>NW_017731397.1:4989487-4994450 GCF_001890085.2 Hipposideros armiger | reverse complement strand
TGTCAAGCCTGCCAGAGGCACTCAGAGACACCTGGTCATTCTTTTGAGAAGGCAGAAACTCAAAACATCCGGGACAATTAATTTAAAGGAGCAGGATGAGCAGCTCCGTGATGCTGCTGGTTGATCTCAGCAGAATGTGTGTACCATGAAAGACAGGCAGAGAGCACCAAGAGGTGGACCCAAGCACCTGTCCAACAACAAGTCTGTATCTGGACAGGTTGAATCATAAGTCTTTGGGGTCTGCTGGGAAGTCACCAAAATGGGAAGGAAAGGCACTGATCCGTGGTATCAATAGGAGTCAGTGTGGCTTCGGCCACCTGGGCTGCGCCATGCAATTTCAACCAGGGAGATTTGTAGGAGAGGACTTCAGCTGAAATGACCCCATGATGTGCAGGGGTGCAGCATCAGACCAAGATTAGCACATTGTGCCATGGGAGAACTTGGTTGTGGTGGGTGGATGGCTGACCTCACTCATTTGTTCACTTCCTGGACCAGCCACTATGCTAAATAGTAAAGAGGACTTAAGTCCTCACCTTTGATGAAGGGTCAAACAGATAAACTTATTTACAATATGTGGTAGGGTCTCTAATGGAGGCATGAAACAAAGTGTTGTGGGAACTTAGAGGAGAAGGCAACTGTCTCCATCTGAGGGTAAATGATGGCCGGGAAGACTGCACAATGGAAGTGACATCTGAGTAGACTCCACAAGACATTAGCTCACCAGGTTGGGAGAACTGTCATTCCCAGGAGTAGGAGCAGCACGTGCAAAAGCGCAGCAAGTTTGAAAACAGAAGGAAGAGAGTCTTCAGCCACCGGCTATGGCTTCACAGGCTTCCATACAGAATGACTTACAGCTCTGATATTTGTCCCTCCCAACAGCATGGGTTAGGTCACTCACAAAAATTTGTTTTGTCATGCCACCTCTTATAATTGCTCATTTATGGGCCAGTGATGACAGAAAGAGCAAGATGGTAGAAAAATAAGTCCTCCCTTTAACTTACAAAAGTACAAGGAAATAAACTTTCAAGATATGGAGCTAAAATATACTCTATAAGACGAGTTCCTTCCATTAATGCCATAGACACATTAGAACTTAAGAAGTACTTGTAACTAAGCACATGCCTTGCAGACGACATCTCTCAGTATTGCAAAAATAAAGAGGTAATCAGTAGCTAGACTTTTCTAGTTTCCCACACAAATTTCTGGTCACCTTGGACAACCACGTTGGATTGTTCCATCATGCCATTTTTCAGAAAAGGCTCATTGCTTGCCTATCCCTTCTTGCGATAAAAGATGTTATGCTCCCTGCAAAATTCTATTTTTGTTTTAAATGCTCAGTTGGGAACTTTAAACTTTGTTTTGCTAACTCATTTGTAACTGAAGCCGAACAATAGCATATGATCCAAATTCCATAATTTTTTTCTCCTAGTTTCAAAGACTTCGACTCCCAAGAGTTTAAACTCTGGCACTTTATACAGCCACATGGTGTGAATATGTTGGAGGACTAAGGGTAAAAATTTCCATCAGAATAGCACTTGGGGCTTAAAAAAGTCCAACAGTCACAATTGGGGCATCCCTGCCCGTCTGTCTGCATTTTTGCTGTCTTTACCAGCCATTCTGATTCCCACAGTGACCCCAGAAGGAAAGGCACTAAAAACAGAAGTGAAAAACAGAAAGAGGGGCTCCCCGGAATATATAAATGCAGTGGAAGTTTCCTTGTGGGATCTCTGTGTGTGAGTCTCTTCTCAATGGAAAAGAGGTCCCATCGACTCTACTGCACTAGTAGCAAGAGAGACACAGCCCCCAAGAGAGTAGCTATGAGACAGATAGAGATGGAGATAGAGGTGGAAGTAGAGGTAGAGGTAGAGACAGAGGTGGAGAGAGAGAGAGAGANAAAAAAAAAATTCGACCTCTCCTGACTTTGGCGAAACTCGTGTTCTGGAAGAGGAGAGCGGCGGGAGGGCAGCCAGGCCGGGCAGGCGGCGCGCGGCGGCGGGGAGGCCCGGGTACCGCTCCGAGCTCACCGCGCCTCTTGGAAGCCGCGCGGTCCCCGGCGCCCCGTTCTCCTCCGGAGCGGCGCGCATCGAGACAATCCCTGGATCAGACTGACCCCTAGGGGCCGCGCGGCAACCCGCAGCCAGCGCTCCGCGCACACAAAAGGAGCCGCCGAAGCTTCCAGCTGGAGCCGGCAGGAAAATCTGCCGCAAGAGCTCTCAGATGCAGGCACCGCAAAGCCAAAACATTAACATTTTGCTTGCTATTTATTCAGCTTCTCCGTCTTTAATTCCCCCTCGCCAAGTAGCCTCCAAATGTGTCTCTTTGAGTGTCAAAGTGATCACGTTGGATTAAAGTATTCCTTCTCAAAAGATACCTTAATTAAAATGTGTGTGGTGGGGGGAGGAGGGAGGAAGAAGCCTCCGTTTTTTCCAATTCCTCTACGAGAAAGAAAATAAATAGTTAAAGGAAAGGGGAGATGGCCTTTCCACAACACGAGATACAAAATAAGTTATTTATTTGCTTCCTTCCGGTAACTGTTCAAACACTTTGGATAATGATGTCAATAATAATAGCAACAGGAGCAGGTGACATTTACTGAGCGCTTACTATATGCTAGACACTGTTCTCGGTGCTTTCAATTCATTATACACACTTTATTATGAGGCAGCTAAGGCACAGAAAGGTTAAGTGACTTGTCCAAGGTCACACAGCTGGCAGGTTGCAGATCCCTTCTAAGCTGTAGCTCTCAAGTCGTTTTTCAAACCTGAATTTATACTCAGAGACCTTAACCATTAATAGCAAACTTCCATTCACACAGGTAACCCAGCACTCGCAGTTCACAAGAAAAAGTCAAGGGTTTGTCACAGAGGAGGAAAACAAGGGGGTGGATCACTAGGGCTGGATAACTGCCATAGGTGAGGACTCAACACGAGACCAAACCCAGTGACATGGGGCATCACTTAAAGTTCCTTTGGATGAGATTCTTAAATGTTCACCCTCAGTTTTCCCATCTCTAAAATGGGAATATGAAAATACCTTCATCATCAGGTTCTTGTGAAATTATGAGATGATTCACATTGAAAGCCTAGCACAGTGCCTGCTACAGGGTTAGCGCTCAAAAAAAAGGGGCCTGATTTTTCAGTATGGTTGTCATTGGTTCTTACTGAAACCTGGCTGTGCAGAGTCAGAGGGGTAGAGAAAAGGACATTTTATGAAATTGATTTCCACATGGAGGGTTCCCTTGGAAAGCCCACTACAGAGAAGGGACAGGGAGACTCAGGCCTAAAAAACTCTGATACCAGGCAGGAAAATATCAGTGCGGTGGACCCTGGAGGAGGAGCTTGCAACCCGACGTGAGAAACGTGCCTCAGCCCTCTGTCCACCGAGCCTCAGCAAGCACTCAGCGGCTAGGAAATGGTTCTTAACATCGCCTACGAAGCATTCTCGCTCCAAATTCAAACCCAGGTCTAACCAAGACTGTAGCCCTAATACCAATTTATTGGTAATACAGAACAAAGAAGAACATGTTAAGCCATGCCGCAGGGATACAGTCAGCAAAAAAGCAGGATGTGCTTTTTGTGGAAAATCCTACAGGACAAATGATTCAGCTTCTTTAACAAATAAATGACAAGAAAAAAAACAACAATGTATAGATTAAAAGAGATGGAAGAGACATATTATCCAAATACAATGGGTGGATTTGAATAATCAACTGTAAAAAATTATATTTTACAAACATTGAGGAGACAATTGGGGAAACTTAAACACTGCGTAGATATCTGACATTAAAAAATGACTGCATTTTGTTAGATCTTATCATGGTACTGTGATTATATTTTTAAAAAGGGTCCTTAACTTTTTGAGATACTGAAGTACTTGTGGATGAAATAATATAATCGGGGATCGACTTCAAAATAATCTACTCAGGAGTAAAGTTGAAACAAGGCTGGCCCTGGATTAGCTATTGTTGAAGCTGGGTGATGGGTACATACATATTCACATATGTATATGAAATTCGCGTTAATTTTTTTGTGAATAAACGTGGATAAAGAACCAGGCGAAAGGACCTACATGTGTTCAAGTGCAGAGGTGGTACCATCCAGGTAACACTGTAAGGGACTGTGAGCAGTGCAGACAAACACAGGCTATGTAAAAAGGGGCAGTGACACGCACATTGGCACAGAAATGATGAGGCCTGATTGTGAAGAGCCACGCATTCCAATAATAAAAAGAGCAGTTAACATTTTTTGACAATGACTATGGGCCAAGCATATCATTTCTCTAACACTTTATAGTGTTAGATCAATAATTTCATTTTATAGAAGAAGAAAGTGGCGCTAACAGGAGGAGGTATTTATAATAGCTTTAGCAAGTGCACAAAGTTTGCAGGCTAAGGAGCCAAGATCCAAACCTAAGAGTCTGACTAAATGGCCCACAGTCATAACCACCTCTGGCAGGCGGTCAGCGTGGGGTCTGGGGCTGGACTTCACTCAGAGCTGTGCTCCAGGAAGGCTTGAACAAAGGCATGAGAGAGAAAAAAGACTGATATCAGAAATGCAGAGAATAAGAACATATGAGGGTCAAACAGCAAGTTGGATTTAAATAACCAGAGAAAGGAAACCGTCAGAGATACCTCTGAACTTGGGAGGATATTTAGCATGAATAATTCCTTTAAGTTATTATTGCTGGGGAGAGGGGGATGGGGGATATACATGCTGTTACATTTGATGTAGCTAAGTTTAGGTGCACATCATTCGCTGTGAGATATATCCAGATTTTTTTGTGTTTTTTTTTAAGATTTTTATTGGGGAATTGGGGGATGAGAACAGCACTGGGGAATTGGGGCAAGGGGAACAGACAAGTTGCTGTCCTTTTTGTTCTTCAGCCTAGTTGTGGAGGACGTTGCTTCACTGGCCCAAGTTGGCACCATCATTGCGCTCTTCCCGGGCGAGGCAGATCAGTCGCC
>NW_017731397.1:4980566-4986330 GCF_001890085.2 Hipposideros armiger | reverse complement strand
AGAGAGAGAGAGAGAGAATATGCATTAATCAGGGTTCTTCAGAAAAACAGAATCAATAGGATATAAGATATATAGATAGATGATAGATAGATAGATAGATAGATAGATAGATAGATGATAGTCACTTTTGCACATATTTTGTTCAAGATTATCACCTAATGCAGTATTTCACTAAGAAAATAAGATTTTTTTCCTGAGCAAACACGTTTCATTAGTATGAAAAGAGATATGAATATGAAAGTAGTTTATAAAATGTGATAAACTGCTCATATATCAGTTATGTTATTCTACCGAACTAGCACCTTCATGTAATCAACAGAACCAATATCCACTGATCTATCTCCTCATGGCTAACAAGTCAAGAATGACTGCTGATAACAACTAAGAAACCTCAATTTGCAGAAGCCATACTGAGAAGTCCAAAACAGGTGACAGAAGGGAGATTTCAGCAAGTTAATGGAAAGTGGTGGTGGACACTTAGGGAAAGGAACCATGCTTCCAAAGCAGGTGTCCGAACTAAGAAGGAGGAAGAAGAAAAAGCTGAGTCAGAGCAGAAGTGATCTCTTTCATTAGTTGAAAGTGTCTGATTGTATTTCTTTGTTCTGGGTCATTTCCTACAAGAGAATAGGCTGTTAATAATAAAGCAAAATGGTATTGGTATTTTATGTCTTGTTAATAGAAATATGGAAATGCAATCATTAAATGTTTAACATAAGACTAGTTAATAAAACCAAACGCTTTCTTTTCCAATGGCTTTTGCAAAAGTTTTCTGGCAAAGAACAATCTCGACAGAAAGCACAAACAAGCATGTGGTTACTGAGCAAGGAGAGCTTCAGTCTCCTGCAGGCACCTGACATCAAAAGCATTTAGCAAGGATGACAAGAGCATCTTTGGATGCTCAGAAACAAAGACAAATCTTTCTCCTTGGAAACCTGACTGCTTTGGGTCTATATGATTTCCACTTTGGTGCCTGTGTTTCTGCTGCCATGTGATGCTTGATGGAGTGAGGCAAGGACAGAAGGCAGGAAAAGTGAAGTTTTATGGAAACAAAATGATCGTTCCGAGACTCCACTGTTGAATGCTGCAAAACTCTAGGGGAGGGGTGCTTCAAAAAAGCCACTGAGTGAGTGATCTTCATGTTCCCAATCCGAGGCAACCTCTGTGCTCCTCCTACGTCCTCAACTTCCTTTAGGGAAAAAGAAACATCCGTCAAATGCTCCTCACTGAGTCTGAAACACCTAGTAAAGTGAATCCCAAAAGGTTAAATCTAGATGGTTCCTACAGTCAGAACGAATTGGTCTAATAACTTCGAGTGTGGCAAGGTTTTTGTTTTGTTTTGTTTTTCCTTTTTAAACTGGCCAATTCCTGTTTGTGAATTAAAGTTTCTTTCTGAGCAGACCCTCTTCTCTGCACAGAAGTTGTAGGTAGAAAGCCTTAAATCATCATTTCTTAAACTTTTGTGAGGTCATCCCTTTGAGAACATAATTAAAGCTACAGGATCTCTTCATAGAGTGACACCTGTGTGCACATGCATGCACCCACACACAGACATAGAAGTAGATCTCATGTAAAAACCTTTGCTCTAAATAATTTTCTATAGTTCCTCACGTGTTCGTAGTTTCATAGCATTGCGTATGCTATCACGTGGGCTTATGCCAGTTGCAGCAAAATTAAACGTGTTCCCCAGAATCCTTGCAGGTCGCATTTCTGGCAGGCACACAAGCGCAGGTTTGAGTTAAGAAATGATGTAACTCTCTCACGTTGATCTTGGGATATTTTTGCTGATCCATCTCCTCAGGCGACGGAAACAAAAGAAAAAATAAACAAATGGGGCTACATCAAACTAAAAAGTTTTTGCACAGCAAAGGAAACCATCAGCAAACAAAAAGATAGCTACTGAATGGGAGAAGATATTCACCAATGATACATCTGATAAGAGGTTAATATCCAAAATTTATAAACAACTCACACAACTCAACACCAAAAAAATAAATAAATAAAATAAACATCCAATTAAAAAATGGGTAGAGGACCTGAATAGACATTTCTCTAAAGAGGACACACACATGGCCAATAAATATATGAAAAGATGCTCAACATCATAATCATTAGAGAAATGCAAATTTAAACCACAATGAAATACTACCTCACACCTGTCAGGGTGACTTCCATCAATAAATCAACAAACAACAAATATTGGCAAAGATTTGGAGAAAAGGGAACCCTCGTGCACTGTTGGTGGGATTGCAAATTGGTGCAGCCACTATGGGAAAATGTTTTGCAGGCTCCTCAAAAAATTAAAAATAGAACTACCTTATGACCTCGCAATTCCACTTCTGGGTATTTATCCAAAGAACTCCAAAACATTAATTCAAAAAAATACATGCACAGTTATGTTCATTGCAGCACTATTTACAATAGCCAAGATATGGAAACAACCCAAGTGTCCATCAATAGACGAATAGCTAAAGAAGAGGTGGTACATATATACAATGGAATATTACTCGGCCATAAAAAAGAATGAAATCTTACCATTTACGACAACATGGATGGATCTAGAGGGTATTATACTGAGTGAAGTAAGTCAGACAGAGAAAGACAAATGCCATATGATTTCACTTATATGTGGAATCTAAAGAATAAAATAAATAAATAAACAAAACAGAAACAAACTCAGATACAGAGAACAAACCAATGGTTGCCAGAGAGGAGGGGGGTTGGGAGCTGGGTGAAAAGGTGAAGAGATTAAGAAATGCAAATTGGGCCAGCTGAGTGGTGCATTGGTTAAGAGCTGGCTTGGGACGCCAGCTCTGAGCAGCAGGGCCCCGGTTCGGGTCCCACATGAGGACCAACGACACTGCCCTCTACAGCTAATATGGTGAACAATAGCTCGACCTGGAGCTGGGCTGCCATGAGTCACCAGCGATGGCGTAGGCTGCAGCCCCTGCTGCAGTGGGCTGCCATAAGCTACTGTGTGTGGCTGACAGCCAGTGTGAGCTTCCAAGAGCCGCCGTGGGCGGCCATCCAGAGGCCGGCGACCTATCTGCCTCATCTGGGAAGAACGCAATGATGAAACCAACATGGGCCAGTGAAGCAACGTCCTCCACAACTAAACAAAAGGACAGCAACTTGTCTATTCCCTTTCCCCCGATTCCCCAGCACTGTTCCCCTCCCCCAGTTCCCCAATAAAATCTTTAAAAAGAAAGAAAGAAATACAAATTGGCAGTTACAAAATAGTCATGGGGATGGAAAGTACAGCATAGAGAATATAGTCAATAATGTTACAACAACTACATATAGTGCCAGGTGGGCACTAGACTAATCTGGGGGATCACTGCATAAATTATATAAATGTCTAACTACTATTCTGTATACCTAAAGCTAATAGAAAATAATATTAAATGTCAACTGTAACTGAAAAGAATAAATAATTAAAAAAAATGATGTCAGGCATGGGTAAGCGGCAGTAAGCCTGAAGGTTAGAACCTGAGGCTCAGTCCCATGCCTGCTGTGACACTTAGGGCAAGTTACCTTAGCTGTTTTATCAGCTGCGAAAAAGAAATACAAGAGTACCACCTCATAGGATAGGTACTGCCCACCACTGCCAGGCACTTGGTAGGCTCTCAATAAAAGTTAGCAATTATTATTTACGCTTTCATTAACTGAAACTATGCACCCTGTATTATTTGGATACTCAGTCTTCTTCTCCTCCAAAATCTTATGATTCAGAAACAGATTCCTGCGAGGCAGTAAGCAAATGGAGAATCCAGTACAAGGCCAGCCAAAGAGGCGGCCATCCTGTCTCTACCAGAACACTGCCTGTAGGACATCTAAGATGCCTTGTCATGCTGAACCAGCACAACAGGAAGCCCTGCTGTCTCTCAAGCGGCCCCTTCTAACTTGGGACAGGTCTCTTTATAGAGATGCTTTTCTTTTTATTAAACTAAAACCTCCCTGTCTTAATGTGGCCGCTGCTATTTCTGCTTTGCTCTTCAGAAGCACGCAGAATCACCCATGTTTCTTCAACCCATCCAGGGGTCCATATGCAGTTCCAGGCCCCGAGTTGCTGCTCAGTTTTTATTTAATTCATTAAGGCTTTAAATATTTGGAAGCAGTGATGAGATATTGCCACAGCCTTAAATGGCCCCTCTCCAAAGCTAACTTTCCCATTTCCACAGACGGTCTCATATAACGTGGTTTCCACACCTTCACTATCTCAGTGGTCCTTTGGTTTGAGCACAATATTCCAGGTGCAGTCTGACCAGGTCAGAAAGGAAACGTCATCATCCATGTTCTTTTCACTTCATTCATTCATTCATTCATTCATTAACTCGTTCAACAAACAGCACCTTCTACCTTTGTTCTTAGAAAATCCTCAGAGATTTAAAAATGGGAATTGTGTCTAATACACAGCTCCACACACATGACCGTTGATGGAGTATTACATTTCCCTTCAGGGAAAAGCACGCTAGTTCTTTCTAAATCTGTGTGGCACTAATTTCAGCTCATGTGGACCAGTGATGACCAGAGCTATCTGCTCTTCACTTTGGATACTGAGTTTAACCTTCCTGATGGACCTAATCTTTCTCCAAAATTAATTTCAAGAAAGTTTTACTTTTTCTTCCTCTCACGGTTGTAGGTTTCTTATTCCTTCTGACACACTCTCTAGTGACTGTCCATCTTTCTGCTATTCCCTTCCCTCTGTGGCCAACATACACCTCTCCCTCCCTTTTGACTTTGTCGGTCATGCAGAACATGTCAGTCATTCCCGAGGAACTTGGCCTTCAGATACCAATCACCAGGAACCACAGGGGGCAGAGAAAATAAAAGAAGAAATATTTTGCTAAGTAGAGATTAAACAACAACAACAATAACAGCACCACTTCCTTATTTCTGCAGGCAAGGCGGCTACACAAATGTCTGAAACTGTGATTCTCCCAAAGAACAGCCGGCAGGTTTAAATTTAGCACAATCCTTGAAAGAGCTTAGGGAGCCCAGGATAACTGGTGGTTCTACAAATCCGTGATACACCAGGACAGGAGGGGGTGTGCATCCCCTAATAAATATTGATACTGGCTCTCAGATTTTCATATGATGGCTGTCTTCAAAGTGAACGTCTTTTATCTAAAGGATCAGATTGACAGGTAATGGTTTGGAAGCTCTTTCATCAACCAAATGGGTGGAGAAACACTAGCATAATTAACTCTTCTAGCTGCTGATTTTTTTTTAAGACCTGTGATTCCACAACTCTCAATTCACTAATCTCTTTCAGAAGTACATTCCTTTTCCCAGCTGGTCAAGAATACTCTACCAACTTCTTCAAGGTCACACTACACGCCAGCGGGAGAGTTGAAGTCAGGCTGCCTCTGTGGGATTATGGCCGAGTCAGAGAGAAGCACGGGGTGTGGCGAGTGTGACCCTGCGTGGGGAGGTGGGAGATCTAAAGGAGGACCAAGAAAGGGCCCAGTGAAGACGATGAGGAAATGAAAATGGCTACCCTCCAGCAGCCTGTACGTAGCCTTGGGAGAGCAAAGCTACCAAAGTACCTCAAACCCACAGACTGTTCCCACTTACACAATTTCACAGAGAACAAATGCAAAACCAGGACAAAACCGGGGGACCTTCCCGGGGAATCTGAGTAGAAAACAGAAGGGAATTCAGGCGCTGTTTTCATCGACTTTTCTAGAAAGTTTTGGCTCTGGGAGAGAAAGTAGGCTGGGGTGAGTGGCCAACTAGATTGGATTTTTAAGGTGCATTTCATCAC
>NW_017731397.1:4972354-4974926 GCF_001890085.2 Hipposideros armiger | reverse complement strand
TTTAGTAATGTCCACAAATGAAAATTATCTCACTAGGGTACAGTAAAATGCATGTTTTCTCTTTAAAAATATTTCATTTACATTTTTGAATAGATAACATACGCTCATAGTACATCTTCCAAAAGGTATAGAAGGATATGCATTGAAAAGTTAATGTTCATCTTGGACCTGTCCCCTAAAGACCTTGTTCCACTCCCTAGAAATAAATTTTCTTGAAAGAAGTAACTTTCACTAGTTTTTATATATTGTCCCAAAGACAGTTTATGCATTTATAAAAAATATGTACACATAAATTTTTTTTCACACAAATGGTAGCAGTAATAACACACACATGCATGGTTCTATATCTTGCTATTCTTGCTCAATACCTCTTGGAATAGTTTCATGTCATTACATAGAAAGCTATCTAATTATTTTTAATGGTTATGATGTTTTTTATATGAATTTATCATAATTTATTTAACCATTCGGTATTCAGGTACATTTAGGTTCATTCCAGTCTTTTGCTATTTGAAATAATGTTCCAGACAACAGCCAAAGTGATACATTTAAAATGAAAATGAGATCAAACTTCTGATTTGAAAATAGCATTATAAAACTAAATTTTTTTTCCCTTTATTTCCCTGGAAGTCTTTGTGAAGTAAAAAGAATTGGAAATATAAGCACAGACACCATAAACATTTTCTTTGTAGCAATGAGAAAAAAGAAAAATCCCACATATGTCTATCCGGTTCATGGAAAAGTAAATAAAGGTTAAATGAACTCATATACCAATCCGTGGCTCATAAGAAAAACTTTACCTAGCTTTACACAGAGGCCTTAATAGTTTTCTACAGAAACCACTTGTAAAAAGCTCATTGTATGTACTTTAAAGATTTGTAATCAGAGGTTTATGCTTTTGGTAATGAGAAAGTAGCTGGTTTCAGACAAACTCTACCACTAAAATCAAATAGAAATGCTTGGGAATACATTTTTTAAGTATGTATTTGAAGATACTGGAGAACTACAAGAACAGTGAGGATCTGAGGAAACAAAATCCTGGAGAAAAGAAATTTACAAGAAGGTGGGCTTGGCATTAATTTCATACTGCTTTTCTGATCGANATTAAGAGAATGGGTTTTGTTACCTGGTAGGCCTTCTGGGAAGATGATTTAATCTGTGTGCCTCATTTTTGTTATATGCAAAATAGAATAATAATGCCCATTCACAGAGTTGTTGCAAGAAATGAATGAGGGTATGTATATAAAGTATATGGGACATGGTAAACACTCAACAGTGATTTTTTTTAATGAAAGAAACTTTTTCTTTCCTATATTTCTGTATTATTTGCATTTTTACAATAAACACGGAATTATGATAATAGTCAGAAAAAGGAGGAGAAAGGGGCCTACCAAAATACAAGAAAGTATGCAAATTAATCCTCACTAAATTTGATCAAAAACAAAATACAAGAAAATGTAGAGGTAAAATGCTGATTCCAAAAATAGGGACAGAATTATCCAAAGCCAACTTCTTATTCCCAGAGGTCATGCTATGGACTGAAGTACCTTCCCAGTCAGCACCATTACTTGAAGTAGAGCGAGCCCCATGTGTGCTGGGACCCTGCGCCCAGCAGGGGTGCCTACCAAAGAGCCAGGCAGTGTCAGATATCAAGAAGGGAAATCCCAGGCTACCTCAGAAGGAGTCAAGCATGGATCCTCTGCAAGATCGAGCTATGTGGAGACCTTTCCCACAGTCATCTCCTTGGCTAACGAATGCTCTCTTTTCTAATACCCAAAGAACAGGGCATCAAAGGGGTGCCAGTGCCACATAAACAGAAATAGAGCTTCAGAACACAGCCCTTCAACTCAACCAGCACAGACCAGCCCATGTGAATCATTCAGACCTAAATTAGACATTTTCTACAGGTCTCGCATTTGAATTTTCCTAATACTCTGTGTTCTGAAGTGGAAAGAGTAGAACTTGGATTCAGACAGGCCTGACTTCAAATCTCTTTCTGTCACTTATTCACATGTGGTCACTTGTAGTTCACTTAGCTATCTGCCTCTGTGTGCTCCACTGTAAAAACAGGGACAATACTAGGTGACTTGCAAATGTCTTGTAATAAATAAAGGATCTCTTTTTTCTGTTAAATCTCCTCATCTAACATCATTTAAGTAGTAAATGCTTAATAAATTGTGGCTATTCATACCTGGCTTTCTGGATTATGATTACTTGATACGTCAAGTATATATTTGCCCAATTTAAATTTGATTGTGTGAATTGAGTCAGAGGATAGTGGTATGAACAAAATATTAGATGTGGCTATTTTATGGCCCAAAACAATAACCACTGACTATGAAGTACTGCTGGCCTGACTTGTTTTAACCTCTTCATACAGACCTTATTCATGTTTTTTTTACAAATGCAAATGATTAAATAAGTACTAGATCCCAAATACTTTTTATACGTGGGCCACTTCAGCAAAAGTGATGGAATTGAAATGCCCTAATTGCTTTCATCTCTCCAGAAAATTCACTAAAAGCAAAGATCATAAGTGAATCTTAAAAACAAAGCTTTGAGGAAAAAAAAA
>NW_017731397.1:4935628-4966789 GCF_001890085.2 Hipposideros armiger | reverse complement strand
AAAAAAAAAAAGGTCAATATGCAAGTGAATCAAAATAAATGTACTTGCATAAAAATAAGTGTCCATAGGGATTCATAGGTATGCAAAATTAAAACATATGATAACCATTCCAGGGTCTTTGCATTAACACAGAAGTGGTGAAAGTACTAATTTATGTTCCATTTTAACAAGTCAGCATTTGAAGAGGACATGATTATATGGAGAAAATTTTAAAATTTACAGATAATTTACAGTGCTCAATAAATACATTTAACAAGATTGGTTTTATGCAAAAATTAACTTTATTTCTTTAGACAAGCAACAAAAAATGAGAAGGATCATAGCATACCAGTATTTTTTCTATGGAGGTCTGGACAAGAAGGCCTGGTTCAAACCAGTGGCTGAAATTGTGCATATTCATTCACTAAATATTTCTGAGCCTCCCTAGTTCCTACCAGTGGCTCTTAATGACCCTCAGAATAAAGTCTCCAGTAACTCTAATGGCTTCAAGTACGTGTGTATTCTCCATTAGCCTTGGACAAAATCCCCACCTCTCCTCACACCATAACAACAGTTCATCAAAAAAGCCATTTTCTCGGGCTGGCGGAATGGCTCAGTTGGTTAAGAGCTCGCTCAAGAGTGTGAGCTCTGAGCAGCAGGGTCGCCGGTTCGATTCCCGGCCAGAGCTGAGCTGCCGCTGAGCTGCCAACAGGTGGCAGGATGGCTTGACTAAAAAAAAAAAAAAAGCCATGTTCTCTCACCCTTTTGCTGCTGCCTCTGTCACAGGGTTTCTCAACCTCAACATCATTGACATTTGGGGCTGAATAATTCTTTGCTGTGCGGGCTGTCCTGTGTGTTGTAGGGTGTTTAGCAGCATGCCTGACTTCTACCCACTAGATGCCAGCACCACCTTCCCCTCCCCCCAGGTCGTAACATCTACAGACATTACCAAAAGTCCCCTGTGGGGAAAAATCACCCAAAGTCAGGGACCACTGCTTTATAAAGAATGCTTTTACTCCTGTTTATCTGGCTAATGTCAACTCATCCTTAAGATTCCAAGCTCCACGTCACTGTTGTATCACCAGCGTCAAAACCACCACTATATTTAAACACCCACACGTAGGTGATCAAACATGGGCAAACATGGAGAACGGAGAGTGGAAGTGCCAGGCGTGAGGTTGGTAGCAGGCTGGAGAGGAGGGTGAGGGTTGTGTGAGAAAATAAGATGGTTTTTAGGTTCCTGAATTGACTGGGTTATTAAGGTGTAATAAATGAGGAGGGAACTATGAAAAGAAGAGTGGATTGGGATGGAAGGGGAAGGAGAAAAGGAAGTAGTGAGTTCAGTCTTTGAAATGGTAGCTTGAGGGTGCCTGTGGGACAGCCCAGGAAGGATGCTCAAGAAAAGGGAGGGCTCAAGATATAAGAATCAGAAGCTGCTGCACCTTGTTTCTTGCCCCGAGGGAAATCTGTGCCTTTCCAGGGGCCATCTAAAGTTCCTGTGGAACCCACAAATTCCCTCTCCCGTCCCACCACCACCATTCCATACCAAACACACACACACACACACACACACACACACACACACACACACACACACACGTTTCCTCAGGTTACTTTAAAATGGGGTGGAGATGGGGTGAGGGGATACAGAGAAAACTGGGAGAGTGAGAATGACGGTGGCATTCCAGGGAAGTTATCTGCAGACCCTGCCTTCAGACCCAGGACCTGGAGAGCCACGCCATAAAGCACTTGAATCTGAACAGCTGGTGCCATCTAGTGGCCAACCCTTATAACTAGCAGCGCTCTTCCCGGCTATGAGGACCAAAGCGGCACAGGCAGCCACAGGGGAGGAAGTGGGGACTTAGGGAAGCAAGGAAGGAGAGAGGTGATGGTTGAAAAGGCAGACGTGAGCTGTTATTCTGGGACCCAGGAGTCACACATTCAGCTTGGAACGGGGCACTTGGACTACATTCGAGCTGCCCATTGGTGAACCTCCATCTGCAGCGGTCCCCTCTCCTGGGAGGCTGGCTTCTCAGAGGCACATCATTGTCCTACAATTCTTCCCAAGCCCCTGGTCCCTTTTCTTTGCCTGATTAGAAGCCCTCACGTCTGCTTGATGTTGTCGCTTGCTGATGTTTGTCTCCTGATTATTAGCAATCTTTATTACTAATGCCTGGATGCGGTGTTTCTTATTTGGAAACCCAACAAGCTTTTAATTAGAGAAGCAACAGGAAGAGATATTAAGCTGTATTAATGCATAAAACCCAGCACAGCTAAAAGAAAGACAATCTCATAGATAACAGCACGTTGCAAATTACACGAACAGCTTCCAGTAAATAACTAAATGGAAAATCCCAGAGAGGGTCAATTGTAGTTAGTTAATATTTGTAGCAAAGTGCTGCTCTTAATAAAGTGCCTATTTTCTTATCCTTGTGGGAGGCAAATAACAAGAGTGGAGATTTCCACTTTAGATTGTAATTCTGGTTCGCTTTTAAGGCCCCCGGATCCTGCCCTAATGAAAGTTTGTCTTAGAAATAATCCCTTCACCATCAACTCCCAGAAGGGTCTCTAAGATGCTTTTCTTTCCAAAGAAGGTCACAAAATGCCCTTAGGTCAGGTTATGAGATACAATCTGAAAGAGCTTGTAAAAAATGTCCACAATTATTTCCCTCCTTGAGTCCGGGCTGGCTGTAATTTGCTTTGTCCAATAAAACGCAGTGGAAAACACTTGCCAGTTCTGAGCCTGGTCCTCACCAGGTCTCGCATTCTTCAGCTCAATCTCTTGGATTGAGCAAACAACTTCAGGCCATTCTAGAAAGGCACTGAGACGTGTGGGAGAGCCCAGCCAAGACGAGCAAGGCCACCCACAGACACGGGAGCGGTCCCAGCAGAAACCAGACGAACCACGCAACTAGCTGATCTCAGCCCAAACTGCCAGTCTTCACAATCATGAGCTAAATAAAGGGGGATGGTTTTAAAACTGTATGTTTTAGGGTGATTTATGACACAGCAATAGCTAACTGATATAAACATTATGGACAAATTGCATCTTAGAAAATTTATATTTTCTGACTGAATAGGAAATCATGATACCCAAAAAGGGAGCACATGTGAGGCACGGGCCAGATAGATGTAAGGATGGTGCGCCTTCTTATGCTGCCAATCAAAGGACTCCTGACACCCCTTTGGTGGCACCTAACACTGCCGTAAGGAACTCTGTGCAATCATTATTACGCTCTTGTTAAGCAGAGATGAAGCTTTAATAAGCTACAGTTCCTGTTGTTACCACACTTACCTAAATCCCAATTTATTTCACACCTAATTTATTGTAACAGTTCACTTTTCTTATTCTGGATTTATTTCTACTTCAGTTTATACTGTTGTCTACAATTGAACTAAGTTTTTTTTTAATGTCTCTTCAATATATTGCTCCTCTGCTCAAAATTCTTCAAAATCTCTCTAGTCCTGCTGCCTAAAACATGTCTCTGAAAACAAAAGTAGCAAAATAAAATTTTAAATTGATAAATTGGGCTTTATAAAATTTTTAAAAGTCTATTCTTCTAAAGATACGATTAAGAAAATAAAAGCAGGCCGGCCAAGTGGCGCAATGGTTAAGAACTGGCTTGGGACGCCAGAGGGACCCGGTTCAGATCCCACATATGAGGGCCAGTGACACTGCCCTCCACAGCTAAGATGCTGAACAACAGCTCAACCTGGAGCTGGGCTGCCGTGAGTCGCCTGCAACGGCGTAGGCTGCAGCCCCTGCTGCAGTGGGTTGCCCTGGGCTACCGTGTGTAGCCGGCAGCCAGCGTGAGCAGCCAGCAGCCGCTGTGAGCGGCCATCCTGAAGCTGGCGACTGATCTGCCTCACCCGGGAAGAGCGCAATGATGGTGCCAACTTGGGCCAGTGAAGCAACGTCCTCCACAACTAGACTGAAGAACAAAAGGACAGCAACTTGTCTGTTCCCATCCCCCCAATACCCCAATAAAAATCTTAAAAAAAAAAGAAAAGAAAAGCCACCGACTGGAGGAAAATATTTGTAAATCACATATGTAATGAAGAAATTTTTCTTAAACTCTCATAACTCAATAATAAGAATACAAATAACCTGATAGTTTAAGAAATGGATAAGAGGTGTGAACAGACATTTAACCGAAGGAAAGATATGAGTAGCAAACAAACACATGAAAAGATATTCATCAGCATAATTCACTAAGGAAATACAGATTAAAGTTACAATGGACATCACTGCACACCTATTAGAAAGGCCAAAAAAAACCCTAAAATCTAACAACACTGAGAGCTGGTGAAGATGCAGAGCAACTGGAACTTGGATACATTGCTGGTGGGTCTGCAAAATGGCACAGCCACTTTAGAGAACAGTTTGACAACTTTGTACAGAGGTTAGGAAGATTTGTTACCTAAACTTTAGCACATTCACACCTTAAAACTGTATACAGCCTTTTAAAATAGCTAATTATAAAAGCTAAATTAAATTATAAAAAAATGCAGAAGACAGATATATATAAGAATCTATTCTATGATAGTATTCATTTGCATAAAAACAAGTACAGTTTAAGTTGGATAAAGATAAGGAAATCTAAGCTTTTCAAGTTTACATTTATTATTATTATTATTATCATTATCATTATTAGCTAAGCCTGAACTTACAACTACTCCCAAATATGTCTGACTCAAATGTATTCAAATCTACTTATAGAAATGTTTCTCTTTTTCAGTGGTGTTTCCTTTTTTTAAAAAAATAACAACTTAATTGAGATATAATCGACATACCAAACAATTCACCCTCTAAAATGTACAGTTCAATAGTTTTTAGTATATTCACAGATATTGCCACTATCACTATGTCAATTTTAGACCTTTTTCATCATCTCAAAAAGAAACCCTACACCTTTCAGCTATGGCCCCCTCTATCCCCCACAATCATCCCCAGCCCTGAGTAACCACTAATTTGCTTTCTGTCTCTATAGATTTCCCTGTTCTGGACATTTCATTTGAAGGAAGCCTTTTGTGACTGGCTTCTTTCACTTAGCATAATGTTTTTAAGGTTCATCCACATTGTAACATGTATCATTATTTGATTCCTTTTTATGTCCAAATACTATTTCTACTGTATGGATATACCACATTTGTTTAAATAAATACTCATCAATTGATAGATATTTTGGTTGTTTCCACCTTTTGGCTATTATGACTAATGCTGCTAGAAACATTCATGTACATGTTTTTTTTTTTTACCTTTATTCTCCCTTATGTTGGCATTTCCAGCTGTAAATTCTCCTTTAAGTACTGCTTTAGCTGCCTCCTTTAAGTTTTTGGTATGTTGTATGTTTATTTTCATTCATCTCAAAGTCGTTTTTTACTTCTCCTTGGATTTGTTCTTTGACCTGTAGGCTATTTAGGAGTATCTTGTTGAATTTCCACAAATTAGTGAGTTTCCCAATTTTTTCCTGCTACTGATTTCTAATTTCATTCCATTGTGACTACAGAGCATATTTTTTATTATTTCTATCGTTTTAAATTTACTGAGCTTTATTTTATAGTCTAGCATACGGCCTATCCTGAAGAATGTTCCACGTAGACTTGAGAAGAATGTCTATTCTGTTGTTGAGTGGCGTGTTCTATAGACGGCTGTTAGGTCTAATTGGTTTATAGACTTGACCAAGTCTATTTCCTCATGGATCTGCTGTCTACTTGTTCTAGCAATTATCGAAAGTGGGGTATTGAAGTCTCCAACTAATACTGTTGAATTATCTACTTCTGTCAGTTTTGCTTCATGTACTTTGATGCTGTGTTAACAGATGCATGTATGTTTATAATTGTTATAGCTTCCTGACTGATTGACTATAAACTCTTTATGTATATCAGAATAACCATGCTAGCTTTCCTGTGGTTGCTGTTTGCATGATATATCTTTTTTCATCCTTTTACTTTCAATCTACTTGTTTCTTACAAGCTAAAAATCTGTCTCCTATAGGCAGAATATAGTTGGATCTTGGTTTTTTATTCCATCTGACATCTCTGCTTTTTAATGGAATTGTTCAACTTTTGATGGAATTCTTTAACTTTTTAATGTAAGATAAATATAGATATGGAAGCTATACCAAAAAATGTATAGCTTTAATAAATTATAAGCCAGCACCCAAACCAATGGAACTCTCTCTCCTAGCTTACTTTGGAAGCCCTCTATGTGGCATTTCAATCACAGTCCTGTTCCTGCCCCCCACCCCCAAATAAATGACTATCCTGACATAAAATTATCACTTCTTTGGTTTCTTTAAAGCTCTATTGTGCCAATGTACATCCCTAGATGCTTAGTTTAGCCTCTCCCACTTCCTTTTACTCTAGTCAGTTCCTTTATAAAAGTGATATGGTTCAGCTGAAGCTGGCCTATCTGAAATGAAGATGGAAACAGGATTCAGCCTTGTTAAGATCTAGGAAGTCAAGAATCAGAGAATCGGCCGGCTGAGTGGCACGATGGTTAAGAGCCGGCTTGGGATGCCAGAGGGCCCCAGTTCGGATCCCACATATGAGGGCCAGTGACACTGCCCTCCACAGCTAAGATGCTGAACAACAGCTCAACCTGGAGCTGGGCTGATGTGACTGCAGCCCCTGCTGCAGCCCCTGCTGCAGTGGGTTGCCATGGGCTACCGTGTGTAGCCAGCAGCCAGCGTGAGCGGCCAGCAGCCGCAGTGAGCAGCCGTCCAGAAGCCGGCGACTGATGTGCCTCACCCGGGAAGAGCACAATGATGGTGCTAACTTGGGCCAGTGAAGCAACGTCCTCCACAACTAGACTGAAGAAAAAAAGGACAGCAACTTGTCTGTTCCCATCCCCCAATTCCCCAATAAAATCTTAAAAAAAAAAAAGAATCAGAGAATCAAACATTGTGCAGAACTGCAAAAGCTAAATGTCTGCCGAGTGCAAAAGCCTGTATGAGCAGAGGCAGAAAATGGAAATAAGATTCAGGCCAGAGAGGAATCAAAGAAATTAGGGAAATGAGGTCTCCAGGCCCCTCTCTGCCCCCCACTGTCTACCCGAGATAGTATCGTTGCCACCATGGAGTGCCAGCTGGAAACGGGGTCTGGAGGCAGGGAACAGATGGGTTCTACCCGCCCCCACCACACACGAGTCTACTGGTTAACCTTCAGATGCAGAGGTCAAGAACGTAGCCACCTAGCTGAAACCTAAGATAGAGTTAGAGCCTGCTGCTAAGAGACAGGAACTGTAAGGGTAGGGTGCTGATGCAAAGGCCACAACACAACATGCTTCTGAAGTTGGAGAGCAGGGCACAGAGCTCCCAAGAATCAGATTGTCCATCCATCTTTTTAGGGGATCCCAAAACTGGCAAATGGGTGTCAGGGATTACTTATTCTTCAGGGCACCCCCTGGCTCCCCCAAAACTGCCAACAGAAGTGAGCTGTAAAGCATAGCAGCACCTGGTACAGGGGAATTCGCCTAAATCTTGCTCTCCAACGTAACCATGGAAAACAAGGCATGAGGGAAATCCGTCCAGGGTGAAGCTTGAGGTCAGCCAGGTATGGTGAACGATGGGTTGGAAAAGAGCAGGGCCCAGAGGCCACAAGAATCTGGACACGCCATCCTTTGCAGAAGCAGCTAAGAACATATGCCGCCTGCAATGTACTCCTGTTCCCCACGGCCAGCCAGTCTCAGCTGAGCCAGCCCAGCCCAAGGACCACCATCTCCTGAACCAAAGCTGGCCATCTAAACCTGGGAATAATGGGAAAGCACTGAGATGGGGTGGAAATCCCAGAGAACATCATGGGAGGTGAGTACAGGACTTGTGTGACGAGGCAAAGTTAAGGATGCTCAGAAAATATCCATGGCATTTTAGGGCGTTGGCCTGGGTTGGAGGTGGGGGTATCTGCATATCCAGGCCTCTGGACATCACTGTGCTGCCCTATATCACAGGTCCTAGTGCCACCATCAGAGAGAGAGTCCTAGAGGATCAGACCACAGTAGCAATCGTTCAGCTTGTGGCAACAAGAAAAAAATCAGCTTAACAGAATCGGCTTTATAAAAATCAGCTCAACAGAGTTAGGAAGCTGCTGGGTGGTACTAGGTATCCTGAGGACGTATGAAGCAGCAACCTTCGGCAGAGAGACTTCAGTGCTTCTCAGGGAGGGAAAAAGGCCTCCTAAGGGCCACTTTGGAAATGTTGGGAGGCATTCTTGATTATCACAGCAACTGGAGCTGCAGTGCAACTGGCATTTACTGGGCGGGACCAGGGTCAGTAGACATTCTGCAATGTGCAGGGCACGTCCACACTGTACAGAATTGTCCACTTCCTACAGAACCTTTCAACATCATAACTGACCTTTGCGCAGGCAAAATGATGTAGGCTTTTACTTAAAACCCAAGCCAAGCATGGGTTACATATAAGTCTAGAACAAGAACCCACCTCCTGTTTATACTTAAACGCAAAGAATTTGGGGGGTAGTTTCAAAATACATTGCATTTCCCTAAGCATGCAAATGTTCTATTAATCAAGGGAGGATTAAACTCCCTCATCAAAAACTTTACTGAGATCCAAGGTGGCAGAGTATGTAAATGCTGGGCCTGCCTCATTCTGTGAACACATTAAAATTACAACTAAATTATATTGGGTTGTCGGAAAAGTCATGATGTATTTTTTCTGTTTTTCATTACAAAAATGTGTCATGACTTTTCCGACAACCCAATAGAACAATCAACCTGGAGAACCATCTGAAGTCTAGCTGGACAGAGGTTTTATAACTAAGGATATAAAGAAGAAGCCATGCTGACACTGGTAGGAGGGATGGAGATATGGAACAGACCAGCCCCACACCTGCATGTGGTAGTTGAGAACTGGGAAGGTTATCGCAGCCACAAAGATTCCCCCTGGAGAAGCGAGGAACACCCAGCCCCACACCAGGAGTGCTGGTGCCAGGGAGAGGATACCCCACAACATGTGGCTGTGAAAAACAGTGGGGATTTCCACCATCCAGGTAGGATGGAAGGCTGCGGGAAACCCAGATGTCCTCTTTAAATGGTCCACACACAGCCCCACAGTGACACTTACCTTGGGCTCCAGCAGGGGGACAGTGACTCAGGGAGCACCAGAGACATATGGGGAGAGACTGAGTTGTGTGGCTTCATGGTGAAACTGGAGGGACAGTCGCCATTTTTCCTGTGGGGAGGTCCTCCTCCCATGCAGCTGACAAGCACCACCTTTTCTGTGCTGAGCCCACCCCCACTACGGCCAAACCTGAATCTGATTGGTCTGGTGAGAGCTGCTCTATACTGCTGACTCCCTGGGACCCCGCCCCACCCAACTGCCCCAGTGCCCAAGATACTTTCTCAGCAAGCAGCCAGCCCCACCTGCATTGCACTCTTTCTTGGAAAATTATCGGGGTTCACAGGACTTGCCTCCTACAAGTTTACAGCATCCTTGGTCCTCCAGAGGGACTCCCTACTCTGAATCCAGAGACAAGATGAAACACTTCAATCGGTGTTTTAAACATTATTTGGGAAGCTTGGAGAATGTTCTGAGATTTCACACACAGCCTTTGGAAGTGTTTGAAAGACGTTTGGTGTTCTATGCCATGGTTGACGATGACCACCCACTACAGGAATGCAATGGGAGTTGACACTGAATGGAATCTGAATCTTTGGGTATAAAGAACTAGAACTGTTGGGAAAAAGGTTAAACCGGATCACGTGTCTCCATGGGTACTTTTTTTTTTTTTGAGAATTATAGGGAAGAAAGCTGGTGACATTACCTAATTACCACATTTTATTTTCACTAGAGAACTTAGCTGAATTCATTTAATTATCCATTATTTGTTTTCTTATTGATTTCCCTGTTCACTAGAATGTAAGTGCCGGTGATAACAAGTCTTTGTCACATTTGCTGCTGTGTCCCCAAGGCCTGGAAGTGTGCTCAGATCATAGGAGGGACTTATCAATATGTGTTTGTGGAATGAATGAGTATCTCTAATGTGCTCGAATCTAACCTCATCTTTAAGGCACGCGCCTCCTGATCCTAAACTAAATATCATGTTTTCTGGGCCTCTTTGATGGCACGTGTTTTTGTCTGGAATCCTTAGACGCTGAGCCTGAAATGGAGATACTCAAGCAGGTAACTCATCAAGGGGGTGCCCTCGGGAGAAGCTGTAGGGGAGTGAGGGAAGCAGGGAGAGGCAGAGGAGGGAGTTAGGCAAAGATGTCATTGCAGCAGACAGCCTCCTCCTGGCCCTGCAGGGAGCACCGCGCCACACAGGCTGTCCCACCCAGAGGCAAGTGGCCTGGGAGGCCGTACTCCTGCATCTGCCAGTCACAGGGTACAGGCCATGCTGATAGGACGTGTGGAGGGAGGGTTGGTGTTACCACTGAGGCATCCTTCAGCAATTGTCTGGAGACGGGGATGTGGTGGGGGGCAGCCCACACCTGCAGCAGCTGGACTGGCTAAGGAGCCCTGGGCACACACCAACAGCATCTGCTAGGACACACCTATCTCCCTGTCTGCCTTCATTTAGCTCATTTATTATCTTCCCTACAAACAACACACTCCTTGAAATCAAAATCCTTATCCCTTTCACCTTCGTATCTCCCAGAGCAGGGGAGGAAGCGCATACCAAACAGCTCCATGAAACCTGAGGAATGCATGAGTGGTTAGAAGAGTATACTTGCGTTTACAATGAAGGGTGAACATTCTTAGACACATATTCACTTCCTGAATGACACCACACATATGTTTCTTATATTTATGTGGTTTTCAGAAAAATATTTTCTGTATGATCCAGTGTGGACATTAAAAAGGGGGTATGCAGAAGTTCAGAGAGCAACAGCAACCTCACAGGGTGAGACGGTATCGCCCCATCCCCAAGGGCCCACCATCTCAACAAGCTGATCATAAATTCTAACTGTGCTTAGTCACGTCCCAGGCAGGCAACTGCTGTAGTAAAAAGGTCTTTAAACCAGTCCTGTCCATTGTTCCTGTGAAACGTCCGAGAAACCGTTTTCTCCAGACCCCTCGAAGGCGTGACCACCCTCAAGTTAGCAAGTAATCTTGTTACCCATTCTGTACCTTGCTCTCGCCCACCTTCATGTAATCTTCCGTACGGTCCCTCCTCAATTCCACATGTCCGAAAGACACTGGAAAACTGTCATTCTTGGGAGCGTTTGAGATCTTGCTTCCCGGAATCTTGTGTGTTTGGCTCACATAAAATCTTATAAAATTTTTCTGTAGGTTTGGACATTCTTACGTCGACATCAGAAAAAAAAAAAGTAAGGGTATGCTTCATCTACAGGAAACGCACTGCGAAATCGAGGCCACTTTCTTTTCCACAGGCGATGTAAGATATAAGTTTTCCCTCCTGGTGTTAATTATAGTAAATGTTTTAACTTGCTCTTGTGCCTCATTATCTCATTTATGAGTCATTGTGTGGAAACACGCCTGGCTGGCAGAAAACTCAGGGCTGGGAAGCGCTCCTGGGATTTCAAGAGATTTTCCCGGGCCGCTGTGGCTGTTCACAGAGTGACCAACAGAGGGCAGTGCACACCCATGCACGGACTTTCCTCCCAAAGAAATCAAGACTGGGAACTTGACTGTATATACACACCTGGGCTGGGGACAGAAGTTGCTCTTGTCTCCTGAGGCTTTTTATACTTGCTGCTGCCTCACCAGCTTGCCATTCAGGTCATGACCTGTTTTAACTATTTCTCTACTTGTGATGCAAACGGGTGACGAGGCTGTGCCACTCACCAGGCCGTTTGCGGAGCCCTCAGGGCCTACCTTTTGCACTGGTGCTTCCAGGAGGCCTGCCATGTGGGCCAGGGCCAAGCTTCAGGCCTGGGTGTCTCCGGGAGGCTCGGGCAGCCTGGGCCTCACCCAGGCCCACAGAGTGTCCAGCTAGACTCTTCTCAGAACTCACTGTGTGTTTGCCTTTGGGCGCGGGGCTCCACCTGGTTCTGGAGGTCCAGTCAAAGCCAAGGATGCCGGCATTCCGGGGCCAGGACTGGCTCCGGCATTTTGATTGCTTGAGTGAGCCATATAAGGCAGAAGTTCCTTACACTTGTCTAAAGTAGAATTCATTCCATCTTCAACCTCATCCCATCTGTTGTATACCTTTCACTCCAAGGAAAGGACTGTGTTCCAGAAAACCTCTTTTACAAGGGTAAATAAGGACTGAAAAATGACAGGTCCCCTCCCCAGGCATAGCCCTTTCGACCATCACCCCACTGTTTCCAGGGCCTGGTTCTCACACCTGGAATCTACTGCCCCCCCTTCCCCCAGGAGGTAAGGGTATACATTGGGTTTCCACAGGAGACCCCTCCATGGTTTCTGCTGGAGCCCGCCCCAATCCACCCAGGAGGCAAGCACGGCCCCCACCTGAGCCGCCCCCGCAAGCCAGCTACAGGGTCTTCCCCTCCCAGTCCTCTGCAGCTTGCTCTCATTTCTGGAACCAGGGTGCATGCTGGGATGAGGCCTGGATTTCAGTGAGAGAGGCCCATGGTTCCTAAAGGGGCCAGGGCCCGCCCTTCATAACCGGAGTCAAATAAGACTGCAAAGTGACCAACCCCCTGTGATGACAGCTGCCTGCCGGCCACCCTCAGGGTGACAGCTAGGTCTTGAGCCCCTGGGTGGGCTGGATGAGTCCTGTGCTCTGCAGAGGAAGCCACTCTGATGAATGAGTACAAGCACCGAGCCTGGCCCTGTGGAGCCTGGGTCAAGGGATGACTCCAACAGACCCACCGTCCTCCCAGCCAGCTGCTGGTTTCTGTCCCAAACCTCATAAATCAGTAACAGCAGTTGACACAGAAGACCATTCCGTCCCTCTTGAAACTTGTGTTTTTTTTGGCCTCCTTGTCGCTATGCCCACTGGCCTTCCTCCTATGTCAATGTCCTGGGTTCCTGTTGTCACCTGGCATCATCCTCACTTCCTCGGCGGTCTCCTCTGTGTCACAGAGAAGCCTTGAACTGCTCTCTTGGGACTGGTTTCCCCATAAGGCAGAGGGTTGAAGCGTGCACACGAGAGGCCCTGCATGAAATCTGGGGCCTGGAGACGAGAACAGCCCTGAGTAGGAGCTGAGAATCTCAGCAGCTTCCTGGACAGATCCTGTGAAAAGGCCACTTCTGTGCTATGGACCAGCAAAGGGAACCAGAGGCCACTCCTTGGGAAAGCCCCCACCCCCTTTATTGCTGCAGCCTGAGATGGCCTGTGCTGCTTCTCAGAGTCCCATGAAATTTGAATGTGCTTCCAGGTCAGCTCTTGGAAACCACCCACTCTGGGGCTAAAGATTGAGGGTGGGAAGGATGATCCTATCAGCCTCTCCAATGGCTCTGTGAGCATCAAATGCCCCCTATTAAAATCCCTCATACTTGAAATACCCAGAATGCCTTCTCTTTCCCTGATTGATAGAGTCAATGACATTAACAGTTCACCTTTCTATAACAGAACTCTTCCGGTCTCCTCCCTAATCCATTCCCCTGTCCTCTGTGTCTCCATTAATGGCACCACCACCAAGAACTCAGTCATCATCTGCTTGCTCTCACCATGCCCCCAGCCCAGGAGCCACTCCTGTTGGTTTAGGCTCCAAATACTCCCACTCCAGTCATTTCTCACCATTTTCACTGCTACAGCTCCACACCAATCTAAGAGAGCCTCCTTCTGATCCGGATGATGGCAGCAGCCGACAGTCTAGCCAGAGTGATTTCAACATATAAACTGCATACCTCACTCTCACCCTTATAACTCTCCCAGGACTTTGCATTGCATTTGAGAAGGATCTCAGATTTCTCCTCATGGCCTATAAGACACTACTTGATCTGGTTACTGCCTATTTCTCAAACATTATGACCCTCCCCGTGACTTGATACACTCATTGCTTTATCTTTGAGATCTCTTCTTATTTCTTTCACTTGGGGATTTCTCTTTCTTGTGTTAGTTCAGCTATACTGCTAAATAAATACCTATGCATATGTCATAATTCATCCAGCATTTCTCTGTGTTTGGGGTTCAAAGTTGCCTACCAGCCTTGCTGTACAGACATTCCAGCCACACTGGTCTTTCTTCTGTTTCTGGAAACACCAAGCGTGTACCTACCTCAGGATCTTTGCACATCCATCTCCTTGTCCTTTAGGTCTCAACTCAAATGTCACCTTCTTGAGCGGCCTGCCTTGGGCACCCTATTAAAATCTGCTCTGTCCCTTCTCTATCCAGTTACCCTGTTTTGTCTTATAGATGGCACTACCTGAAATTGTCTTAATTTATTTGTTTTCCAATGTATTTTCTGCCTCCCTGATTAGAATTTATTTCCTATAAGAAAAAAAATCTTATCCTTAACTCATGGTTTTAATCTCAGGCACCTAAAGCACCTAGAACTTAATAGATGTGCCATTGATATTTCTTGTATGAGAGTGAAAAACTCAACATGGCTTCAGTACAGAATTTTATGAGATAACCTCCAAGGCATTTAAGCAGATTTGAGCTCATGGAAAGCTTTTCAGAAGAAAGTGAAGAAGTCTATACTAATACTATTTTCTCTGCTTCAAAGTTGTTTTGTTCCTCTCTTCCTGTCCTTTTTGCTCATTAATACTCAAGCTCAAGAGCAAATTCTCTTGGAAAAATTTACTTGCCAACCCCCCACCCAGCTATATCAGAAGTCTCTAGCAGTCAAAATGCTATATGTTCAAAAAGATTGAAAACCTAACACCATTTCATGTATCACATAGTCATGAGTTGACCATGAGAACTTTCAGTATCTAGCTAAGGGGAAGTTAAGTTAGAGATATATTCAGTTTGGGTTCCAATTAAATAGTGTACTGTTGCTTCATTATAATTATATATATATATATATATATATATATATATATATATATATGTATGTATGTATTCCACTCTGCATTACAAACAAAGGCAGAAGGCCAGAGATCACATCATAATATGAAAATGTCCTACAGTGTCAGTAGTGGTGGAGAAACAAAGTTTGGCATGTATGGAGCCGGGCAAAAAAAAAGTATTGTAGAGTAATTTATACACATATGATGTTATTTTTCTTGATTTTATAATATTTGTGTTAGTTGTCAACTTTTGTCATTCAAAAAACCCTATTATTATACCGGTTTTTAATTTAAATGTTCGCATTTTCATTAAAGTGGACCCCCACACACAAATATATGAGCTTCAGAACCCATAAAACCTAGGCCTGCCTTTGTTCACGTCAGATAAACTGGCCACACAAAGATCCCACGCTGAGGTAGGCACAGAATCTTGGAACTGTCTATGGTGCTGGAACTGGAGTTCACTCGGCTCTCTCCATGGTGCTTACTGCATAAACCCGTCTGTGCCAACAGATTGTGCCCGGAGATGCAGAGTTGGGATTATCAGCTGAGGTCATGGTTAATGCATAGGAATGGATGGTTTTGTCCATGGAGAGGCTGTCTAAAGAGAAGGGGGTTGAAGAGAAAACCACAGATGACTCCCAAGTGTCAGGGAAACCCGAAAGACAGGGGCACCAAAAGAGCATCAGCTCAAGGAAAGCATTGACCACCAAGTCACATCTGAGTCTAGATCAAAGGTAGAGGAGCAACCTGGGATGAGGGAGGGGAAGTATGAAGAATAAAACAGATTGGGGTGGGGGTCTGTCTGGAAGGGAAAGAGAGAGAAGAATGACTGAGAGGGGTGGCCTGAGAGAGAGCCCTGAGGGCCAGAGCAAAGATTTTTCCCATTGAGTTGGTGGGGGATACACTGACTTAAGCTGAGACTTCACTCTCAAATCCCTATGTGAGCGTCGGCATGAGTTGGAATAGATGTAAATGATGGTTTTGTATGAGTCTTCCCGCATCCATGGGGCTGTGTGGCTGAGTGTCGGAAGCTTGTTTTGGTTTGCTTTTGTTTCTGCTTTGAAGTGGGCACTCAGTATCTTTGGAAGTTGGGGTTGTTTGGACAGAGAGAGAAGATCAGTGTCCAGCCCATGTGAATGAATTTCATCCAGCTTCACCAGCTGAGACTGGGCCCCCTAAGATTGGGGATGCTTGTGTGGGGGTTGTGATCTAACAGGCAATAGAATCTTAGGAGCCAGTGAATTTCCAGGGGAAACCTGAGAATCTAAGTCAAAGCAGTGTGTCTGCTAAGCCAGTGAACCTTCAAACTCCATTGACTTTTGGTGTGTGTTGAGTTGTGCACCCCACCCCACCCATCCACCCACACACACACACAGACACGTTGAAATCCTAACTCCAGGTACCTGTCAATGTGATCTTATTTGGAAAGAGGGTCTTTGTGGGTGTAATTAGTTAATTCAAGGTCATCCTGGATTAGAGTAGTGTCCAATATGACTGATGTCCTTATAGGAAGAGTAGAAGATAGAGAGACACAGACAGACAGACAGACATAGAGGGAGAAAGCCATGGTGACTGAGGAAAAGGCTGGACTGATGCATCTGCAAGTCAAGGAATGCCAAAAATGGCCAGCAGCACTAAAAGCTAAGAGAATGGCATGGAACAGATTCTCCTCTAGGGCATTCAGAGAGTAGTGTCCTGCCAACACCTTAATTTTAGACTCTTGGCCTCCAGAACTGTGAGAGAATTTATTACTGTTGTTTTAAGCCATCCAGTTTATGGTAATTTTTTATGGCAACCCTAGGAAAGAGGTACAGCCTGCCTTGGACATGTCCGTTTATTTCATCCCTTGGTGCATTTATTCTTGCCAGTCCCTCTACTTAGAATGCTTTTCCCTGAGGTGTTTGGAGGGACCCCCAAAAGATGGGCCACTGAGGCTGGGAGGGGCAGAATGTTTAGATGCTTAAATGTCTGCATCTTAGATGGGCCCTTCCTGGCCGCCCTATCTAAAATAGCTCGCCCCACACCCAGTGCTCTCTACTTATCAAATACTACTTTATTTTCTCCATAACCCTTTCCTCAACCTGAAATTACCTAATTTATTTCCTTCTTTACTTTAGAAGGTAAGTTCCTGAGAACAGGGACCTTATCTGTGATGCTCACCAATGGCAGAACATAGAAAGCACTTGAGACATGTCTGTTAAATGAAGAGTTTGATGCTCAACAAGTATTTGTTGAGCAAATAAATGAAAAGCACATCCCCTCTTGCCATCATCCTCCTAAAAAGATTGACACCCCTAAGCTTCGCCTTTAAAGAAATTTAAGAAAGAACTATTTCACAGGCCAAGAAGAAAAACTACCTCTACAGAAGCATTTACAAAACTGCATCCTGAAAGTTAGAAGAGCGCTTGGCGACTGAGTTTCAGGCGTCAAATTCATAATCTTTGCATCCAGGACAGGGGAAAAATCGCCTTCATGTTCAAACCAGAACAGCTGCGGGGAGCATCCACCAGGGGGCAGTCTAACAAAGTTGGCATGGCTCAAAAGCACCTAAGGCGAGTTCACTTCAGGGCAACTGACAGAAATTAAAAGACCAAAAAATTATGAACTACATAACTACATCATTACTCTGATGATACCCCCAAATTAAAAAGAGATTAAATAATGTAGGAGAGAGCAGAGCAGAATGAGAGAGCAGAATCCACTCAGAAAATGCCGTCATGAGAGCAAGGGGGATGGAGGACACCAGTAGTGATGCTGACGTGCCGGTGGGCATCCCACAGCGCTGACTGGGGGTGCTCCAGGGTCATTCTACAGTGCAGGCTGGTGACTGCATGCCCTAGTTTGTTCCCAGTGTAGCAGAGTGGGACATCCATGGGCTCACCCAGCCCCTGGTTTCTCACAGGTATAGATGAACCTAGTAAACACCACCTGAACCCCCAAAGATCTGGGGGTTTGAGGCTATAGCACAAACTACTGTTTGCCCGCCAAAACCCATTCTCTTCTTCCATTGTTATCAGAGGTGCACACCCTCACCTGCCTCACAGTGACGTGTGACCATGTGAATACCTGTTGGACAATGAGAGGTAAGCAGAGGTGAGGCTTCTTAAAAGGAAATCAACTAGAAAGAGGGGGACTTGGCGTTCTCTCACTTTCCCCCGAGTCTGAGTCTCAGGGAGCGGAACCAGCCAGCCTCGCAGCTGGGAACACCCCCCACTTGACACCTGGGTGCATTTGGCAAGTGGCCGAGCTGGGTGTCGGGCTCACATGCTATCTTTCCGTTGACTTGGCTTCTTCGGAGTGGCCTACCTGATCACTGGAGCTGGCTCTGCAATTGCTATTATAGATTCCTCAGGCCTGCGGTGGCGGGCATTTATTATTTTAGGACTTCTAATACAATTGTTCAGTTCAGAAAATTTCCAGACTTCCGAGCCCACCCTCCCCAAGACAGAATCCAGAACAGCCGAATGGCCAGCCTCCCCTGCAATGGAGCACAGCTAACCCAAAGGACACATGTGAGATTTTGATTCAGACGTGAGCAAGCTGAGGAAAGAGGCTGCCCGTGGAATCGGATTTGCCAGTGAGAATGGCAGCAAAGCTATCTGCTTTCAGCAATGGCAGTGGTGAGTTTGGGTCCCAGGCAGCGGCGGCAGCAGCCAACAGCTTTGTCATCAGTTCTGGTTTCTCAGGCTCACAAGAATTCTATGAGCTGCCCAACATCTTTTTTGAACTAAACTCCCTCCTTTTCTGACTTATCAGTCAAAATTATCTTCTGTGGCTAGCAACTAGCAACAATTTGGACTCATATACACGTGGGCACTTGAGGTGTGACAATCAAGAGAACCTCAAGGAAATGGGGGTTACCTGGAATTGGTTACCTAGTCTGGCAGGGTCTGATGGCTCTGAATGTCCAGAAGCACTAGGGATGGGATTCTGGCGGCCACTGGTGCACCTGTGGTTACCTGGAAGGAAATGCTCATGTAGACAAGCTTTAGGGATATCTGGTGGCCAAGGTCACAAAACAATACGACGGCCATGAGACAACAAGGACTATGGGGTGAGCTGCCCCCATTTCTAGCAACCCAGACCATCCAAGTGACCTTGACTCCACGCACGGTGCATGCTCCCCGCAGATCCTTTGGCGGCCAGGACTTGACTTTTCCGAGTCCACCCTAAGCCCATTCAGGCCCAGTCTCACACTTCTCCTTCAGAATCTAAAGGGTCACAAGGCCCAGGATTACTCTGGGTGACAGGATTTCCACCCCTTCCACCCCCTCTCCTCCCTGCCGTCCACGTCTGCCAAGTTACAGACGCCAGGAAAAAATGATAAGACATTTATTGAGTCATCTACAGCAGTCTGACATCCTTAAAATCCCACACAAGGTTGTGAGCACGGCATTAATGGTGACAGCGGCCGCAGTGAGGTCTGTGGGGCTCGTCTTTATTGTGGGACATAAAACCCAGGCTGGCCCGGCTCCCACAGTGATGTCTGGGGTGCCAGGAGTTGCCCCCCACCAGCCCTCATAGGGGCAAAGCTACAGAGGACGGACACAGGACATGATACACGTGGCCAAGCACAGACACATCCCAGGACCGCGAGTTCAAGGAAAGAAGGAATGGACACTCGGCCCCTTTGAGGGACGTCTCAGATCTTTGAAGGATTTCCATGGGGGTGGCTTCGAAATGCTGACATCACCCACATGGAAGTCTCCCCATCCTAACCACAAGGACAAACTGAATAAGCAGATGGAGGTAAACCTGGAATCCTGTGTCCATTAGAGCCCCTGGCCGCCCCCCTGACCCCGGGGCTGGTGGTTTTTACAGATGGGACAAAGGTTAACCCAGGAGGGCTCAAAACTGTTGACAAACAGCACAGGGTTCCTTTTTGGGGTCTTCACCCCAATAACCAGCCACACCTGTGTAGTTACCACAGCCCTTTCACACACAGGGCATCTCACTTCAGCCCCATCCTTGTCCTGTGGGGCAGACCACAAATCACATCCTCCCATTTCTCAGATTACAAAGCAGAGGCCCAGAGAGGTACAGCCTTGGGGCACAGAGCAGGTGGTGAAGCCCAGCTAGCACGCAAGTCTCCCCGCAACACACCGACTCCATCATGCCCCCTGCGTTCGGGAGTCCTAACAACTGCCGTAGCCAGAGGCCCCTTCTTGGGCAAGGCTGGATGTTCTACATAGAAGCTTTACTGAGGGTCTCGTTTGGGCTTGTGTGCAGGGCTGGACACATATTGTCGGTCCCACTTCCTCATCCAGGTTTGCAAAGCATATTGGATCCCAGCGTCGTGGCAGGCACTCGGCTAGGCCCATCTGTGTTTTCTCATCAGCCCGATGGGGGACTGACCTGCAGATCTCTAAGTTTCCTGCCAGTTCTAGTACTTTGTGAGACTCCCCAAAGATACATGGGGAAGGAATCAAGGCCAAACAAACAGCAGGTGAGCGGCAAAGCTGGGAGAAGCCCGGGTCCTCCACTCTCCGCTCAGGGCTCTCCCAGCAGCTTCCAGGGTCACTGGGCTCAAGTATGGGTTTAGGGTGACAAAGCACTTACTGCTTTCACTTTGGAGTGGCTTTGAGGAGGTCAAGGGTACTCACAGAATTACAAGGAAAACATCTTCCAGCTTTCTTTCTGGGAAGGGAAAAGGTCAGATGAAGGAGATGAGGCAGCACCCTTGGTGGGTGATAACGGACTCAGGTATGTCAAGTCTTGCCTTGGCTCCAGTGCCCTCGCCCTATTCTCCAGAGAAGCCAGTTTGGGGCTTGGGGGGTGTGGGGGAGGAGGTGAGGGGGAGAGGGTAGAGAAGCAGTCACTGAAGGCCACTGGATATGTCAAAGAGGGTCACAGAGCTGCCCACTGAGACAGAGCATGTGGCCTGGCCTCAGACATGGGGGGAGTCCCCTGCAATGCTGGGCACTAGAGCCACCAAACCCCACATTCTGACCCCACACAGGCTCCTTGACAGCCTCAGCAGCCCTGACTTGGAGTCCCATTTTCCCCAGGACTGGAGACTGTCTCTTGGCACTGCCATGGCAGGACAGTCATGACAGAAGATGAGAGATTTCTTCATCCCAAGGAGAACTCAGCCTCCACTGGGTGAGTTTCGTCCTTTAGGATTGCACAAAAATAACCCCCTTCCTGGTAATGACCTTCTAGAGACATGGAGTCAGGACCTCTGCTCCTCTCCAGCCTAACTATTCCCAAGGCCCTCAACCCCTCCTCACTCAACACGATTTCTTATCTTTTCCTGGACCAGGCAAATACTGCAGTCCTTGCCCAGGGTCCAGTCCGAGTAGATGGCTGGTGTTTAGACAGACAATTTCAGAAATGCAATGAGCTAACCAGATCATCTAGTCTTACTGCCCATTTTACAGATACGAAAACAAAGGGTCAGGGAGGGAAGGGTTTTACCCAGACCTCATGCTGTCCCCCCAATGCCTGTGACCCTGAAGGCCAGGTGCCTAACCTCCTGGAACATTCAAAATGCATCAAACACATCTGCTCACAAGACTGGCAATAGTTCACTCAGAGATAAAAACACACAAGCGAGAACCTGGAACCTCTATGAGGATGCAGGCCCAGGGCTCAGGCAGCAGCACAAGGAATCTGGGGTTGTTTTGTTTTTGCTGTTTTGTGGTGATCTATATACAAAGTCAAAGCCTCTTCTTCCACAGTGAAGCCGACTTGCTGGTGGGGGTGAGGGTGAAGAAACAGGGGCCATACTCGGGGGACCACTCCCAAGGTCTGGAGGTGACCACTGCCCACCCAGTCGTGGAACCCTGCCCTGGGATAGGGCTGGGTCTGCACCCAAGGCACCTGTCCAATTGTCCCGGGAATAGCCCTTCTCTCCAGCCCACCAGCGCCAACTGTGGTGTCCAAATGGGAGAGACAAATGTTCCATTTCTAAGTAGAAAGAGCATCTCCCACCCTCCCCACATACACAAACATCTACTTCAAAACCTCAGATGATACGCATAACAATGATGCACACCCTTTGACCTGCCTTACTTTTGAACTGGAGAATTACTGAAATGTGGAGCCCGGAGGAGCATTAGAAATGGCCCCATCTCACAAATGGGGAAACTGAGGCCCAGATAGGGAGCGCTCTGTCCAGGCTCAGTGGCTAACCTGAGTCACCAAATGTGTCCAGGAAATGGCGGGCGGCTCCCTTTCTCTCTCCGGCTTTGCCGAAGACCCGGGGTCCACAGTGCTTCACTGGCCGAGGACATAGGACTCATCTCTAAACCAAGCAGCTACGCCCTTCTCCAGTCACTTCGAAGGCCTCTCCAGAAACAAACATTTCCACAAGCCCCCCAGTCCCTTCCTCTTTCTACACCTGGCAAAGCAACATTCTTCCGCCACCAAAACGCTGCCAGCATTCCTGAGCGTGATCATGAAACAAGCCCACAAACGCACTTGAACGAGAACCCCAAATGCTGACATGGAATAAAGCAGGCCCCACACATGGGCCCTACACTCTAGCACTTTCCACAAACTTGGTTCCACTCCATTTTAAATGATTAGGCTATGGGGAGACAGCACAGATGTGAGGGTGCCCACCCCTTCCATCAGCAGCCTCTGCTAACAGCCGTGGTGGGCGTGGCTTCCCCTCTCAACACCCAGGGCAGCCAAGCGTCCTTCTGCAGTGATTCAACGACAAGAGCTGAGGGACACGTCTTTGCAGATGTCTCCGAGATTTCAGTATCTGAGTCTAAGTCCAAAAGAGCTGGTGGCTGGCGCTCCCTCACCATCCATGGGGGTGGGGTGGGGGTGGGGAGCCCTGTGCCCTGGACTTGGGCACACGGAGGTGTAAGGTGCTTCAGGATTCACTGACGTCACAGCAAGGCGTCTGATTCATCCTCGCGTGGCTTGGGCTTAAGGGAAAGTGGAGAAGGTGGTGTTCAGGGGCTCTGGGGGGTAGGCATGGTTGGGGAGCAGTTTCTCTGAGGCATCCATCTGTCATCACCTTCCACAGCTGATGCCTGAGGTGGGAGGGGCAGGAGGGAGGCGACCAGGCAAACCCCTGCCCACCTTGAGTTGGGGGTAAAACAGTGGAGATGGTGAAGGTCTTCTTCCATGGCTCCCTAAATTCTTTCCATCTCCTTTTCAATCGCATCCACATTTCTGGCTCCCAGCATTTTTTCTTGGGCCAAATGAAAAGCACCAGAACTTTCCCAGACCTTTAGCCCCACACCCAAACTGAAGTCTCTGATTGAAAGAGTCCTGGAGCTGTCCCGTGGCCCGGATACCCACGAGCCGGGCACATGGACACCAAGATGCTGGGTGAGCACAAGGGAGCTTCATGTCTGGCCTGCACAGAAGGACACTGACCATCCAAGCTGGACCTCTGGCCGGCCTCAGGGACTAGGCCAGGCCTGAGAAGGGCCCCAGGGTAGTGAGCAGACTCAAGGACTCCACACCGAGAATCAGACATTGCGGGGGCTGCCAGGCAGGCCCCACCCAATCCCCCCAAAGCTAGGTCATCAGCCTCACTCACAGGGCCTCACGCACAAGGCCAAGTGATGACCGGGGCCGGAGGAGACAGGTGGGGTGGGACTGGGGACCTGCTTGAGGTGAGCAGGGACACTGGGCAAAGGAGTCAGGACGGGACAGCTTTTCAAAATTTGAGGAGTATTTACATGTATGGGGTCAGGGCCCAGGGGTCCCATGGTGGGTGGGGCCAGTGCAAAAAGGGGTTTGGGGGAACACCCATCTGCGCCCTGCGTCCTTCTGCCCCCTCGAGGAGCCCAGCTTCCAGCCCAGGGCCTGCCCGAAGGGAGAGAAGAGGTGCAACATGCGTGGGCCAGCACCCGCCTGCAGCCCCAGCCTGTGTGTGGAGGAGAGGGCGGGGGACGGAGGCTCAGGTGGCCAGGTTGTCAGCCGGGAGGCCAGACATGCGGATCTGGGAGCTGCTCTTGCTCAGGATGGAGAGCTGGGTGCCTCCGTTCACCCCGCTGCTGGCCAGGGATGGGTGCCGGTGCTTGAAGTCCACGGCGAAGTAGCGGTTCACCTTCCAACTCCGCCACTTACGTTTGACCTCTGCCTGCACCTGCAGGGAGCAACATAGGCGGTCACTTCCAGGCGGACATCTTCTCCAACCTCATGCACCTGTCTGCCTGCCCTGGGGCCCTGCCAGACGGGCACCGCCACTTCCAGCAGAACCCTGCCAACTCCCAAACTGCAGCTCGCAGTCCTTGGGGTCCCCAGTGGGAATGGAATGGAGCACTCTGAGGAGCTGACCTCAGCCCCTTGCCCATGTCACTGCCTGAGCGAGGCCCTCTAATGGCTTCCTGGAGTCCATGGGCCTCGGCTCCTGGCCATTCGTGTTCCAGTCAGAGGCTAGCCCATCGGGTCTTTCAGGGAATCTTCAAAAAGCCAGCCCTCAGGACCGACAGATCAGAGCAAGGAGCTCCATTCTTGGTGACCACCAGCAGTGAGCTACATGTTAGAACCCCCTGGAGAACTTTAAAAATCCGGATGCCCAGACCATACCCAGAACAATCACATCAAAATCTCTGGGGCAAACTTCCCAGGGGATTCCAATATGTAGCCAGGGCTGAGAACCACTGAATCACGCACCCCTCTGGGCAAACACCCGCCCGTGTGCTCTTAGCATGGTGTGTGCAGGGCATGCCGAATTCCAGCCTCTAGAGACCCCCTCAGTCCTGCATCTTTGTGCAGTGCGCACACTGCACAACTGGCATGGTACTGGTGCCCACCCCTGCTAGTTCTAGCGCGTGCTTCCGCAGCAGGCCCTGGATAAGCCCCATGTACTCCCACTCCTTGTCTCACCCAGCCACTCCCTGCAGGGCCCTGTCTGCTTATCTGTCCTGTCTGACCCTTCTGTCGGTTGTTTTGGTGATCACAGAGCCCAGTCTTCTTGTTTCTCAGATGCAAAAAGAAGAGACTGCTGAGGCCTCACAGCAAAGGCCCAAGCCCTGGTGCAGTGGCTCCCACCCACTCTCCAAGGCCATCCCACCCACCTGCCCCCGGCCCCCTATTTGTGCTGGGCTCTGCTCACAAGCATCACCCTAACAGGCTACAATAGAACACCCAAGACCATAGCTCTGGAAATGGAGTATTACCAGAGGTTGTGGGCCTCTCCCCATGGTCTCTGCCAAGTTCCCATAGTCCCCTCTCCGTAGGGGATGGGCTTGGGCAGGCGAGCTGCCTGCTGGGAGCAGTGCTGAGCTTTGGGCCGATCCCCACGCAGCACCCTGCTCATCACAGCCTCATGAACCATAGGTACAATCTCCTGTGCCTTGTCCTGCCTCACTTCCTTCTTTATTAAGGTGGTTCTGATGGTGAGAGCCCTCCCAGGCGGATCTGCGCTCAGCAGCTGATGCCTTTGTAGGGGAGCTCCGTTCCAGAGGTTGGGCCTTGTGGAAAAGATTCTGCCCCAGGGTGGAGGCTGTCAGGAGCCCTTGCTATATGGTTGCTGCACCCCTCCTGCAGGTGCTGGGAGCCTGGCAAAGCCCTGGTCTGGAGACTAAGCCCTGGGTGGCCAGCAGGCCACACCCCTGTCTGCTCCTGACCATGTCCCCCCTCCCTGCTAAGAAGCCAGAAGGCCGGGGTCTTACCTCCCCATTCAGAAAACAGTAGAGAACAGCCACCACAAAGCCCTGGGGGGAGAGAGCAAAAAGACATGAGCACACTAGCAAGAAACCTTCCGTGTGGGGCGTGTGGGAGGCAGAGGGAATTGAGAGTGACACCAGGAAGCAGAAAAATACGATAACTTGGATGGGGGTTACCTGCCCAGGAATCCAGGGTAAGATGGGACAAGTTCTGCTCCACCAAGATGGCCACACCCATGAAGCCAAGTGGCCTGTGAGAGTGTCCCTTCCCATTGACACACACCTGGCTTTGGATCTCACATTTCCTTGGTCAAATTCTTCCCATTCCCAAGGGCCAGGTCTATCCCTCTTTCTGTAGGAGGCTTCCCCTCCCCCTGAATGCCCCAGCATGTTCTCCGGGCTCCCCAACCAGCCTGCAGGCCTCCTGAGGGCAGTACCCCTCCAGGACAGCACAGACCTGTGTCCCCCCCACCCCCTCCCCACTCCGCCCTCCTTAGACTAGACACCCCTGTGCACAGCACACCCAAACACCATGTGAGTGCGTGCTTGGCCCACAGCAGGCGTTCAGCTATCTTGCACATAGTCTTTACACGTATTCTTTGCATTTCGATTCCTTGTGCTGAGACAGGGACCCCAGGCTCTGACTCCCAGGCTGGGGCTTCGTCTATACAACATCCAGCCTTGCCAGGCTAAGAATTCAAATGGGGGAAAGGCGAGACTCGAGTCAGATACACAGAGAAACTTTCTGACCATCAAGGTCAAATAACTCATTTAAACAATTGGGTTAGGGAGAGGTGCTGTATCCTGGGGACACTCAAGGGAGCCGGCCCTGCCTTCACAACCCACCCATGCTCCCGTCTGATCCTTCATTCCCTGTGCATCCACACACCAACTCACTTGTTTACAGCCCACCCACGTATTCCTTCACGCATGAAGTCACTAGTCTACCCACTCTCTCACTCCCTGGGTCATTTATTTATATTTCTGTGTGTTCCTCCCCCAGTTCAGCTCACTCAGCAATCTGGGACCAGGTCCTGTACTGGGGATCCTGACTTGGGCAAGACAGAGCTCCAGTGCTTATGGGGTACACAGCCTACAGACTGAAGTCAGGACGTGGACACAGAGGTCTCTAGAGGGCACTGCGCCCACACCTGGGGCCACTGGTGAGGGATGGCGAGTGCCATCTTAGGTGGCCCCCGAGAGGCCTGGCTCAGGACACCCAGGCACAGCCACAGGAGGACATCAGTGCATTTTCTCACAGGAGCCCAGAGCGTAGGCAGCAGAAAGGGCCCTCCCAGCTCCCTTCTATTTTAGTACTCTTATTTCAGAGACGAAACATGGAGGCCTGGTTTAGGTTAAAGAAGTTTCTAGAACCACCAGCAGGTTAGGGCCAGGGCCCTGACTCCATGTAAGCCCACCCCTCACCCCCCTGCCCACGCCACACGTACCTGGAAGGAGCCCAGCCCCAGCTCAAACACGAGCCTCTCCCTCTGTCTGACACTCTCCGGGGAGAAAGCAAACACCGTGTAGTGGATTCCAAACAGCGGGATGAGCAGCAGGGTGGACCGGGCCAGCCGTCTGTCAGGAGAGAGCCGGACACCTGCTCCAGGGGCCACCAGGGCTTGGACCAGAGCCGTGGAGGTCAGAGACCCCAGGCCCAGACCTTTCCTCTCCCCCAGAGCTGAACCCCTGTCCATGGACCCCCACAGGGTTCTCCCCAAGGGTGTGGGAACCCCGTCCCTGGGAGATTCTGGGGGGGGGACATCCCCTAGTCTGCAGGGTACCCATCCCTCTAGGCCATATCAGTATCCTGTACAACCACTAAGTGTGCACATGTGAGTATGTGAGTTATAGACGCCCTTCCTGGGAGCTGCAAAACCCTTGGGAAAAGTGAAGTCAGGGCAAAATACAGGATGGGTCTGGAAGGCTTGAGCGACAGGGTAGGACCTCAAGCAAAGCAAACGTTGTCCTGCTCTGGAAGGAAGATCCGTGTGCCTAGAAGGGTAGTTGGTGTTTCTGAGTCTGGGCCAGGGATACTCATGGAGCATGACGGGGAAGTACTGACGACAAGGAGGTAGGGTGGGGGGCATGGTGGGGGCCACAGAAGACACGTGGGCAGGCTCCTTGGAAGGACTTACTGACTGTGGGCATAAACCATCCCCATCCAAGCAGGACAAATCTGCCACCCAGGAAACTGAGTCAGAGGAAGAGAAAGCTGTCTGCTCGGGGGTGGGGTGGGCATGGAAGAAAGGGCCAAAAGGACCTCTGCACCCCCAAGGCCAGCTCTTCTGGGGCTCCTCTACCTGCAACTGACTCCTTGGCCCAGCGGGGTGGGGCTCTGCTCTGAGGGACGGGGCACAGTGCCTACACATCTGGGTCCTGCCCTGTCAGGAGAGGGGCTTCCAGGGTGCTCCAAGGCTGAGACCCCATCTCCAACCACCCCAGCAGGCTGGCTCCCTCAGAGCCTCCTCAAGGAGGTCTGCCCTGCCGGTGCAGTCTGCCCCCCGGGCCCGGTGAGCCAGGGGCGAGTGGGAGGTTCAACCTCCCCTCTCCTGGCAGAGCTCGGCCCACGGGCTGGACAGCTAGGCGTGGGGGCAGCTGTTTGATTTGAGGCAGTTACACCATCTTCTGCTCCCTCTCCCCCAACCCAGCCCCTCTGAGAGAAGTTCTCTTGAATCGGGGCTCCAGATCTCAGAAGGAGCAAATCCATGGAGTCTGAGTGCCACCCTTGGCTTCCCAGTGCCTACTGAGCAGGAAGGACGGAGGGACGGGGAGGAGGAAGAGAGAGGAGGACAGCAGGAGACATGGAGGAAGGGGAGGCATCACCTGGACAGACCTCCAGGTGGACCACAGCTCGTGCCTGGAAGAAAGAAGCCCTCGCGTGCTGGGCGCCCACCCACGCTCTCTCTGCTGGTGGCCTGTTCGGCCAGACCTGGGGTCCCTGGACCAGGGCTGGTGCCAACAGCCCAGGTGCAGTCCTCAAGTGCTCTACCCTCCCACCCTTCCTCTCCTCTGTCTGGTCTCGCTCTGACTGTGGCGCCTTGAAGGCGGGCGTGGCGCATCACCGTCTGCTATCTTCCACGGCCGGGACGTGCCAGGCACGGAGCTCACACTCGGAAAGTGCCTGTCCACGAAGGAACCTGTGGACCACAGAGACCCGCCATGCAAGCCTCAGAGTCCTTAAAACTGAACATGAGCCTAGGCGCGCGGGTCCTGCTCATCTCCAGGGCCCCAGAGCCTGGCACCAGGAGGCAGCAGGGAGTGTTGGCTGAAGATCGAAAAGTCTGAAAAGGCGGGGAGCGTGGCCTGGAAATGCAGGTGTGTGGACGTTGTGGAGTAAATGGGTAAAGGGGTGACTTTACAAAAGCAGCGTAATTGAAGGGGCTCCAAAGGGAAGGTGGCTCTGGGCCTGGGGTCCCTGCTCGCCTCTCTCCTGCCTCTTCCTCCACAAATGGGCCTATTGCCAGAGACTTGCCCCTGCAGTTAGAAAAGCGCTCTGGAAACCCGAAGGCCAAACCTCTCCAGCTTTTATGGTGGCAGTGGACGGGATCAGTGCATGAGAAACGGCGACCTTTCAGGCAGGGGTTCTGGTCCCTTCCCTGCCCCTGGAGAGTGTGGCAACTGGCAGTGGGGTGTCCCATCGCACAGTCCAGGGGCCACACCTCCCCTCACCAGCGACCCTGCGGCAGCCCACAATGGTCAGGGGCTTCGGCCAGGGACCCAGGGCCTCTCAGTGACCCCGGCAGACAGGGCAGTGGGGGCAGATGAGGTCATTAGGGCCCAGGGTCCTGGGGCCTCCACACTTCAGACCTGCGCAGAAGCCATGGAATAGGGACCTGTGATGTGAGCCTCAGGATACCCCTTTGAGGATGTCACAGAATCACCCTATGACCTGATTAACCTGGAGAAACAGTGACACAGGGCCTTGGTGTCTGTCCCCAGCCCCAAGGAGACATCAATGGCAGGAAAGTCCTTTAAAAATACCAAGAAGAGCTTCCAACAGTCAGAGCTGCCCAAGGACAGTGGGCTCCCCCACTTAAAGTGATGTCCAAATGAGGTGGCTGCTCCCGTCAGAGCTACCGTGGGGTCGGGTGACAGGATCCCCTGGGTTCAAATCCTCACCCTGCCAATTGTGTGTCCTGAGGAGTCACTTTACCTCTCTGGGTTCAGTTTTCTTGTCTGCAAACTGGAGATAATTACAAGTCCTCATCCCATAGGGTGGTTGTGGGAACTAAGAAGGTGACCACCAGCTGGGCACGTGAAGTGTGAATGAGGGTCACTGCACTGAGGGTCTGTCCCATGTAGGTGGCCAGTCTATCTCAACTCAAGCTCCCAGACTATCAGGAAGGACTTGGCAGTTCCAAAGACTCGAGTCCAGGGAAGTGGGGCATTTGGGAAAGACCACACGTCAAGGCAGCAGCGGCAGCCGGGGCCCTTCCTCAGCACTGGCCAAGCCCCTGCTGCTCCCCCAATGGCTGCAGCTCTGTCCCCACAACCTCCGCCCCCCCCCAGGCCACAAGGTTGCAAAGAGCTCACAAGACACACAGACGTCAACATGCAACAGCCAGGAAAGGGCTCAGGGCTAGAGACACAGGCTGCTCTCTGCTCTCCTCCAACCCAGCGAGGGAACGCAGGCTCTAGGCAGTGGCAGCAGCATGCGTCCCCCTCCCCTCCAGGACACGGGGCCACAGCCACGCCACGCACACTTACAGAGTAATGGTGGACAGTTCTGACATCTTGCAAGAGTGCTGCTGAGCCCGCTGTGGCTTGCAGTAGCATTTCTGCACGCAGCTGCTGGGTGTGACAAGAGCAGCACTCTGTCAGCTGGGGGCACCGGGCAATGAGGAAACTGAGGTGGGACTCAGAACAACACAGTTCACAGGGAGGGCAGAGGAGCCGAGGGCGTGGAGACAGGGCCGGGCAGTGACATGGAGGAGAACGAAGAAGCCGAGGGCCAAGACAGGGGCAGCCCTGGACACAGAAATGCATGCCCATAGGTGGACACGTGTGTGCTCGGACACACGAGCATTCTCGTTGGGACCACCAACAGGTAAGGGGAGTTCAGAGGGATCACGTGTGTTTGGAAGGTGGGGTCTGGGCTGGGGCTCATGCAGGGAGCCAGTAGCTGTCCCCCCAGAGTCAGCTCCAGGCTCAGAGCATGGCCTTGAGAGAGGTCACTCAGCGAGGTGGGCAGCTGAAACTCACACCATGGACCTCGTGCTGCCCAGCCTGGGCAGACCAAGCTTGGAATCAGGCCAGTTCGGGGCCTGATTATGAAGCCCGACTAAAGTGTCCACCAGTCTCCCCCTCTACACATTTCCTCTTCCGCCTGCACCTTCCTGGGCACCCAGGGGGAGCCCACGTCGGATGGACAGAATTGTTAGTCTAGACCTCCAATATGAGAGCCACTACCCCTCTGAGGCTATTTGACTGAAAGTTAAACATCTGCTTTCTCACGGCTCCTGGCCACACCGCAGAGCTTAACAGCCACATGTGGCTTGTGGTTCCCATAGGGACTGCACAGATGGAGGGCATTGCCCTCACTGCTGAGAGTCCTACTGCACAGCGCTGGCTGGGCTAGATTTCTTAACGGAAGTGCAGTGGGCAGAGGCTGAAGGCCGAGGGGGCACCTTTGGGGCAGTGCCCCACAGCCTGCGGAAACAAGCCGTCTGACGGAGGCACCCACCCATGGGCAGGGTGCCAGTCTAGCTGGACATTCTACTGTGTGGGGCACAGAGCCCCCACCTCCTCAG
>NW_017731397.1:4929053-4935340 GCF_001890085.2 Hipposideros armiger | reverse complement strand
GGGAACTGACCAGCCTGCAGGGCATCTGACGTAAACAGGAACAGATACACGTGAGGAGACCAGCTCTTGGGCCTTCACAGGTACGTTATTTAGGAGTCCAACTCTTTGAGAGGAAGCCTGAAGGCACTGGGCACGTGGTGACGTGTCATTTTGCGGAGGCAAACATTTGCATCGCACACATCAAAGATGGGCCAAGCTGAGGCCCTCCCAGCCCTATGTGCCTCTGTGGGGTCTGCGGTCCTCATTCCATAAACGGCTCCTTTCAAATCGCACCACACTGTGAGGTGGCTGGCCCATTTTGTCAGACGAGGGATATGAAATAGGATGCTCTGCGACCCAGAGTCGGTCCCTAAAACAGCAGCAGCAGCACCACCGGAGTGTTCTGTAGAAAGGCAGAATCTCGGGTGCCGCCCCAGGCCTGCTGGCTCAGAATCTGCACTTTAACAAGATCCCTAGGTGACCCACATGCAAATCAAAGCTTGAGAAGCCCTGCTGTGAGGAAGTCATGCATTTGAGAAGTTTCTTCACGTGTCCTCAATAAATGTCCAAGGTCTAGGATTTTGTACTCATACAAAGAGGCAGATGGACACAGCTAAGTATGTTTTTCTCAATAATTAGAAGTGCTTAATTGGGTATTGAGGAATGGAAGCCATGCTCGTCTGCAAATTTGTTTTCTACCTTGACCAGATTAAAAGGTTGGCTCCTGTCTCTTCTATTCAGTGGCCTGATCCCTCACCCTGGACCTGACTGAACCACAGAAATCGGGGTTCAGGAGCCTGAGATGAGCCCAAACCTCAGATGTCACCTCCTCCTACACACAGGGCTTAAGCCCTCATCCAGAATTCCTATGCCTCAGCTGTTCTCCTTGGAGACCTTTCCTCCTTGAGCTCCCAAACTGTCCCTTCCCTTCCTGGACCCTGGATACAGTAACTATAGACGGCTTTGATTTCTTCAAAGTCTGCTCCAGGCCATTTGGTGGGAAACCAAGCTCCCCGGGAAAGATGTGTGCCTCTGATGGGGACAGGGGGAGGGGACCTGGTGCCTGGAAGGCTCTCAGGAGACAGATCTAGGGACAAAGCTAAGGGCCCTTCTCCCCAAACACTCCCCTTCCCCCAAATCTTCAATGACTTTGTGCAAAAGGACCCGCTGAAAAGAAACACAAGGGAGTGGCAGAAAAGCCAAAGACAGATGTGAGAAAGAGATGGCAGATTTTCTGAAAAGCCAATTAGTGAAAAGGGGAAAAGGGGTTTAATGAAGAGGAAGAGATAAACCTAGGCTGGTTGATGAGTTCAGGCCTGATTTGGACCCAAGGAAGGATAAGAAACTCAGACAAGGGTGCTGGGTGGGGGCTGCTGGGTGAGCATCAGCCGGAACCAGAAGGGAAGGCCCCGTAGCAAGAAGTCAGAGAGCCCCGGCTCCCAAGCTCAGTCCTGCCAAGGCCGTTTGTCTGCAGTAAGGTCAAAGCCGTTTCCGAGTCTCGGCACTCCCATATGTAACCCAGGGATGCAGAACATGGTTTCTTCGGTCCCTGCTTTGGTCTCAGGCCAAACCCCACGAACGCTTTAGCACTTTTTGTGTGCAGGGCTGCCTGCCTGTCGCCCCCGGAACCACCTGACAGGATGCTAGCTAGAGACCCCTGTTGGGGAGCCTTCATGGGCAGGACTCCTGTCTATTCACCCTTCTCCTAGTGAGCAGTGCAGTGCTGGCCCTCAGCAGGCCCACAGAACATTGTCGTCTGAGCTGAACATTCTCCACAGGGTCCCACCTCATGCTAAGATGCTGAGCACCCCAGAACACCGCCCAGTCCCCAGGGAGGCACTCCACACCACGCTGGGACCCCAACCAGACACCCAGCTCAGCAGACCTTGGGGCTTCCCCACCACTAAGGAGGGGCCATCCCTCTGTGCCCCCTGGCCAGCCTGGGAGTTTGGGGCACCTGAACTCAAGGCTGTGTTTGGCCACTGACTTGCCGAGTGATCTTAGGTGGTGCCACTTTCCTTCTCTGGGCCTCAGTTGCTCTATCTGCAAAATGGGGTTAACTAATTCCGGTGGCCAGCCCCTAACGGGAGTTGGGAGGACAGGGTGCTCCTAGGCAGGGGAGAGGGTGCGTTAGCAGTGAGAGATGGAGCCCGTGTGAACTGGAAGCCTCAGGCGGTGGCTGAGCTCCCATGATGAAAGCTTCCTGGGTACACTCCGCCTGCCCATGGAAAAGCCTGTCTTTGGAGCTCAACGTCATCCTTCTGAACCCGGGGATGTCACAGCCCTGCTGAGCCAACGGTGACATGATGGTGCCGGGTCTCTTCTCCTTCCGTCACCCCCAGGGACTACGGAGACCGACTCTGTGGGGTCTTTGAGGGGCATACAGATGGGATTTCCCTCCCCACCCCAGACCCAAGAGGCAGCTTCCAATGCCCACCTTGAATGAGGAGACCACTGTGAATAATGCCAGCCCCCTCCAGGGCCAGGCCCGAGATGCTCTCGGTGGATTCCATGTCTGCCCCGGAGCCTTGCCCTCCCCTTTCAGAGCCAGTCGGCTCCTCACAGAGGTAAACTTTGATCCCTAGGAAAAGGCAGGCTACCCCTGAACCCTGCCCCATGCTGAGCCCTAAACCCCTGCCCATGGCCAAGGTGAGCCTGAGCACATCCTGAGCCCTGACCCAGGCCCACACTCCATGCCCAAGTCCTGACCCCACATAGTCATTCTACCAGGAGCATCGGGTGAGAGAGTGTGGGTGGCTGAGTAGCTCAGTGTCACCGCCCCCTACAGTCACCCAGCCCCCAACAGGTCCTTCTGAGGCTGCGTAGGGAGCGCCATCTTGGTCTATGGAGGAGAAACCCTTATCACCTGAGCAGCTGGAACCAACCTACAGGAAAGGGGGTGAATGCTGGTCTGAGGGCACAGGCAGGGGGTCCTCTCGGGCTTTCTTGGGGACTCCCAGTCTTACATTTGTTCTGGAAACAGAGGAAAAAAACCAAAAAGCTGTTGTGGGCAGATATGAAGGGCTTCTCAGCCTAACACATAACTCTGATGGCCCAAGGGGACTCGGGCACAGCCCTAAGAGCTCCCTCTCCCACCATGTCCTGCCCTTTCTAACCCCCTATCGTCTCCCCTTTCCCACAGCAGACACCTTCCACTTCCAAGTGGGCAGTTTTATACAAGGCCGGAACCCANAGGTCTGAGAACCAGGGAGGTAGACTGGGAAGAACACGAGCCCATCAGCCCCTCGGCTCCGTCGTGGGCAAGTTAAACATCCAGGGTCCAGGCAAGCCCTCTCTCTGAGCCTGCGCTCCTCAGCCAAGTGGGACCTGGCCTTCCCACCTGACCTTCCTCAACAGCTCTGCCAAGTGCATAACACAGGACTAGGGACAGGAAGTAACATCATACAGGGAAATCAGCGGCGCTACCAGTAACCTCATGGTTACTCCTGGATTTCCCTGTTCCCCGGGCACAATGCCTTAACTTGCAGGAAAACACCTGGGTGGCAGGGTGTCCCAGGGAGGTGGAGTCCTGGCAGGCCAGGGGGCCAAGCTCAGCTCACTCACGGTAGAGACGAAGCAGTGGTTGCTGTCCTGTTCGGCATAGAGGATCCAGTCTTTGATGAAGACGGAGATGGCCCTCAGCATGAACGACACAAAGAGGTTCATGTGGATGAAGTTTCGGGTGCAGTGAAGCTTCCTACACGGGCCGGCCAGCGGAGGAAGAGGCCTTGAAGCAGCAAACCCACAGGATTCCAACCCCCCACTCCAGGTCTGCTCTGGGCCAAATGCACGGCTCTGCGTCAGCGGGGTCTCCCACCTAGACCACCCCCTTCCTCCCACCTCTCTCAGTTCCAGGCCCCTGTCACTTAGCCCCATTGCTCCTGGAGGCCAGACTTCTCCCTCCTGTGGTCTCTCTATCTAGACAAGGAAGATACGAGCGAGGCATGTAGGTCCTCTGCCCAGGCAGGGTCTGCCTTGCTTGTGTGGCCCTGGACAAGCCAGTAGCCCTCTCTGGGGTCAAGTTTCCCATCTGTTATCCTAGGGGTGGATGGGGGAAATGCCTTCCAAGGGAGCTGCAGGACTGACATCCAGGAGACGGAGCAAGGGCTCTGAGCTGGAGTGGGCTGTGCTCATTCGAACACTGCTGGGGACCTCACCGGAAGCGACACAGGATGACCATGGCTGTGGTGAGGGTGACGAGGGATGTGCTGTAGCCAACNAAGGGGAGATGAGGCTGATTGAGCTACATGCTGGCGTCGGATGTCTGAGACACCTGTTAGCATGGGAGCCAACCCACCCTTGAGCAGGAGAAACTGGGACCAGACACAAGGACACAGTTTCTGATGCTAGACAGGGAGGTGAGGGGAACAGCAGAGCCCTGTTGAGTGGGTCCTTGAGACGAGGGCAGGAATGACCTCTCTAGGACAGTTAGTTAGCTGCAGACAGCAGGCCCCACTGGTCTCCCGGAACAATGCCTCGGAGACTTTCTGGCTTATGTGGATGAACAATTTTTGACTACATAACATACACATAAAGCAGAAGTTGGTAAAAACTTGAAAAAAATATATAAAAGAAAAACACAGTAAATGCATAGGAAAAGGCAGGGCTGTGGTTTTTTCTCAAAGTAATGGAATCATCCTCCACGCAGAGAAAAACAAAGCTGACCAAGCCAGGCCCTGTGCTGATTCCATAGCCCGAGGGGGAGGACTTCTACAAGGAGAGGTCCCCAGAGGCTGAACCAACAGACCAAGAAAATCCCCAAGGAGTCTTAGGGGAGGACCTAGGATGCGTCTCTGAGCAGTTCCTGCCTCTCTCTCTCTCTCTCTCTCTCTCTCTCTCTCTCTCTCTCTCTCTCTCTCTCTCTCTCTCTCCAGGAGAATGGCTGGGAGCGGGGGTGGGAGGGGGGAGCCCTCTGCTGTCCCATTTGTCCACTGGGAAGCTATCAAAGTTCTGAATCCCAGGTTGGTATCTCTGATGAAGGCAGGACAAAGACCCCCAACATCTCAGTGCCTCCTAGCCTGCTCCCTTCTTGAAAAGCCAAGGAAGCAACACATATGGCTTACGCCTCGCCCACAGGTGGACCCCAGAGACTGCCCTCAGGTTCTCTGTGCCCACCTGGCCCCTCCAGCCACCCACACGGGACTGGCCTTCCTCCCCAGCATCAGAAGTGTCTCCACATCCCCCACACCTAGCTGGTCACGCTCCTGATCATGAGGCAAGAAGGGTGAGATGGAAGGTGTTCGGCCTGATTCAGAATGGGTCAAGGGCTGGGGAAGGGCTGGGACAGAGTGAGCAGAGATAAGCCGTTAGGGGCATGACTGCAAAACCACCTGTAGGAAACAAACCAAATTGCTGTGGGAGTGAAGAAAACCCTACACTTGGTGGTAACAGGTTGCCTGTGAGCCCCATCAATCCCAAACATGTCAGATGTTCCTCTGATCAGGGAGAAGGGAGTTGGGGGGGGGCGGGGAGCAGGGGGAAAACCAGACCCAGTAGAGCTGCCCTCAGAGGAGGTGAAGAAAAAGAATTCCAGTTCCAATACCCAGAGCAGTGAGAATGTCCACGTGACTCACAGTGGGGGCTGGAGCAATTTGCACCCACTGGGCTGGGGTGGGATGTCAGGCAACAGTGTATATCCAGTGGCATTCGTGCGTGCCCCAGTGAACTAAGGTACCCCAAAGGAAATCTGACTTCTGAATAACGGAGACGCTAGCTCCCCTAGGGAACCTGGTGATTTCCATCTTGAGTTTCCTAGAGTGACCCTCTCTCTCTTTTCCCTTTGGTGTAATCACCATGTAGATTTGGAGCTCCTGGGTTGGCTGAAGGCTATAGGTGGGCAAATCTTGCAAATGCCCATGCTAGGTTACCCTGTCAGCAGCATCCAGGCCTGCTCCTCCTGTGACCTGAGTGCAGGGCCCACACAGCTGTCAGAAGTGATGCCGGCACTCGCACGGCGGTACTTACAAGTAGATGCTGGACTCATTGCCTCCCATGTCCGGAGACTGAAGTTTCTGCACGAGGATGACGATGATGCCAATGAAGAGCACAAAGTTCACCTGAGGAGCAAAGGGAAAGCAGATGGAAATGATTCTGGGCAAAGACTTTCCACTCCCCTGCCTCTGCGTTGGCTGTTGTTCCCGCAACAGGGTCCCCCCTACCCCATCCAGTCACGATCCCATCTAGACTCATCATCCAAGATGGCGACATGAGAGCACTTGTCCATCTGCCAAGCTTCCCACAGTATCATTGAAATGACAGAAGAGATAGAAGGATAAGAATTCCATAGGAGTACTGAGAAATGGGGAAGA
>NW_017731397.1:4924490-4927166 GCF_001890085.2 Hipposideros armiger | reverse complement strand
TGTGTGTGTGAGTGATTCTTTTTTCCTTTATTTTAAAGATTTTTCATTATCTTGAAAATATATAAAACATAATAAATACAAGATTTTAAAGAGAACCAGTTGGCTCAAAGAATTAAGAAATATGCAAATTCAGATTTGAAGCCTAGCTCTCAACTTCTGACTAACATGGGTTAAATATTCTGGCCTCATTGATTCTGTTTCTCATCTACAAGGAGTAAAATAGCAACCTGGAGAAATGAACACTCTTGTACTCTGCTCGTGGATGGTGAGTTGATATCCATGAAAATGTTAAATGTATGCAGCCTATGTCCCAGAAATTCCACTCCTGGAGATTTATTCTAAGACGTATTCACATATGTTCAAAGATAGGCACAAATACAGCCTTTGTGGTCTTGTTCATAATGACGAAAAACGGAATACTAGAAATGTCCATCACTAAGGGAATAATTACTTCAATAAATGTATCCAAAACACAGTTGACAAAATTCAACACCTATTCCTGACTTTAAGAAAATACACACTGGAACAAGGTAGGAATAGAAACTTCCCTAATAAATTGAAGGTGACTTCCCAAAAATATAGCAAACATCATCCTCAACAAAACCAAGGAATCAATGGTACAAATATTAAAAAGAAAAACTATTTTCATTTAAATATTATACAATTTCATACCTAGAAAATCCATGAAAAACAATTCAAAAGGGATGAGAACTAATAAGAGAGTTTGAAAGGTGACCAAGAAAACATAAACAAAAACCAATAGCTTCCTTACACGCCAGTAGTAACCTACTAAAAAATATAATGAACAAATGATTCCTAAACACAATAAAAGCACAGACTGGCTGGATTTGCCTTAGGGATAAATTGAATAAGACAATTAACACGGTACAAAATGACTCTATGAGAAAGACGGAATACATGGAGAATCATGCCATGTTCTTGGAGAGGAAGACTCAATATTTTAAGAAAATCAATTATAGTAGTTCCCCCTTATCCATGGGGGATACTTTCCAAGACCCCCAGTGGATGCCTGAAACCACAGATAGCACCAAACCCTATATATACTATGCTTATTTTCCTATACATACATACCTATGATCAAGTTAATTTATAAATTAGGCATGAGAGATTAACAACAATACCTAGCAATTATAACAGCATACTGTAATCAAAGTTATGTGAATGCGGTTTCTCTCTCTTAAAATATGGTAAGCAATCTGATTACCGAGACAGCTGCTAAGTGGCTAACAAGGGGGGTGCTTGTACAGGTAGGATCCCCTGGATGAAGGGATGGATTATGTGTCCTGGATGGGACAGCATGAGATTTCATCATACTGCACAAAATGGCATGCAGTTTAAAACTTATGAATTGTGTACTTCTGGAATTTTCCATTTAATATTTTTGGACCATGGCTGACCACAGGTAAAAACTCAGAAAGCGCAACCGCGGATAAGGGGGAACCACTGTGTCTTCCTGATTAGTTTATAAATTCAGTGCAATCCCTATAAAATCTCAACTAGGCTTTTTTTTTGCAACTTGACAAGAGGTTTGGAAATCCACCTGAAAAAGCAAATGTGCAAGAAAATTTTGAAGCAAACAGACTAACGAAGGGAAAATTAGCATACCAGATATCAAAACATACTCCAATGTTACAGTAACTAGCACGATGGAGTACTGGCCATGCGGAAGACTAGTAGATTAGTAACATAGAATAGAAAATCTGGAACTAAATACAAATACAGTACATTGAGTATTTATGTTACAATGACATTTCAACACAATGCAGAAAGGCTGATCCATTCAATAAAAAAAAGAGAGAGAGAGTGGAATGTCTATCTATTAAAAAAATAAAATTAGATAAAGTTAGGTATTACTTCAGATCAAAGAAATAAAACTTCAGCTAGATTAAAGCATATAATAACCCAATCCGCAACAATGTTACAAAACAATTGAGAAGCATATTTATATATCTTAAGTCGGGACAGTCCTCCTGATACAAGAAATGAGGCTCGGAATTTGTAAAGAGAAAACCTGATGGTTTGACTGTACAAGAGTTATGCCATCTTGGAAATACGCTTACAACATATATACCAGATGAAACGCTACTATCCTTCAAACAGTAAGAAAGACAACAAGCAACTGGGCTACAAAAATAAGTAAAAGATTATTTCATTTAAACAAATTGTCAATAAATGTTTGGAAAAAATGCTCTGTGCCACTAGCAATATGGAGAAATGAACGTTAAAACAATGAGCAACCATTATCCCCCATAAGTCTGTGCAAAAATTTAAATGATTGATATTACAAATGTAGACAGTGATTTGGGGTACCCTTTTTAATCCAGCAATTTCTCTTCTTAGGATTAATTCTAAAGAAATACGTAGTCACATGTGCTCAAAATTATGCACAGAACTAATCCTAGTAGTATCTTTGGTGATGAAGAAAAATGGGATAATATAAATGGCCAACACTAGCAGAACAGCTAAACAACGTGTACATCCACGTTGCGGAATATAATGCAGCCATGAAAAAGAAGGAGGTTGGTGTGGGGGGTGGTCTCCTTATTTCCTCTCTTGTTGTGCCTTTTTGCCCAGGCACCATCTCTTCCCCGCTCCTTGCCCCAAGGACACTCACCATGATGGAACCAACCACAGGACCTTTGATCACCCACCACA
>NW_017731397.1:4919499-4921520 GCF_001890085.2 Hipposideros armiger | reverse complement strand
GGCCTCAAGCTCAGCCTTTACAAAGGACAAGGGGAGTGGGTGGGGTTGGGGGGCAAGGTGCAAGCTGATGTTTTAACAGGGGAGGGGACTGATCCAGGCTGAATCCACCCCCATCCCCCGCCCCCCCCAGCTCCTGGAGCTGGCAAAAGTTCGCCAGGGAAAGGCCTGAGCCCCTCCCCTAGGCCCTGGGTCATCACTTATCAAAGTTCAGTGAGCAGGGATCACAAACGTGGATATCAGATCCAACACACCCGTCACCAGGGGTTGTGGTCCAGGAATCTCTTCAGGTGATTGGGAGCAGAGTTCCCATCACACCTTGAGAAACTCAACCCAAGGGGACACTTCCACTAGGAGCTCTGGGTCTTCCAGTAGCTGCAACACCCCCACACCAAGGGGACACATGGCTTGATGAATTAACAAGAACCAGACCTCCATCAACCTAGCACCAGATCTTATTAAGATATATACTTAGGTTTCTTTTTTAAAAAGAGAACTTTTGCTTTTCCAGGTTTAGAGGTCTGTTTCCTATCACTAATATACCTTTTCTTTGGTCAACTTCCAAGGCCATTTTGTGGGACATTGGAGGGGACGGGAGTCATTTGCTGGTGGCACAGCGGAGGCCAAGCTGGTTTTGACCCCACCTGGGCCCGTTCTGGACTTTTAATAACTGTTCATTTCATTCTCCCCTGTCCTGATCATCTATCTGTACGGTGACCTGCGGATGTCCAGGGGTAGGGAGAAGGCAAGTGCCCCCTCTGCTCCAGCCCAGCACCTGAGTGTGGCCCCACACTGACCCCTGTTCCCAGGCGGGCTTCCTGGGAGTTCATCTGGAGTATCAGGAAATAAGTGATGCTTCTTTCTTTCACAGGATTCAGGGGCTGGGAAATTGTGTACAATAGACATCTACAGAAAAGGGGCTCCAGCACCCATGTTACTGAAAGAATCCCCCCTCTGTGGCCAAGGCCACCTCTGGGGGGCTNGTCAGGGCTCCGGCCTGGCCCTTGGGCACATACTCACCCTATGTCGTCAAAGTGGAGCCTCAGCACAGCCCACACCGACACGCACACAGTTGGGGTCCCTGGGAAAGCAGGAAAAGGAGCCCCATGATAACAGGAAAACCAACAGGTCCAATGTCCCCCTCAGACTTGGGGCTCCTGGTGGCCATCGTCCCCCTTCAGCCTTGGGGTTCTGTCCCACAGGGCATATCTCCCTCTTAGACCTGGAGTACTGGGAACCCTCACAGCCAGGCCTCCTAGGGGCTCATGTCTCCCCCAGACCATGGGCTACCTGGCCTCTCAGGACTCCTGAGCACATTCGCCCTCAGACAGTGGGCTCCCTACGGGCAGGAAGAACAGGGAAGGGCCCAAGAACCAGGAGTGTGTGCCATCAGCGGGGCAGGGACGTGCTGGCCTCCTCTGACGGGGCACTCCCTGACGGCAGCACCATGGACATACCTGGCCATGAGGTACCTCATGGTGACCTACCCCAGCCAATAATGGTATACCAGTAGAAGTATCTCCTCTCGGGGAAGAAGGTCTCCACCAGCAGGGTGAAGAGGTACAGGCCCTCGATGAACAGCCAGAAGTAGTTGGACACAACGCAGTAGTGGAAGAAAACCATCACGGCCTTGCATTCCACCTGCAGGGAGAGCGGGAGGATGTGGGAGACCAGAGTCCCCATCCGAGCCCTGAGCACCCAACCCAGTGGGACCAGGGAGAATCCTGAGGGCCCCTCAGCCCTGGTATGCTCCTGGCGAGGTCGGGCTCACACATCCCATGAAACACTCAACATTCCTGGATTCGAAGAGTTTAAAATTGTAGCAGCCTATGATTCGGAGTCGAAGCTGCCCATGGAGGCAACACTGCCCATGTCAGAAAAGACAGGGTGGGGGTGAGCACAGAGCCCCCCCCCATCCCCAGGCTCACCCTCCCCCATCTTCCTGCCCCTTCCCCATCCCCACAGGTGAGGTGAGTCAGGAGATCCCTGCAGGAGGCCTCTGGATGAAATGAGAGATTTAGACA
>NW_017731397.1:4912706-4917050 GCF_001890085.2 Hipposideros armiger | reverse complement strand
TCTCTTCACCCCTCTTCTGAGCCCAAAGCAGTGTCGTAGTGAAGAGCGAGAACCCCGAAACCATCAAATGCACACCCTGGCTGTGTGACTTACTCGGTAACAGGCTAGCAGCCTAACCTCTGTGAGTCCAGCAGAGCCTCATCCACAAAAGGGCAGGGAAAACTCTACGCAGTCCCTAGGTTGCTGAGGTGTAAACTGCCCTTGAGGCTCAGAGTGGATGGCCTTCAAAGGCAGCGCATCCCAGTAGTCAAGGGCGCAGACCACCTGAATACAAGTTCCTGCTCTGTGCCTCGGTTTCCTCAGCTGTAAAACAGGTAATAATAGAATCTACCCCCCCAGGCTTCTGCAGTGGGAGGAAAACGCATTAGTACAGTGCCTGGCACATGATAGATCTATGTAAGTACTGGCTATTAACATGATATATTCCACCCCCTCATTTTAATGGCGGAGGTTCTGAGGCACAGAGCAGAAAAGGGCCAAGGAGGTGGTGGCCTAGCTGGGCCCACAGTCTCGTCTTCTTTTTCACCTGATGGCTGCCTTTTGACTCTGCTTAACTAGGTCTCAGCTCTCTCCTACAGAGGCACACCTTATGACTCACAGAGGAGGGAAAGAGAAAGGTGGGGGAACCCCTCTTCAGGCAGATCACAGCGGGTGGGGGTGGGGTTCAGCCTCCCCTCTCCTCTGAGCACTCAGGGCTAGAGGAGGGCTATTTTCCTGCCTCCAGGAGACTCCTTCACACCTTGCTGTCTTCCGTGCTGAGCTTGCCGCCCCTTCCTCCTTAAAGCCCTCCCTGAGCTCATGATCGACACTCACCCTGCCCAACGGGAAGGGCGTGTTCCCGCCACGGACTCCCACAGCACCAGCTCCTCCTCTCCCACTGGCACTAGTGTCTGCACTGCAATCCGGGCTACCAGAGTGCAAACCTCTCTTTCTGCGGACCCTACCTGTGGCCTCGCCCGTACTTCACCCAGGCCAGGTCCCTAAGATGCCAGCTTGTCATTCGAGTGAGTTTAAGGGTGAGGGGATAAATGAGTGAGGGAGGGAGCGAGCGAGTATGAGTGAGTGAGAATGAGTGGGTAGGTGAGTGGATTTATTCCCTAGGCTTAGGGTTCCCCACGCAAGTTCAGGTTTGGCGAAGGAAGGGGGCGGAGGGGTGACCTGTGGTTGGCCCTGACTCACAGGGCACCTGAGGATGGGGCTCGAGGGGGACCAGGTAGGGTGCTGGGGGACATTGGAGGGATGCCAGTCCCGTGGAAACCACCCACTGTTGTCCCCTCCTACCTCCGCCTCCGGCGGAGATGGACCTGGAACATACCTGTTCCAGGGACCCTCAGCCATACCCACGACCTGGCCCACCGCACCCACTCCAATTCAGGGCTACAGACACAGGGAGTTCCTCACTCCCTCCCCTTCACCTCTTACTGCTGTGGTTCCCTCAGCCTAGAATGTTTTCTCCATCCATCCACCCCTCCGCTCGCACCCGCTGTCAAGTGCCTACTCATCCCTAAGGCTTAGCTCTGGGACTCTCAGCCCAGCCTCTCATCAGAATCGCCTGGGGAGCCTTTAAAATTCACAGTGACTGTGATGGAACTGAGGTCCTGATTTACTTGGTTTGGGCCGTAGCTTGAGTACATTTTTCTGGTGACTCTGATGGACAACCAGGCTTGAGAACCGAGAATCTCGTTTAAATACCAGCTTCTCCATGAATCTTCCAGAACTCCTTTCTTCCTCTCTTGAGCACGCCTGGGGGGGTGAGACCCCCTCCCAGCACTGGGCTGCCCCCTTCTAGGAGGTTCCATCCTCACACCTGTCTCGCTCGCCTGTCTGCCAGGATGCCCCTGTGGGCACAAGCCTTCTCATGCTCGCCCAGCCCAGGGGTGCACTGAACCCCCCCTCTCACCTCTACTCTTCCTCCCTAGATGCTTCTTATTGTCCAACCCCAAATGCACCCGACACCTGCGATGCCGGAGCAACGGCCCTGGGCCGGGAGGCAGGACACCTGGCTCGCAGGCCCACCTCGGGGTTCCACTTTCCCGTCCCTCAAACGAGAACCGTGCACCAGACGTTGTTGTGGTTTCCTGCAACTGGGCGCTCATCTGGGCCCCTTGCCTCAGTCTCCCTGGCCGATGGGGCCTAGAATCCACGGTTTCAGCCTCAGTTAGGGCTGAGCCAGCGCTCGGCTGGAGGGAAAGGCCAGCATCGCTGGGAGCGGCTCCATTACCAGTTAATGTTCATTGACTGGCCGGGAAGCTTGGCCCGGAGGGACCGTTACACATAACTGGGCTGCAGATGAATCAAGTATTTAAACAGATGGTGCTCAGAAGAGCTCCCTGTGCACGAGGAGGGTCTGGAGGGAAAAGAGGATCCCTTAAGTCTGGGCAGACAGCCCCACCCGCTAGCTACGGAGGCATGAGTGAGGCTGGCAAGGCCTCCAGGGCTGCCCCCACCCCCAAATCTCCAACTTCCCACACAGACCCTCTCCCTGGCCCCACTGGGAGTCAGGAAGCCAAGGGTGCCTTTCCCTGTGGGCCTCAGTGTCCCATCTGCACGGTGGGGGAGTTAGGAGGAAGGGGGTGACCCAGGACCCCCGGTTCTCAGCTAAAGGCAAGGCCTCTCCCTTGGGACATTTGGAAACGTTGCGAGGCATTTTGGGTTGTCATTGGGATCAGGGGTGTTATGAGCATCTAGTGGGGAGAGCTAAGGCTGCTAAATGTGCTGCAGTGCTGGGCCCCCTCCAGCACAAAGGAGGCAGCACCCTCCCCGTGCTCACAGCAGTCCCAGAGGGCTTAGGACTGGGGTTCCCGCTGCTGCCAAGGGCGTTCTCTGGCTTCTGACGGAGTGAGCAGAGGAGGCGGGAAAGGACCCCACACCTGCCTTGAGTTGCCCAGGTACCCTGCAGCTTGGGTACTGGCAACAGCTGTGTCCCTGCTGCCACCAGACCCAGNAAAAAATAAAAAATAAAAATAAATAAAACATGCCCAGTTCTGAGCTACATGACTCCATGTGCATCACTCAGTTCCCCATCACCAGGCCACACTCCCATTTGATAGAACAGGGAACAGGGGACAGAGGGACCTTGCTCAAGGACCCCAGCTGGGTAAGTGATCGGCGCCACATCTAAGAGCCCAGCCTTGTCCCACCCACAACGACGCACCTCCACGTGGGGAGCCACGTCTGAGGAAACGCTGTGTGTCCCTGTGTGCATGAGGTCTGAGGTCCCACCCCCCTCCAGCTGCCGAGCTCTGGAGCAGGGGCTATCTGCCTGGAGGGTGCCCCATGTCTTTGGTGCTTGTCTCCCAGGAAGGTCTGGGGCCCAAGTGTGGGGCGCAGCCTGGACCATGGTCCGAATAGGCCCCAGGCGGGGAACCCACCTTGGTCTGGATTGAAGATCCGGAAGAGTTCGGGGCAGCTGACCAGGACCATCTCACCCACGCGGGCGGGCTTCCAACACGTGATGTTGTCCCACATTCCGGGGCAGCCTGTAGGGAGAGAGCCCGGCCCTGGTGGTGAGCACCTCTCAGGGGTCTTGTCACCTCAGTTCCTTAACATGGTCCCTAAGCCCTGGCCTTTGCTTTAACTCCAGCACCACGGGTGTGGGGAATGCAATGGATGGCAGTTCCCCAGGGAAGGACATGAAGCAAGGACAGCGTGGTGGAGGAGGGAACCCTGCAAACCCTCTATTTACGGGGTGCGCAGAGGAAGTGCCTGCGGTGATGTGGTGGTGACAGAGGGGCAGAAACAGAGGACGGTGGAGTATCCCACGGCACAGCAGTTTCAGGAGGGGGTCCGATCCTGCTGAGGGGTTATAAACACGGGCTGTGAAGAGGGCTACTCTGCCAGATAAGGGACAGCCAGCGGGTGACCAACAGCGTCATGGTGAGGACTAACGAGTTCATACATGGAAAGACCCCAGAAGAGCACCAGCCTCACTCAATGCACGCTCCCTACTGTTATTGTCACTAATGTCATGATTTCAATTAGGTGTCCCTGGAAATCATTCCCCTGAGAGGGACCCAGGCAGGAAGGTGAACCAGAGCAAGGTGAGAAGAAAGGCCAGCGGAGGGCTGCTGGCAGGTCACAGAGGAAGCCAGGATGGGCGCTGGCAGGGAAGGGGACCCGGGGCAGGCCTCGCGAGCTCACAGCCTCTCCGCTGGGGTCCATGGCTGACATTTGGGTGTTGTTTGGACCAGAACGGGTCTGCCTCTCAGAATTCAGACCTGGAGATTACAGAATTCACTCAGTCGCAGTGACCCTCCTGCTTCCTTCTTTCGCTTACAAGGACCCCTGTGACTATTCTGGATCTACCTGAATACTCCAGGACACTCTTCCCACCATTAGGCCCTT
>NW_017731397.1:4909155-4911521 GCF_001890085.2 Hipposideros armiger | reverse complement strand
GCCAGAAACGCAAGGAAAAGTGAGAGGTTCGTGGCACAGCAGCCAGGAGCACAGGCCTCAAGGGGAGTGAGTGGTCACCTGCATCCGGCCCTGCTGAGAGGTTGAAAATGTTCCCCTCCTCTTCTCCTGGCAGAGGGGAGTCAGAAATCCCTGGGAAAACTCTCCACTCGGACACCCCCAAGCCTCCCTGTTCACCTCTGGTTGTACCCTAACTCTACACTGAGTCTGCCTGTGCCCGCCTGGCTCAGCCTGCCCCACCAAATGCCTTCGTGGAGTGTGGTCAGAGAAATTCAGGCACGGGGCGGGGCGGGGGGGGGGGGATTCCTGGTTGGTGGGAGAGCGCTACGCGCACACTCCAAGGCTGCTGCCCTAAGACACTCTGCACAACGCAGCCAAGCAGAGGCAGCGCCTTGGGACAACAGCAGGGAAAAGGGCCACTTGGGCAGGCTGAACAGAGAGGGCACGCAAGAGCCATTAGCCTCGACTGGAACAAAATAAGGAACCCATCTCAGGTTGTCATAGTGACGATTTTGTCCAATTCCACACAGCGCTCATAACCCACAGTGAGCCCAGGGGCACCAAAGGGACTCAGACAAAAGCGCAATTCTCCCTTTCAGAAGCCACCCGAGAAGGCTTGGGTACTGTTAGGACAGGCCCCTCATTTTAGCATACAATTCAAAGGTAAAACATGATTCAATTGACTGAAATATACTTTACAGCCTATGTTCCTGCTCTGTGAAATGAGAAGGAGCTGTGAGCTCCGTGTGGGGGGGCGGGAGGAGGGCTCAAGTTGCAGCCCTCCCCTCAGAGGTCAGTGGTTCCCAAAGTGTGGACCCCAGACCGGGAACCACCGCCAGGAACTTGCCAGAAATGCCGATGACCGGGCCCCATCCAGACCCACTGAGTCTGAAACCCAGGGGCTGGGCCCAGAAATCTGTGTTTTAACAAGGCTTCAGGAAGTTCAAATACAGGCTCAAGTCAGATTTGGGGAGTGAGGCGTCAGAGTGAGGGTCCCTGCACACCCTACTCCTTCCCCATCCTGGGTGCTTGTTCAAGCTCCGCAGATGCGCGGATACGAAGCTGATCTTGCTCCAAGGATGGGGAGCCTGAGCCCAGCCCTGCAGCGGCTGCCCTCTTCCAGGCCTTTCCTTTTTCGGCGAGGCAGGAGGTAGGGGCTGCATGAGGCACTGTCACCCTGGACGGGCCTCACAGGCTGGGTCAGAATAGCAATGAGCAAGCTTTCTCGTCTTGCTTACAAGCCTCCTTCTTTCCGCCCCTGCCAAGGCCACTCCAGGCCTCACTCCCTCTTCCATCTTCTCCAGAGTCGGGGGGATCCCCCCAGGAGGACCACATCAAACCAGCCCTTCATAAATGCAGAGAAGGCCCCCCAGCTGGTGGAATCTGGGGATGGAAGCCCACAGCCTTGCAAAGAGATGTCAGCTGGACACACCCTGGGCGGGCAGGCGGCCTGGACAGAGCAGAGAGAAAAGGCGGCCAGCCCAGCAGGCGGTGCCTGTGATGTGCGTGGGCTGGGGACTCTCAGGAGCGGAGACTCAGGTTCCCACGCACAGGAGGCTCTTCCTTCTCTCCGACACAAGAGCGCTTGTGCACAAAGGATGTCCCCCACTGGGGTGGCAGACCTGGGTCCTGTCCCAGGGCTGGCTCGGGCCCTCCGTGTGACTTGGCCAGCGACTGCCACTCCTGGCCTCGGCCCCTCCGTGTGTCACGTGACAGAGCCGGACTCAGAGCTGTCTCAAGTCCCATTTTGCCTTCAGGGGTTTGGAATGAGGGACTAAACCACTAAATATTTCTCCTCAATAGCGGTCGCAATAAACATCCTTAAAACACGCCAAGAGTGTTGCAGTCAAAACTGCCCAGTCAGAAAGCTTTTCCACTCTCCATTACCTTACCCACAGTTTCTGCCCCTTCTGCCTGTTCAGCTCCTGTGCCTCTATCTCTTGGCTTCCACTCTGAAGGCCACTAAACACATTACCATTCGATGTTCCCTGAGGGGCGAATGTCCCAGGACCAGTGGAGTTAAAGGATCACGGGAGATACACAAAATATATACAAATACATAAAAAACAAAAAACCCCAAAAGCATTGCTGGGAGCTCACACTCATAGTCATCAGAACAAATTTTCTTTTTTCAGTTTCAAGTGTGTTCCAGGGACATTGGCTGACCTATGGCTAGCGTTCCGTGCTCAGTGTGTGTGCTTGGGGACAGAAAGGGGGGGGAGGTGCAGAGAAGGGGTGCAGCAGGAGGGCTGGCCTCTCTCCATTCACCTCAAGCACAGATGAGTAACACGACGCACAACTGCTGATGCTACTATACTCAGATTTGACTCTTGGCTCCCAGCCTGTGG
>NW_017731397.1:4900967-4904420 GCF_001890085.2 Hipposideros armiger | reverse complement strand
ATATATATATATATATAACTACAAAGTAGGTACTATTTTTACCATTTCTCATTTTACAGATGTGAAACTTAAGCACAGAGATGTTAAGTAACTGGCTCAAAATCACACAGCTTAGCAGCTTAGTAGACTGTACAACCAAGTTTTGAACCCAGTCAGTCTGGCTCCAGAGACCATAGGCTCCTACTGCACTTTAGGGGAGCAAGCAGGGGATGAGGGAGAGGAGGGGCTGAGAGGGCTCATCCTCTCTCTCCTCTGGGGGCTCAGGGGGGAGGTGCACCCCCAGGAGCTGCAGGTAAAGGAGCAGTGGTAGCATTCCGTGGGCCCACTAGCTATCAGTTGCTCTTGCCTCATCTACACGAGGAAACTGAGGCTCAGAGAAGTTCAGAAACTCCTGCCCGAGGTGTCATAGCTAGTTAGTGGCAGATACTGGATTCAAGTATCTGCAGGAACAAATAACCTCAAAGCCCACGAATTGTTATCATGACGGCTGCATCCCAATGCTGTCACTAACTCAAACTTCCGGGGCACATATTGTTTGGTAAGGGGATGTCAGCAAGTAGAGGCAGGTATCAGGCACCTGAGCTGCCAAGGGCAATATTCAGGAATCCTGTCTAGCCTGGGCTGTTCACAGGTATGCAGGTAGCTTCCAGGGATGGGCCTATCTATGGTCCTATCGTACGGCAGGGCAGAGGCAGAACTCACAGCCAGGGCTCTGAAGACAGCCGCATCCACTGCTGGTCTGGAGTCCCAGCTTGAGGGACAGGGGGCTCCCGCCCCCCTTGCTCTGGGAGAGACATGAGCAGACAGTGGGCTTCTGAGTCTAAAGTGGCAGAGGCTTGTGGGCTGGGGACTGGGATCAAGAGAGCCTTCTGCAGCCCTGCTCAGGGCCCCTGCATACAGTTGAGCAGGTGGTGTACTACACAACTCTAAAGCTTGCCACACATGTCACCATTTGTAATACATTTGTAAACTGTGTAACAATTTCTGGTCAAATTAGTGGAGGGTCTTGAGGAAGGGGCACCCTTTCTAATTCACACAAAGGTGCAGGCAGAGATACCAGGCAGGTGAATCGGGCTTGGCTGAGGGCACACAAGACACAGGTCTCTGGGGTGGGGGCTCAGGTGAGCCTGGGGAGGCAGCTGGTCATGGAGGGGACGGTCCTGGGTCCTTACCATTGGCAGGAGAAGGAAAGCGGCCAAGGAGGCCTGCACGACGCTGGTCATGATGTTTCTCAGCCCGGAAGGAGGCTCAGGCCAGCACCACTTGCCTCCCACTCGGAGCCGCCGCTCGTCAGCCCCACGGTGTCCAGGGGCTAGAGAGAAAGGAAAGGCATGAATCCTGCAGGCCCAATGGCGGAGGGGGCGCGGGAACAGCCTGCCCTGCCTCCTGACCCCTCCCCCACCTGCAGCAAGGCTCTCAGCCTCCAAGGGGACCCCCTCTATGCTTTTTTGTCCATGCTGTTCTTGACTCTTCAGCCCACAGACATCTGCTGAGCACCTACTCGGTGCTCAGCCCAGGGGATACAGTGGGGAGCACACGGCTCAGGCCCCCCACAGACCACTGGGATGGTCTGGATGGCTTGCTCCCCTGTAGTGGATGATTGTCTCCCCAGATCTCTCTCCACAGGGACAGAGTTTCAGCTGTCACCTGTGAGCCCACCTGGAGAGGGCGTTTCCCAGAGCCTCGTGCTCTCAGGTGATGAACTTCCCACCTATGGGACGAGGGTGGCAGTGACATGAGCCACTTCAACACCACCTGTCATAAGGCCTTGACACTCTCCACTTCTGCTCCTGCGGCCTTCCCAAATGCCAGACGCTACCTGGCTTTGACAGTGCAGCAAGGAGCATACCTGGGGCGAGAAGGAAGGGAGAAATACTCCGAAAGGAAACAGGATGACTGAGCGGGCTCCTGGAGCCGGGCCACCCCAGCAGCTCCAGCCCACTGCGTGAGAAACAGCCGCACTTCTCACTGGCTCACTCAGAGAGGGCCGCTTTGTTCCCGCTGCCCAGCCTGGTCGCCTAGCAAACACAGCCTCTTTTTCACCCTGCCTCAGCCCACTGGGCCGCCAGGATAAAGCTTTTACCTCCGCGACATACAAAGTGGCTGCTGAAGGGTGTGCTCGGGCCTCAGAGCGGCAGCGGCTCCAAGAGGGAGGACTGGGGCCACTAGCGGGGACAACAGGGTGCAGGGGGCTATGGGGCCACATCCGCAGGGGAACAGCCTGGTCTACTTCTAACGCTGATCACTAAGCATCTTTCCTTCAATCCCACAGCTCTGCACCTGGGTCTCTATCCTAGAGACATATTTGTACAAAAAGAAGCATATGTGAGGATATTCACTGCAGCATTATTTAAAATGGCATCACCAGAAAAAAAAAAAAGAAAAATGAGGCAATGAAGCATGCATCAAGCAGGCACTATTCATAGGCCCCAGCATAGCTGTACAATGGAATACTACACAGTAATTTTTAAATTATTTTTATTCCTATTCAGTTATTTAAAAGATTGAGTAGACCCACGTCAGGGCCCCCACTACGCCACAGGTGCCTGGTTCAGGAGGCCCGGGGGCTGCTTCCTGGTTATTAGTCCTTGCACACCTGCACCAGTGCACAGAACGGCCATTCCCCAGGGGCCTTTGTGCCCCGGCTGTCTCTCCACCCACACCTCCCTCCGTCTCTCCTTGCCTCTCCAAGCTGTCCCGGGCCTCTCTAAGCTTGACTGGGTGACAAAAAAGACCCAAGAAGGCAAAAGAAAACCAGCCACAGGAAGGCTCAATGAAAGGAGCCCCTATCTTACCCACCTGCCACTCGCCCTGCTCGGGGCTCATTCAGAGATGCTGATGGAGGCCTCACCTATCTCCCAGAGAAGCTCTGTGAAGCCCAGGTGGCCATGGGGATGTGGACACAGCCTCCCCTCCTGTGGTTCAGGAAGGACTGTGCAGGCTGGGGAAGCACTGGCTCCCGCATCCATGGGCACCAGCTGTGCCAGACACAGGCTGCCTCTGGCATGATGGGGCACTGGTGGTCCCCTAGGGGTTCAGATCCCTGGGGAGTCTGAGGCCCTGTCTGACCCGCCTGGCTGGAACAGAGGAATGCCTGGCCCACACCTCAGCAGGTGCTGGAGGCCACCTCTCTCAGCCAGGAGAAGGCCTCCGAGATGTGGGCCTGACTCTCCCGCACATAGGACGTCAGGCCAAAGGCTGGTGAGACATGAAGTCAGGGAGGCCTCCACCAGGACAATGCTAGGGGCCATCAGCACCTCCATCAGCCCCTCTGGCAAAGGTGCCAGCAGTCTCAGCCAGCAGCCTGGGCCTGGGTTCTGAGCCACGATCTAGACCTTTTGCTTCTGCGGGTCAGCTTTCTGGGGGGAGAAGGTGACTCCTCGTCTCAGCTCCCTCCTTGGGCTGCCTCACGGCCACACCAGGTGCAGACACACCAGGCAAGAGCCAGAGGAG
>NW_017731397.1:4883602-4899996 GCF_001890085.2 Hipposideros armiger | reverse complement strand
CTCCTCTCTCTCTCTCTCTCTCTCTCTCTCTCTCTCTCTCTCTCTCCTCCTTCCTCCCTCCCAGCAATGCAGAAATATGCATACAGAACAGAGAACAAAGATGTTTGCAGCTGCAATCACACCGCAATTTATACACTCAGGTATGTTTATCAGATGATTGATACACATGTAATAATACACAGTTACACACACTCTTTGTGCAAAGGCACTCAGATACACAGAGGCAATTCCATCTGTCTGGAATCCGATGCAGGCGCAGGCACACACACAGACATACGCACAGGCACACACATGTGTGCGCGTGCGCATACACACTCACATGCGGAGGCCAGGCTGGCAGGATGCTCACCCCTGCTCTCTGGAAGGGCAGCTCTGCAGCCACAGCTGCACTGGATTGAAAACACACTGGAGCAGAGGCCCTAGCCCAGCCATGCTCCAGCTCTCTGCTTTGTCACCAAGCTGCTTAGGCAATGTGGTGAGCCAGCAGAGAGGGGAGGTCCCAGCCAGGGGACCCAGGGTGCAGCAGTTGGGTTGCTCTCAACTCCAGCGTTCTCTGCAGCCAGACCCAGAGTTCTAGATTCCCATGGTTGCCCTCTCTTTATTTTGACATATAACTGATATACAACACTATATTAGTTTCAAGCATACAACATAATGATTCAATATCTGTGTATACGGCAAAGTGATCACCACCATAAGTCTGGTTAACATTCATCACCACACATAGTTACAAATCTTTCTTTCTTGTGATGAGAACTTTTAAGATCTCTTCTCTTTGCCCACCATTGCCCTCACTTGCTCGCCCTCCCTCCACTACAGTCCACCCGTGGCCGACTTGACACAGACACACCAGCGAGTGAGAATCTGGGAGCCCCCAGGCCCCGACATTCCCACGCCTCTACCTCAACTGGAGACCTCAGGGGTCATCTCCTGCCCAGTCTCCAGGATGGTGCTCTCCTCAGGCCTTCCTGGCACCCTTGCTGGACAGTGTTCAGAGTTTACAGTCTTAGGCCACCTGCTCCAAGCCTGGTGCTGCTCTGGGCCACATGCATGGTTCCTCTGTCATCTGAGATGCGTCCCCTGGGTCTGCCACCCACAGCCCTGTCAGCTGCTGCCCCTCCTTCTTGTCCTGGCTACCTCCCTCCTCTGGACTCCCCAAGCTGCCAGTGACCCTCTCACGGGACAGGGCTGGCCACTGCAGCCTGGGGTTAGATGTACCCCTCCCTAAGGAGGGACACCGGGCTCTTTTGGCCCAGCCACCTAAGTGGCTCAGGATAACCTGGTCACCAATATCCCCAGGCTCTCTGGCATTCAGGCTCTGCTGGGCGAATGGCTTTTGCAACTAATCTGAGGACAATTAAACTCTATCTTCTGACATTTATGGTGGTGCACTTGGGACCATTTTGCTAGAGCTTTCAGCCTTAGGGCCTCATGCAAGCCAATTAGCTCTTCAGGGCTTCAATTTGCTTATCTGTGAAATGGGACTAATAGTAACACCTATCTCCCAAACATTATTGTGACACATCAACAAATTTATATAAGTAAACTATAGAGTATGTCAGTATAGCTTGGCTCTCAGTAAGGGATATACATGTGTTAACTAGTATTATAATCTTACCACTTGTGTTCAGGTTTCGCACTGTCTTGCTGTCACCTCTACTCCCAAAGCCCTGTGTCCCATTCAAAATGGGAACGGCAGGCCAGCTGCACATTTCTTTGCTAATGACTAACATTTATTAAACACTCAGTATGTGTCAGGCACTCTTCCAAGCAATAAATATGCATTAACTCATTTCACCTGCCCAAACCTATGAAGTAGTTCCAAGCATTGTCCTCATTCCATAGCTGAGGTGACGGAGGCACAGAGAGGCTAAGCAACTTCCCCAACATCACACAGCAAATACGTGGTAGAGCTGGGAAGTGAACCCAAGCCGCCCAGCTCCAGAGCTCGTGCACTCCATCCATATGCTTCTGCCAGCCTGTGTTCTTAGTGAAAGGAAGCCCAGCTCAGAACCCACTGGGACCCACTAGTGATCCCTCTCATACCCTTGGAGACCGCTACCCCACCCATAGTTCTATATCTGAAGTACCCTCCTTAGGAAGAGTAAACTATAAACACAGCATTTCCGACCCAAAATGGACTTTAAAGGCCACCTCCCTGTAGTACTGAGATAGCTGTGGGAAAACGGAGACCATAGCAGGGCGATGTCTCCCAAGGCCACACAGTGGAGAGTCCTGGACTCTCCTTGACTGGCAGGAACGGGTGTGTGACAGATACCTGGACTACAGGGGAGTCTGGTCCCCCCGCCAGGCCCAGGAGGGCCTGCCCGCCTCAGGCCCCCTCAGCCCAGCGACCGACCTGGAGCAGGGACTGACAACAGCAGCCTCGTCCTCCGATGAGCCACTGCACCAGGCACACAGGAAGACGGCGTCACCAGTCAGCACTCCGGAGCCAGTGGTGACTCACTGGGCCCCCGACTTTCCGCATGGAGTGGGAGGGGACTCAGAGACCCTCTGACCATTCCTCCACCGCCCCTCACCAGGAGGACCCTTCCTGTGGCTCCCCGGCTGAGGACGGCTCAGCTCCTGGGACGGGGTGCTCACCCCTCTCCAGTGGCTGATCCAGGCCCCCAAGCAGAAAGCTCTGGTGTCTTGCCATCATGTACTACCAGGCCACCCTTGGCCTCAGGGAAGCCCCGACAATTGGGGGGCAGCGCCTCACCCCTCCCCCCTTTCCATTGAGCCACACAGCCCTGGGTCCCTCTCCTGCCCTCATGGGGCTGAAGCCGTCTGGGCCATCTCCTATTGGACTCTCCCTCCCCATCACCAAGCCGTGCCAAGCCTGGACACCAGACAGACGCTGACCCAAGAGAAGTGGATCATGGCCTCCCTTGCTCTCCCCAGGCTGCCTCTACTGATAAAACCTGAGCAGCCCCCCTACGCACTCTTCTCCCAGCGCAGGGAGCCAGGGAGTGAAAGCTGAGAGATGAAACACTGTCCCCCAACCCCAGCTCCCTGCTGAAAGGGAGGGAACTGCACTTGCCTCTGGGAAAGAAGAGGGTGCCTCCAGCACCTCTCTCCCCCTCAATAAAGTCAGCGCTGATGAAGGGCAGGGCCCAACGCCAGGGAGGGATGTCCTGACAACCGCAGAAGTAATCATTAATGCTGCTGCACCCCTTTGGCGTTCGAACCTTCCTCTTTCAGAGCATGGATACTGGGGTCCTCTGCAAGCCAGTGACAAGCCAGGGCCCCAGCGATGCTCTCGCTCAAGCCCCGCATTTTACACACGGGGAACCCAGGCTCAGGGCAGGGAAGGGCCAGGTAGAGCACACACGTGCACACGTGTGCACACTCAGTACTGTTGTCCCATTTCAGTGGTGAGGGTTAGAGGCCCCAGGACACCAGGAGACTCTCCCGAGCTCATGCTGCACAGCCCGTCCACACTGCGTCGTCCAGGCACATCCCCTGCCTCCCAGGCAGGGGGCGTGACTCGGGGAGAGGTGGCCTGTGGGCACCATCCCATCTGTGCTGACCTTTGTTAATCAGCAGTCTCTTCTGAATGGATGGGAGCCCCTGGAAGGGAGGGCCAGCTCTGATGCCTCCGGCCCCTGGCACAGGCAGGGCACAGGGTGGGGGCCCCAAAAACTCTGAAGAGCGCTTGGTGGGTGGGTTTGGAAAGGTGACTTAGGGCTATAGAGGGGCACAGCATGATATCAGGAGGTGGGGCTGGACAAGGAAGGCTGCAGATGCCAGGACACTGCGGCCTAGTTCCACAGGGCAGAGTTGGGAGCATGGGAGAGGTTGAAGGAGGGGAGTGAAGTAATAAGCTTCCTGTTTAGCTACTATTCCTCAGAAGGCTAGGGGTCTCAGTGGAAGGTTAAAGTGCAAGCAGAAATCCTAACTGAGGCCGTTTTCTGGATTCAGGATATTGAAGGGACCTGGGTGGAGAAGGGCAGCTGGAATGGAAAAACGGGTACAGAATCCAGAGATTTGAAAAAATGGGAACGTCTCCCTGGTCCTCCGGGAAAAGGCAGGAAGGAAATGGCAGGAGGGGACAGGAGGGATAGGAAGAAACCGAAGATAGGACCTGGCTTACCACATAGCCTCATCAAAACCTGGGACACTCGGAGGTGCGTACAAAGGAGCTGTATATCTTTTTCTCAGCCAACCCTCTGCTGTGCCCCTTTGTCAAGGGGGGAAAGGTGAGAACAATTCATGCAATGCATGGAGCTGAGATAAGAGTGTCTAGGTGGTTCTCAAGGCCAACCCAACTTCGTACTGCCACCTCCAGGAAGCCCACCTGGGCTGCACCTGCCTCCACTGACCTCAACCTCTTCTGCAAACCACCAGCCCCAGACGGAGTCCCTCAATCCTGCCTGAGCTGCTTCAGGTCTCATCCTGCTCATTGTGAGTTTCAAGTCTCGTCTGAAAACAAGGGGCATGTCCAGTTTCCCCTGTGGCAACCCTGCTGGGAGGTGGGTACAGACCTGGACATAGAGGGTGAACGGGAAAGGAGGCCACGGACCTATATGGTGAGCTCAGGTGATGTGATGTCATTTTATTTTCAGCCATGAATGTGGTCTTAGAGTGGGAGATTTATCACATGGACACAGCGCAGGCCTGTCCGAGGTGAGGTGCTGAGTCCGGGGGGCAGGGGGGCCCTCTCCTGGCACTGATCCATTAAAGGGGAGCACTCTGAGGTCCAGGCAGAGTGGAGGGCAGCATCTGAGGCCCCCTAGGGCAGCTCGGACTCTCAGCACTCAGCCCCTCCCTCCTTCAACCTCTTAAACCACGTCTCCTCTCGCCTTACAGCCCAGGGCTTGGCAAACCCTTCCGGCTGATCAGATCCAGCCTGTCATCTATTTTTGTACAGCCAGTGTGCAAAGAGTGGTTTTTACATTTTTAAATGGTCAGGAAAAAAATTAAAAGACCCATCTTTCATGACGCATGAAAATTCTATGAAATTCAAACCTCAGTGTCCATAAATAAAGTGTATCAGAACATACCATGCCTGTTCATTTCTGTATCGTCTGTGGTTGCTTTTACACTACAACAGCAGAACTGAGTAGCTGCGACAGCGTATGGCCAGCAAAGCCTAAACTGTTGACAATCTGGCCCTTTCCAGAAACTCTGCCAACCCTCGTCCTAGTCTCACGCAGTACCTGCACTTTCTCCATTCAATTCCACATGCACCCGGACTTTCATTAAGAGGGACTCTCGTGACCTTCCTTGGGCACATTTCTGAGTCCCCAGGTACGTCCAGGCCCGTATAAGGGTGTGTGTCCCAAAATTCATTTGTCTTTCTGCTGTCGCATGTTTTACCCTAGCTCTCTGGCAGGTGTCATGGGAAACCTAGATGCCTCCCCAACTGTGTGTCACTCCCTCTTTGTGTGTCATTGTGGAGGTGGCTGTCACTATGTGCCTCTGACGGCATCCAGGGCTCAGTACAAACACGTCGCAGCTGAGGGGTTGCCAGCCTATGTGTTGCCAGGCAGCTGGACCACTAGTCATTCAGACCCTGGACTCAGATTCCTCTGTGCAGAGGTAGCCGAGGTTTCCAGGGCCCTCAGCCCTCAGTGTCGAAAGCCCTCCACGTAGCCCGTGCCTGGGGCATGGGACCTCTGCACCCACACCTCTCTGACGAGAAACCCGCTATTACCCAGGTGTCGGCTCCATGCTGAGCAGCTCTCAGAGAAGCAATGCCTTCCTGGCACTGAGCTCAGCTCGCGTTCTGCCTTTGGCACACCTTGGTTCTGCTCTCCAGAAGACAGCACAAGGTGTCCTCTACTTAACCAGTGCCAGCCCTTTGTCAATGAAACCTGCCTCCCTGGGAGGCCAGACACCTGGAACACTCTACCTGAGGCCACATCCCCAGGAAGAAAGCCATCTTGCAGCCGTAGCTCCTGTCTTTCTTAGCCTCTTGCCTAGACTGATCTGTAAACACCCATTTTGTGTGTTTGTTTATTCAACACAAATTGAGGGAGTGTCCCAAAGTAGGGGCATGGCAGAAAGGGCGGCTGCATGAGAAAGGACGGGTTCTGAAGCTTTCTGCAATCAACCACCTGCCAGCTGGAACCTTATACAAAACAGAACCTTAATGGAGCCATTCGCCTGATTAGTCCTTAGAAGGCAGGAAAAGGTCCTTCTAGAGGTTCCCCACAGCACCTGTTCTTGTTGGGCACAGGTGCAAACAGGCTCCAGCTCTTGTCCCAGACAGGACCACAGATGAACTGACCATGGTGGGGGAGGGGAGGGGATGGCCATCTCCCTGGTTACCCCACACACACTTGTTGATGGATTGGGTGGAAGATCTGGCCCAGGGCCTGCCCAGTGTGTTCTGTCTCTAATTTGTACGTTCAGATTTTGGCTTGTGCCCAGACTGGTGCCTCTGCTTGCCCTCCCCAAGGTCAATGGAGAGCTGTAGCCCCAGATTCAGCTTGGAACTGTGGGCTTTGCCAGCCCAACCCCAACCCTGCACCAAACTCAGGTTGAGGCCTCCTGGGGAAATCTAGGTGCTACGGCCACCCACCCCCTCAAGTCTGAAAAAGAGGTTTTCGTCCTCCTCCAAAGCCCATAACCACTCAAACGCCGCTAACCTGACCTTCAGGGTGCTTGTCTGCCTCTGCCCGACAGCAATTCCAAGGCAAATTGCCCTCCGCCAGCTGTGTGTGTCAGACCCCTCCTATCCCCAGCCGCCCCACACACAGAGCTGCCCGCAGCGAAAGCCAATGCTTGTCAGTTCTCGTTTGTTTGTTTGTTATTTGTTTTTGGTGTTTGTGGGGGTTTTTAGAAGGGGTGGCTTTGTGGGACGCTGTGAGGCTGGGGAAGTTAAGAAGGGAACTGACGCCCTTGCACTAAAAGCATAGAAATGATCTGGACTGGAGAACCATCAGAGCTGTACGACCCTCCCCCAGCATCTTCGAAAAGGTGCCTGAGCGCCTTCCAAAGGTGAGGGTCCGCTCCCCAGCTCCATGTGAAGTACAAGCAGCTTCTGGCGGTGCTCCCTCCCCAGCGTCTAGCTTCATCCATTGGCGCCCTGGCGCCTTCTGACTCCCTAACCCGCCAAGGTCCCGCCAGGATGTGTGCCCCCTCCATCAGCTGCCGCAGGAACCTGTGCCTTTAAGGCGCCTGGCAGGGGCCTCCGGCGTGCCCACCTCAGTCACGAAGGCAGGTGCCTTCTCCCACGGGCCCCAGGAGGGCGTTTCCTCACAGGACGACCAAAGCCAGCCGGACCCCAGCCCCTCCACGCCGCAGGAAATTCAGAGACGATGCTCCTTGGAACAATCCGGAATGTGTCACCATAGGGGGGCATCCTACGATGCTGCCCCTATCTCACCCCCTACCGAGCACAAGGCTTGCTCACCCCTCAAACACCCTGAAGACTGCGGTATCCAGCCCCCAGGGACCTTCCAGCGTCACCTTCCCAATTCGCGTAGGCGCATCCGTCTGCCTCGGGAGTAGGGAGACAGGTCCTTGCGGACCGCTGTGGGTCTCTCCTGGCCGTGGCGCCTTCCCAGCCCCCGGTCCTCCCTTCTGACACAGGAAGGGGTGCGAGCAAGCCAGGCCGACCCCACCCCCTCAGGACTGCAGGGCTCAATCGCCCCAGACACTTGGTGGGGAGGGATGCCAGCCTGTCGCGCAGGAAGGGAGCAGCTGTGGGAGGGGGCTTCGTTTCGGATTCGGAGGATGGCCCCGAGCCGCCCTGGCCGGGCTTTTCGTCGGTGGATGGCGCGGCTCGTGGAGAGAGCCGCCGCCGAGCTGGAGGAGAGGGTCGGCAGTCCCCAAAGAGGGGAGGCGAGGACGGACCCGGCGTGGACGGACAGGGGCTGCGGGGTGGCCCTTACCTGCTCCCGGCGGGGCTTGGGGCCGCAGGTCGGCGGGAGCAGACTCCGCGGGGAGGGCGCGTAGTGGCGAGCCTGCGCCCCACGCCGCCCGCAGATGAGGAGCGCGTGTGCCCAGGAACATGCGCCGAGCCCGGGTCTCTGCGTCCGTTTGTCGGCTGGCAGCCGGTGGCCGTGGGTCCCTGCACCGCGGCGTGTGAGCGCGCCGTGTGAGTGTGCGCACGCAGGATCCGCTCGCCTGGAGCCGCCGCTGTCAGTCACGCCCGGGGCCGAGCGCGGCTGCCCCCGCCTGCCCTCGCCCTCCCCTCTTCCAGGGCCCCCCCAGCGCCCCGGGGTCTGTCCTGCGGGTGAGGCACCGTCTCTGCAAAGAAGCCAGGCCTGGCGCTGAAGGGAGGCGACAGACCACCACCTCCACCCTCCCACCCCCTGCACTTCACAGGCTGGGGGGCGGGGTGCAGGCCAATGGGCGCCCGGGGGAGGAGTTAGGCCGGGGGCGTTGGTACAGGGAGCCGACCGCCCGCTGCCTTCTCCCGGCCTGGAGGCGGACATCAGCAGAAACTGAGGCGCGGACCTGGGAAGCAAGGATGCCGAGGCGACCACCCCTCCCCCCCTCTGTCTCCTGGCTTCCGGGGCTCAGAGTCGGGCCTTCCCCGGGGATCAACGCCCTCCTTTCAGCCCTCCCTAAGATACCCAGGGCGTGAAAGCCCTGTTCTTTCTCCTCCCCACATCCTCACGATGCTGTCTCTGTCAGAGCCTGTTCTCCTCCTCCGCGAAGCCTCCCTTACCCGGCAAGTCCTACCCTCTCTTTGGGTCTTCTTTGTCCCCCACAGTCCTGGCCTGGGAAGATCAGTGAGCTTTGGAGTGCCTGCCTGGTGTCTTCAAACGTGATCTCCTGGAGAACACCTGTATGCCCAGAAAAGGGGTGCGGGCATCCAGGGGCGCCTACCACAACTCAAAATGACACTGCTCCGGAGTCAGGCTGCCTGGGCTCTCCCGGCCTCAGCTTCTTTACCTGTCTTGACAGCAGCATTAAATAAAAATGCTGCAAACGCCCCATAGTAGGTTTTTACTGATTTTAGTTCTTCACTGATGAATAAATTACTATTGCTACTGTTATTGTGGTTCTGCTGAACCTCCTCCTAGTAGAGATGAATTAACTGAGGCTTCATGAGAGGAATCAAACAGGTCAAGGTCACGTACCCAGTCCATGGTGGAGTCAAGCCTGGGAACCCACTCCCAGGCAAAGTACTTACCCTCTGTCCACCCCGCCTGCTATCCCACAGCAGCCACCTGCCCCTGCCCTCAGCGTCTGGCCACCACCCCAGGCACCAGCATCCTGAGAGCTCCCTCCACACCCCCATCCACCTTTCTGCAACCAGGCTGTGTCCTTCCCCACTCACATCAGTCACCGTCCAGTTTCCCCTGTGGGTCCAAGTCTGGGATGTGGCCACCTTGCTGAGGGAGCCTCAAGGAAGAAGAGGGACGAGAAAGAGATGGCTTGAGCCTTTCCCTGGGGATTCCAGTCCAACTGAGGAGAAGAGGGCTGCATGACAGAGCAGGGGGCCATACTGGACAAAGAAATATCTGAGGCCCCAGAAAGAAGCGGGGAGTTTCCTAGGTCCGCACAGCGAGTCGATGGCTTCTTCTTACTGCACAGTGAACACTGGCCCCACTGGTACACCACACTGTTAGTCTGCATGACTCACCTTCCTTTCAATCCAGGAAAGCTTCCTGGAAGAGGAGCACCTCAATCCTCTGGGGAGGTGTTGTTCTAGAGTCAGAGAAACAGACAGACAGACAGACAGACTTCCCTCAGGACCTGGCTACACCGCCTCCTAGCTTGTTGCCCTAACCCCTGGGAGCCTGCTTCCTTCTTCTGCCTCCAACCGGGGAGTTGTGAAGATCAAATGAGATGCTGTGTGTGCAAGTGCTCTGTAAACTGTGAAATGTCATTAGAGGGAAGGAAAAGCTGTCAGGAGCCTCAGAGCCAGGAGGGAAGCAGGGAGTAGGGGACATTGGGGGCCCAGGAGGGTAAGGCAGGGTGGGGACCAGTCACCTATCACAGGCCAGCTTGCCCTGGAAATGTCAACGATCAGGGCCCTCCAGGAGGTCCCAGGGCTCTGAGGTTTTACATTTAGTTCCAGGTTTGTTCCCTTTTCCATTACTCTGAGTTCCTCAAGTCACCCTCTGGGTTCTGGGGCCCCTGTTCTCTGTTTTGCATCCCCAGGCATGTGTCATGGTGTGGCCAGTGAGCAGGCTGGCATGGTGCACGACTTGGGTACGCCTTCCTCTTTGCCTGGGAAACAGCTGGCCAGGGGCGGAGCCCAGCCACACTCTGCTCCCACTCCCTTCACCTTTTCTCCCTCTGCTTCGAGGTCCCTGGCCAGAGGGTGAGCCTCCAGCTGAACACAGCCGGAAGGCATCAGGGGTCCAGGTACCACTGTGCAATTTGTGCCCTACTCAGGGGGCCTTGGCCAAGGGGCGAGTGGGATTAGAAATCCAGCTCCAGCCTGCCGCCAGCCAGGCATGCAGAGTCCACCCAAAAGGAGCACTTTTTTTAGTTAGTCCTGGAGGGAGAACCTCTCTCATCTCCACAAGGTGCTACATGGGCTAGCCGGTCTTGTATAATAGATGGACCTGATCCGAGCGCACCTCTAGTGTCGGCCTGGGGTAGGCATGGAAATGAACATCAGAGCTAGGATCCACAGGTTCATCTAGTTCCCTCCTCTGTGAACGAAATGCCTGAGCCCAGAAGGCTCATGAGACTAGGCCAGGAACATACAGGTAACTTTCTTAACAGATTGGGGACTGAAGCCCGAGTCAGTCCCGGGACCCAGCTGAGCATTGTGCTACCTGGTTGGCTGACCCCGTCATGCTGCAGGCCCAGGCTTGGCTTTTGCGTCCTGGACTGTTCTCTGCCCAATCAGGCACGGGGCTGCAGGCCCGCCAAGCAATCTCTGTTCTGCCGGAGCAGGAGCTACACCAATTCTGTTCCCCCAGACTGGGCCTCCCCAAGGACAGGGGCAGAACGTCCCTCTTCGTCCAAACCAGCCCACTCGTTCTCGCCCTACCTGCCTGGCTGTGCGAAGACTGGAGGCCAAAGCACCACCCTTGGGAATGGTCTTCTCCCAGAAGACCCCTTGCATGGCCTTCTGCCCCCGAGGGAGGGAGGCTGTGAGTCTCCTCAACAGCTCTCCCCTTCCCTAATGTGCTCACTGCTCCAGCTCCCTTCCACAAGCCAGCCAGCCAGGCGGGCAGCAGCTAAAAAAATATGGATTTTAATTCAATTTTCTAAGACGTGGCTGAGGGAGATGGATGCCAGGCTGCCCTACCCAGCATTCATCTTTCCTGAGCAGCAGCTCCCTCTGTCAGTCCTGTCCCCCAACACACACACCCCGCCCTACCCCCCCCCCCCAGCCCTTATGCTGCTCAGAACAGCGCGTTCCAGGACACCTAGGGGTTTTTCTTGTAATTAACTGACACTTGCTGGACACTCGCCTTGTCTTGGGCCAGTGCTTCTCAACCCTCTGGTGTTACAAAATCCCTGGGGAGCTTTAAAAATATAGCCGTGCTCACACCTCCTCACCTAAGATCATTAGACAATTGGTCTATGGTGAAGCCTGAGCAAAAGTATTTTTTTAAGGGGATTGAAATGTGCAGCCAAGGTTCAGAACCACTATCGTAGGCCCTCTGCTAAACGCTTTGCGTGTGAGCACCCCAAAGTGACAGGCTCCAATGTCTAGGGCCCGTGTGGGGAGTGCTGAGATGCTGCCCTCAGCCCCCGGCTTCATTTTCCCCAGGAGCTATGTTAATGTTTGTATCTAGCTTCTCCAGGACATAAAAAGGATGGGGAGCAACTGCCTTACGTGCATTAGCCCATTTAATTCGCATCTGGGAAATGTCATAGGCATTGAGTGCCAGGCTGTGGAATAAGTGTTTCCTTCTATGGAGGAGCACCGTGCTGGTCCTGGGCCACTTCTCACTCGAGCCAGTGGGAACCGGGGGCCTAGATTGTGCAGCTCGGGGCCAAGTTTGATTCAGAAGGTCCTCTGGTCACCTCCTGCATCTGTGCTGGAATCAGACCACCAGGGAGGCTCTGAGCAGCCCCAGGTGCCTGAAGGAGTGCCCCCCGGAAGGCCTGGAAACACGGCAGAGCAGCAGTAGGCTGCTTTGGAATGCTGAGCCCCCCCCCAAGGTGTGCAAGCCACACCCATTGCCCCACATAGGTCTCCTCTCCCACAGAGCCACAGGGTGCAGGGACATTCCAGGTGACAGAGCCTGGCCTCCCATGGGAGGGCACCCACTCCAGAAGCAGGTACTGCAGACGAGATGCACTCTGACTCCCTGTCCTCTCATCCAGGAGGCAGCACCCTCATCGGATGAACCCATGCCATCTAAAGGCTCGTCACTTATCCCATGGACACTGGGCCTCCAGACCCCAGGGATTCTCTGAGGAACTAAGGCAGTGAATGTCAGGCTGCTTAGATCCATGGTTTCAAGTTTTGTTACAGGGGATCTAGAAATCTTTGCAGCTGCCTCACCTGGAGCCTGGAGTACAGGTGGAAGGGAGACCCATCTTCAGAGCTGCCTGGGAGCAACTCAGACCTGAGGAGTCCTGGGTCCTTCTGCCCCACCCCCCACAGGACACAACAATGGACAAGGATGAGCAAGGGGGGGGAACTGACCAGAGTAGGGGAGGTGGGATCAAGGGACCAGAGATTTGGAACCCTAAATTCTAAGTGCCCACTTGACTAGTTATCATCCCATTTCACAGATGAAGCAAATGAGGCTCAGAGAACAGAAGTGATTGGATCAAAATGACCACATTTACTAACTGTGACGCAGCTGGAGCCACACCCAGGTGTCTGGACTTTCAGCCCTGTGCTCTGAACCATGACCCTTAGAAGGGAAGACACTTCAGGGAGCTGGAAAGCATGCGTGTATTGGGAATAGGTTAGCGAAAGAAGTAATCCCTTGAGCCCTTGGAGTAAAAGTGAGAAGTACCTGAGAAGAGCCAAATACTCTCAGTCTCCTTACCCATATACATCAATTCTCAAATGCAGCCTCGTGTCCAGATCAGCACACTTATTGTTGCACGTGAGCGTACTCTGCACACATACACACGTGCATTTCCATCTGATACGAAGGCCCCAGAGGTGCATTCACATAGGGTCCAAGCACGCACACGTGCACACACAAGGGCGCCGTCCTCACCTCTGCAGTATGAAAGCACGTCTTCTCTCCCAAGGCGGAGATGTTTTTTCTCCTGCAGAACTGCATGGAGGCAGCAGGCCTCTCTGCAGAGCCAAAGCTTCATGACTGCCAGGCAAGTCCCATCCACCTTGCGTAGTTCCCTCTCCAGGGACTCAGCAGTTTCCCTGGTTTCCCCCGTGGGAGCTGGATACCCTGCAGGGGTCCCTGGTCAAGGGAGAATGCACTGTCTCCATTGTTACCTCCAACTCTTCTCTATGCACAGGGTTTTTTTGCCTTCTCGTTCCCCACCTCTTCTTCTCCATCTTTGGCACACTCTGGACTCCGTGTGCAGTGCTCTGCTGTAGAAATGACCCCTTTTGGGCATCCTACAAACAGGCCACTTTGTGTATGTTCAAGAGCCACACTGCACATGTCATCTGATCGGTCAGGGCTTGTTCACTGGCCTCCATCTGGCTCCTGTTGGGATAGGTGCCTGCTCCCCTCTGCCTTCCCTCCCTTCCCCCTTGCAGGTCCCACAGTCAGAGCCAGGTCTCACACGCCGGTGCTCTAGTGTCCTCAGAGCCTGACTTGGCTGCCTTGAAAATAGCAGCGCACCCGGCCCCAAGTGCTGGCTTTAACACGGGGCCACAGCCAGCACGGAGGTGTGGAAATTACAGCTAATGCATGTAGCAGGAGACAACAAGCACGAGGCATGGATACAGCCATTTCCAACAAAGCAACTCAGGATAATGGCGGGCCTGTGACAGGCTGAGTCCTGATTCGGTGTCATGCAAATGGTGCCGATAATTATATTAAAAGTAGGGCAAATAGAATGTTCTTTGACAACCAACCTTGGGAGCGGGTGGCAGCTGATGAAACGATCCTCTGCCATGGCTGATGGGATCATTGTCCATGAGGAATTCACTGGGGGCCCAGGGGGCCCTAGGCAGGGGCTGGAAAGATAACTGAAGCCTGTGGGACAGGGTTGACCCAAGCCCTTGCACATGCTCAGGGGCAGGATTTATATATCAGTTTCTATTGCTGTGTAACAACTTACCACAAACTTAGCAGCTTAAAACAACACACACTGATTATCTCAGTTTCCTTGGAGCAGGAGGGCAGATGGGGGTCCCCTGCTCAGGGTGTCACAAGACTGCAATCAAAGCGTCAGCCAGGCCTAAGGTCTCATGTGAGGCTCAGGGCCTTCTCCCAATGGCGCTGCAGAGTCTGCTGCTCACGGTTCCGGGCCGGGGCCGTCAGCTTCCCACCACGTGGCCATTTGCCTCTTCAAGGCCAACAGCAGAGAGACTGCTGCCTCCTTGCCTTTGACTGCTAGACCCTCTTTTAAACGGCTCATCTGATTAGCTCAGGCCCTCTCAGGAAAAATTTAAATCTGACAAATTTAAAGTCAACGTATTAGGGACTTTAACAGCATCTATATAAAACCCCTTCCCCCTTGCTATGTAACTAGCCTCCCCAGGAAAGTAAAATCCCATTATATGTGTAGGTCCGGTCCACATTCAAGAGGAAGGGTTGGGTGGGCTTGTTCACCAGGGGGCAAGACTCTTCTGTCTACTGCAATCCCTGTCACCTAGAGGCTGGGAGATGAGGGGTGGGGTGGGGACGAACCATTGGCCAAAGCTCTCTGAAGTCAGAGCCTGTGTCGGTATTATTCCATCCCCAGGGCTTGGTATGAAGCTCAAGAAATCTTGATTAATTAAATAAGTCAGTCACCAGCTCCTACCTCCATTGTGCAGGTGGGAAAACCAAGGCCGGAGAGAGGAAAGAACTGTTTTCAGGTCATCCAAGGCAACAAATGAGTGAAGTCGAAAACAGTGGTAACACTGCCATTTACTGAGCACCGACTACATGCCAGGCACCACGCTGGGTTAGCTCACTGGCTCCTTGAATCATCAGAAAGCTGTATGATTAGGGATTATGATTACCCCAGGTTTACAGGTGAAGAGACCAAGTTTCAGGGATCTGAGGTAACTTGCCCGAAGGTTCTACTAACAGGACTCGGCTTGGTCCCAATGTCCCTGACACTCCCTTCTCTGTGCTGTGCTGCCTCTGTCTGCAGGTAGGACAGGCTGGGAGCACCATCAAGAGGCCAGGTGTGCAGGATGATCAAGGATGCTTGGCCGCCTTCCCTTGGCCTCTACCCACTGCTCCCCCTTCCTTCCCAGGGGGATTAAGTCATCATCATGCTGTTTCACACTGGGCCTGACAAGGGGTGGGGGGGTGTCTCTAATTACTCATAATTAGCCAGCCTGATTAGTCCTGTCACACGGGGATTGTCTCTTTTAGCTCTTTCCTTTGTGTTCTGAGGACACTTCTCTGCAAAGGAGGGGAGCCATCTGCATGACCAGGAAGGAGAGGACACAGGACACTGGCCGGCACAGGCAAAGGGGTCTTTGATGACCACAGAGACAAGCTTCTCTGAGAGCTGGCCCCTCCCACCGGATCCCCAGGGGAGCCTCAGAGTCTTCCCTATTGGAAGATGTAACCCGCCTCACTCCCCAGGGGGCAATACCCTTCCCCAGCTATGCAAATGCACCACCCCTCACCTCTGTAAGTCCCTGGTCAAATGTTCCTGCCCTCCCTCCGTGTGTGACAGCCCCTTTACTCCATCACTCTCCACCCACTTACCCTGCGTTATAGCACAGTGGTTAGGCATAGCTTTTGGAGCCAGACTGTCGGGTTCAAATCCTGGCTCTGCCCCAGGACACGTTATTTAACCTTCTGTACCTCAGTTTCCTCATCTATAAAGAGGGACTAAACACTAATACCTCAATTTTTTTTAATTAAGGTATGTACTATTTTTTGTTTGTTTGTTTGTTTTTTAAGGAGGGCGCAGCTCACGGTAGCCCATGCGGGGATCAAACTGGCAATCTTGATGTTATCAGCACCACGCTCTAACCAACTGAGCTAACCGGCCACCCTCCATTTTAACATTATAAAATTTAAATCAGTTAATATGTGTAAAGCCTTAGAACAGCGTTTAGCACAGAGTACAATCTGAGGAAGTACAAACAATAGGAGTAAGTACAAACTTATTCCTTTGTTCACTCCTTTTCTTTACAGCCCGCATCACTATCCGACATGCTGCGTATTATTTGTCTATTTGTTTCATATTTGTCTCCCCTAAGAGAATGGGAGCTGCCTGAGGGAAGGGTCTTCCTTTGCTCATTGCTCTATTTCCAGCACCCAGAGGGGCTGGACAGTGTTTGTGGAATCAGTCAGTGTACCCCACCATCCCTCTTCCCAGGAGGCAGTTTCACTCCTCTCCGAACCTTTCAGGAGCTCTAATTTAAAGAAAATAAAAATGCCGCTTCCGTGCTTTCATCATCTTCTGACTTC
>NW_017731397.1:4875529-4876667 GCF_001890085.2 Hipposideros armiger | reverse complement strand
AGGGGTTCCCGGAAAATGTTTCTCGGATGGATGGGTAGATGAACGGATGGCCTCCTGGAGTGCATGTGTCTCCTGGCTGGGGCTAGAAACCTGGCCGACTTAGATCGTTGGATGCGGAGCTCCTACCCTGATGCCAACAGGTTTTCCAGCCCCATCTTTGACTGTTGCCACCCGCCTGGGGCCAGCATGGCCCATTCTGCCCTGTAGGAATTGCTTGTCCAATGCCTGGACTGTGGCCACTTCCCAGAGCTCTGAGTTGGAGGGTTTTTCCACATCTCCTTGTACTCTGCCACCTCCTTGTAGGCCGTTCCCTGCCTTCCTTCCCCGGGCATCTGACCTGCCTTCTCAGTGGCCCAATGTGCGCAGCCGAGCCACAATTTGAAATGCCTTTGGCTGAGGGAGTCTTGGGGTTCTCAGAGAAGACGTCTACTTAAGCCCAGTGTCCCTGAAGCCCCCTGGTAGCATGGAGGCTTCCAAAGATCTGGGCCAGCAAGCATGTCTGCTGGGCTGCAGGCTGAGCCTGGTCTCGGCACTGGCCAGCCTCAGCTGCGGGGAGCGGGGGGGTGGGAGGCAGCTGCTGCCTGGGTGATTGGGAGCCCTGGGAATTGTCTGTTTATGCTCCTGAAAGTTCTGGCACATGAAGATCTACTAACGTTTGTTGCATAAGTTATGCCCATCGATCCAACCCCCACAACTTTGCAGACTGAGCAGCACTAACCTACAGGGTCTAGAACGTGTGGCCGTGGTTTCTTCCTGTCCTTGCAGGAGGCTGTTCCCTTCACACATTACACTTAGTCACAAAGCTCCGCCAACCTTGCCAGCTCCTCCTGCAGCAGGACACGCTCTTTCTCAGCTGGCCAGTCCACAGATCCGCTCTGACTGTTAGCTTCTGACAATAGCCTGAAGGCTCCCTCCTGCCAAGGACACCTGGCGTGGTGACCCTGTGGCCAGCCTCGTAGGCCCCAAGGCACGAACTGTAGACGGCAGAATCTCAGACAGAGACCCTCCTTGTTAGCATCGCCCCCACTGGCCAGCCCCCCAGGGTGTGAGCGAAGACCAGCAAATCCAGCCACTCAGCAGAAGTAAAGCAATCAGTTTGCAGAAATCCATGGGAAAAAAAATAGATTTTTTTTTTTTT
>NW_017731397.1:4871597-4873069 GCF_001890085.2 Hipposideros armiger | reverse complement strand
TGTCCTTGACTCTCTTATGTTTACATTTGTCTAATGACCTCTCACTACACTGAGAATCAAGTCCCAAATCTGCACTGTGGTTGGCAGAGTCCCGAGACCTGGCCCTGGCTTGCTGAGCACAGCTCCTTGTCTCTCCCTGGCACTGACCATGCTCCAGTCCTCCCAGCCTCCTTGTAGTTCCTGAACAGGCCAAGTTCATCCCCTCCGTGGAGGCTTCACCCGGCTGTTCCCTCTGCTTGCCATGCTGTCCCCGCCTTGACCTTCACTCTGCTGATTGTTTCTTATCATTCAGATCTCAGCTTAAGGCTCATGGGGAATGCCTTCCCCCAGCCTATCTCTACCTGCCCCTTTGTTCACTACCCATCCCTGTAGTGTAAGTCACTGCATGCCGCCTGATGTCTTTCTAGGTTACTATTGTCTGTCCCTTCCCCCCTGAGACCTATGCTTCGGAACCACAGGGACCTTGACTGTCTTGATTATCAGTCTTCCCAGCTTCTGGAAGAGTGCCAGCAAGACAGAGGCACTCTCAGCTGGTATTCGCTCTGGCCTCCAGGCCTTGGCTCCAAGTAACCAAAGCCTCCCCGTGCAGCCATGTCAGAAACCCCCTCAACTCACAGTCACTGCATCTCCAGTTTTTGCTTGGCAGGCTACTATGGAAGGCAATTCAGCTTCTGCCCTGTTTAATGGCAGTCTGCAGAGGTGGTGAGGGGTAAAAATCCACCCAGTGCAGGGCCATGTCTGCCAAGAGAGGGCTTCTTCTTCTAATTCACACAAAGGGGCCACTGGCGCTGACAGGAGCCTCGTCCATCTGGCTGCCTGATGCAGGCGGATGTCCAGTCCCAGTGGAACTCTGCATCGCAGCAGTGGTCCTTTCTGGTGCCTCAGGCCTGGCCTGCCCCGTGGGACCCGGCCTGGATGGGAAATACCTGAATCTTTGCTCTGGACTTGGGAATCTCCTAGAGGTGAGACAGCACGTCCTTCCCCTGTCCCTGTCTTTGGGTGCTGAGAGATTCCCCCCATCCCCATCACCCCCTCCCCTATCTATTCACTTGCACAAGCAGGCATCCCAGGACTCTTCCGTCTGCACATCCCCCTTGAGCCCCACCTCCCAGGGCCAGCTCCAGCTGCCATAGGTCTCAGGACAGGGATGGAATGGTGGCCTTAATGCAGGAGTGGCTGTAATCTAAGAAAGAACCAGCCATCAGAGCCTGCAAATCCTGGAAGTGGCAGAGGGAGAGGCTAACAGAGCAAAGCCAGAGGGGGCAGGGTCCTTACCAGTGGCCGGGAGGGACAAGCAGAGAGTGGTTTCTGGATCTTGGAGCAAATGGTTCTGGAGGTCCTGTCTGCCCTGGAGAGAGACGTCTGCGATGCCCTGTTGGGGCAATTGGGGCAGCTTTCTGAAGACTGTTCAGGGCCCATTCCACAGGTTTCTGACACCCTAGCTCTGGTCTTAGGCTGTTAGTCTGGAGGCC
>NW_017731397.1:4864262-4869997 GCF_001890085.2 Hipposideros armiger | reverse complement strand
CTGGCAGCCACTTGGGTTCACGTAACTGCACGAAATTGCCCCACAGCCACCTTCTCCATGTGGCAAAAGGAAATCTCCACCTGCTGGAGGTTGTCTCCCAGTCAGCATCTGCTCCCTAGCGCTGCCTGCAGCCCCGGGGCCTCCCACCCCCAGCCCCCGCCTGCTGCCTGAGCTGTCAGCCTGACTCCCAAACAAGCTGATTATCCCCATCTGGGGAAAACAAAACATGTCAGCAGCCGTGCCTGAGAAGAGGCCTGTCTTCCTAGTGAGAAGTAATCTGAGGAAAACTCCCCGCTCTCCTCTGCAATAGGAAGTGAGTGAACACCCGGGGTTTTCTTAGCCTGGCTTTCTCCTGACACATGGGGGGCAGGCCTCCACCAACATCACCTCCTCCGAGAAGCCTTCCAGGCCTAGACTGACCCTGCTCAGGTGACCCTACCACAGGCTTCCCTGAACCCTCCCAGGGCCTGCGAGGAATTTTCAGTCAATATTCTCCTATTCAGCCCTAGAGCTTTGGCCTGTATTTCAAAAATGGACTATTGGTTGTACCGTTTGCTGCTTTATAGGAATTTTGGAAATGGCTCTGGGCTGGAAGGCTTGCTCACTCCTCCTGGAAGAATTCTGTTCCTGGTTGAATGGGGTGGACTACGCAAGGGACGCAGTAGAGTTTCAGATCCAACTTGCCTCCGTTTGGGAAGACAAATTCACAACTTAGGCCTCCCCTCAGTCTCCTGGAACCCCCCTCCCCCATGCTTTCCTGCCCCTGTACGTGCCAGGTTCCCTCCAGCTATCTTCGAAGCACACCCAAACCAAGCCCCAACCCTCCCCAGCTTCAAGGGCCCTCAGCCCCCAGGCCCTTGGTACCTCCACCCCTCATCTGAGGGGACATTCTCAGCCCACTCTCTCTAACGTGGGAGCTGCTGACGGCAGAGATCACATCAGCCATGTCTGTCTGCCTGGGAATGTCCGGGCAACGTGCTAAGCGAACGATAGTGAAAGCCTCCTCCATCCCAGCCTGGCTTCTCTACCTGCTTTCACCTGTGAGCTGCTGGTGCCACTGCTCCAATGCCCTCCCCAAACTCTCGGGAGGACCCTGTGTGATCTGTGGCTCAGAACCCTCCTGCCCCTGCCCCTTTGGGGAACTAACATTCTCTGAACGCCTCCTCCAACGTGCCAGGTAGAGTGATAGCATTTTACATATCGATCTAACACAGCACCACGGTGTGCTCGATGCCGTGCCCCCCACTTTACAGATGTAAAAACTGAGGCTCAGAGAAGATACAGGTCCTCAGTGGCAGAGCAAGGAGCTGACTTGCAACCCTCTTGCTTCCTGGGCCAGGATTCTTTCCTCTCCATTCGACCAAGTTTCCAACGGCCAAGCCTCAGGCGAAAAGCGCTGCCCCTCCAGAGAGGACCCTAACCTGAGCTCGTGCAACCCAGTCAAATCTCCATCATCGGCTAATTGTTAAGGGGCATGTACCATATGCCGAGTGCAATGCTAAGTGGTTTGCAGGCATTGATACATGATAAGTCTCACAACAACCCTTTGAGATTTGTGCTTTTATAATCTCCACCTTGCAGATGAGGAAACTAAGGCACAGAGAGGTTAGCGAACCTGCCTAAGGTCACAGCTAGTAAGTGGCAGAGTCCATATTTTTAGTAGCATTCAGGCCAGAGACATAGGAACTACAGCTCGTCAGCACGATGCCTGGGGGCATCTGCCATGCTGCCCCCACATCACGTGGCCCCATACAGGGTGCCAGCTCCTCTCCCCAGCCTGCCTGCAGGCTGAGGGTGGGCCCAGAGTCTGCCACCCTGTGTCCCAGACTCCCCACTCTGACTGTGAGCTCCTCAAGTACAGCGACCACATTTATCCTCTTTTATGTCCTCCCACAGGGAGCAGAGATCAGAGCTGAACAAAAAGGGAGCATAATGATTCTACATTTGCGTCTACTCGGCCNTCTGATGGCCTTGACCCATGATAACCTTGGGTCAGATGGAGAATCCAACGTCAGTTGTTTCGAGTAGGACGTCTCCCCCAGAGACCCACCTCCATCTGCCCAACAGCCTACTTCACACCCCCAGCCTAGCATTTCCAACACGGGAGGCAGGGTCCTGCTTTAGTCTGCCAGTGCCCTATCTCCACAAATGGCACCATATTCATCAACTTGGTGAATCAGAAACCTGGGGATCACTCTTCACACTTCTCCATCCCTCGCCAGTCACCTGGGCAACAACATTTAGTAAGGACGTCCTGTGGGCCAGGCACTGGGGCTGCCATGGTCCCTGCTCTCCTGGAGCTCGCAGTCAGATGAGGCGCGCGGAAGTTAAGCAACGATCACACGAACAATATAATCCAATTTGCGATAGTGAAATAAAAGAATAGGGTGCCATGAGCCTATGCAACAAGGGACCTGATCTCATCCAATGGGTCAGGGGAGTTTCCCAGAGAGACAGCCTGTTGATCTTAGATCTGAAGGACAAGTGAATGGGGGCTGGGAGTAGAATGGGTGGGGATGGGGGTGGGGCACACTGCAGCAGACAAAGCAACAAGAATAGGACCATGAATAGAGATGGAGCCGCCTGGACTCAACCCACTGGACTCAGACCAGTGGAGGACAGGCAGAAAGGGACAGACTCAGATTTGAGGCCAAAGGGCCAGGTCAGATGGTGAGGAATTTAGGGACCCATCAAGCCCTGGGGCTGTAACCCAAGAGCAGTGAAAAGCTGCTGAAAAGCCCCCGAACAGATGATCGGGTCTCATTTGCATTCAAATAATATCACCCAGGATGCAAAGAATAAAACAGCCAGACTGAGGATCTGGGGAGACCAAGTAGGAAGCTGGAGCAGAGATGAGGTAGGAGGTTATGGTCTGGACTAAGGGAATGGTGGAAGAGGCAGAGAAGTGGGAGACCTGGAGCCCACCTGAGGAGGGCAGTGGATAGGACTGCGCATCCCAGCTCCCCTAGCAGCCAGGTGTGAGCCTGTGACAAAATCCAGGTCAAGGGGACGTGAGCAGACGTGATAGAAACAACATCTAGCACGTGCCACAAAAGAGAGGGGCATCACGCCTTTGCCCCTTCCTTGGAAGGGAAGTGGCTGGAACAGGGAAGTGAAGGTGGGAACCGAAGCAACCATCTCAGACGAAGAGAAGAAAGCTGCTTATGAGGGAGAGCGAAGGCGCACAATTGAGAAGGCGCCTGGGTCCCCCAGGAATGTGGAGCCACCCTATCAGCCCCGAACTGCCTACCTAAACTTTCATGTGACGAAGTGGCAGACGTCTATTTTTGTCTCACTGCCACTTTGGGTCTCTCGGTTACAGCTGCTGAATCAAATCTTGATAGAGTGAAGGATTAGACATGAAGCACGTGGACTAGAGAGGGAGGGATGCCCTCAGGTCTCTGATGTTCAGCATTGGATGGCGGTGGTCAAGCTCCCTAAGACAGGGAGCCCTGGGGGGACAAGCAGCCTTCCAGGTGGAGTGAGATGGGGGTCGCACAGATAGTGAACTTGACTTGGGCATGTTGAGCTTGAAGCACCCTAAGAGGAANATCTCAGGATGTAATCTGAGAATTGCTGATAGGACCGAAGACTCTTGGAAAGGGGGCCCGAATTTTAGAAGACACCCTTGGAATCAGGTCATTGGGAGAATCTCGTGAGACCAGCTGGCTCCACGTCACTGGCTTCTTTGCAGCAATCAAAACGCGAGCGAGTGAGCAAAGCGGAGGTGCAGGAGAGGGGCCAGGACAACGGTGGGAAAGGGCTCCCAGGGAGAGAGAGTTGCTAGGCGCCGGACTGGCCTAGACAATGAGGCTGGCTGGGTAGGTAGAGCTGAGGCCTGCATCCTAATCAGAATGCAGGGGGAGGTAGGAAGGCAGGGCTTTGGGTGACATGCAGGGGGCCAGGCATGGCCAGCCCTAATCCCATTATAGCCAGCCTCCCAGCTGCCAGGGCTGGCTGGGCACCAGGCCTGGCAGTGGCCTCTCCTCCAATTGCAGGCTCAAGCTGCAGAGAGCTTTGAATTCAGAAGGTCATCCATCTTATTCTGAAGTCCATAATCCCGGGACAGGAGTGTGGCTGTGTCCTGAGCCCCAGGGCACTAAAAGGGCTAAAAGGAGGAAAGTAGCAAGGGGGCTAGAGGGTGTAGGAATCCCTCAAGAAAACGGGCTGACCCAGGGTAAAATGGTGGTACTTTGTAAGAAATTTTGGATATCTAATGGAGGCTCAATTAATGGACACCTAACACTACTTCAACTCCAGCCAGGGCTTTGACCCAGGCTGGACACTAAACTCTGACCTTATTTCAAATTAGGCTTTAATCCCAGTCTTGAAGGAAGCCACTGACCCGGCCATAGACTGACCTCTAACCTATAGCCCTAACCCAAGACCAAGTCCTGATCCCAGCTACAGATTCTCCAAATGATGCTTAATGACCCGTCTGTCTCTGAAAATAGGACTCACCCCAAAGAATCCAAAAGGCCAGTAGGATTCCTTAAAATGGTAAAATGGAGCCCCCTGAGACATGCTGGCTTCAGGAAACGCACAGGTACAAAGGCCTGGGCTGAACTCCCTCTCAAAGCCCAGAGCAAGCTGGCTCTGCCTCTCACTGGTGTGGAGGGGTCTTCTGTCCAGAAGTGGCTCTGCTCCGCCCTGAGCTCTTTCCAATATAGAAAGAGAATCTGGAAGTCGGTCAGTGGGCCAGGGGTTAACTTGACCCAGAGTCCGGAGGTGGAGACGCTGACTATGGTGAGAGAGTTGGGTGAGTGACTGTGGAGGTGGCCCTGGTGGTACAGAAGGTGGGGATAGCTGTGAGAATGTCCTTGAGGACTTTCCAGCTTTTCTCCTTCCCTCCTCTCTGTTGCCGCCACCCACTGTCTTGGCTTTGCCCTGGCTGGTTTTAACATCTTGGAATAGGTTGTTGTTTTTCCTTACTTCACGGAAACACTCTGTCACAATCCCAGTAACCAATAAAGCTGAGTCTTTGTGTACTCCCTGCTTCTTTTTTTTAGCATCTCCTAGGTGGAGGGACTGCTGCCTTCTTCCTACCAACATGGCTACACGGCAGAACTGGCGGCTTCCCCTAGGCCCTTAACACATCTGACACACAGGCAGCAATCGCTAGACAGAGAAGGGGAAACCGTAGTTCATATTCTGGGTGCTCTGATAGTTACACCACAAAAGAGCAGAGCAGCCAGCCTCACTTGCCCACCTGACCACAGGATGTGAGGGTCCCAGTGAAAGGTCCTCTCCTCCCTCAGCAATCTTCCTGGTTCAGCGCCTCTTCCAAATCTCTCCACGGGGATTCATTTTCTTTTGTTAAGAAGTGGGAATATGCATGCAGCCAGAGAGCTCGTGTCTGATGGGGAGAGACCTACATCCCATCAGGTCACAGCACCGCTTCTAACCAACATTGCTGCCACATAAACCCACACTCATTTCTGAAGGAGGGCATCTGGGTTAGGATATTTTCCCTTTGTTGCCAGGCTCATCTTTGCGACAGAAACCATTGAGCATCTTTAGTCTGGTCTCCAGGTCTAGATGCCCGTGGCATCGCCCAGTCTTTGTGGCATTAAAAACACTCCGATGCATTTGCAACACTGCCTCTTCTCTACCCCCTTGAGGACTTTTTGGAGAGCTTGTCCATGTAGGACTTGCAAAGGGATGGCCTCTACACTATTTATCCAATATCATCCCACCACCCACCTTCAGGTTATACGAGAGAAGGGAAGGAGTTT
>NW_017731397.1:4834258-4857732 GCF_001890085.2 Hipposideros armiger | reverse complement strand
CTAGCTCTGGGGACTCAGCATGAAGCTGGCCAGACTGCAGGGCTCTAGCCCAGGGGGGAGACCAGATGTCCTACCTCGGGCCAGCGAGCTCTCCAAGTGGCCGGAGGTGCACGGACCCTAGAGGGAGCCTGAAAACTGGCCACGCCCTCCTCTTCAGGATTCTTCTTCTCCTGCCTACTTTTCTTCTGGCATCCCTGGCGTCTCTCTCTCTCAGCCTCCCGTTTGGATTCCTTCTCCAGGGCTCACCCTCTAAGTGTCGGTGTGCTCCAGGGCTCCACCCGGATGAGCCTTCTCTCCAACGTCTGCACTCTCTCTAGGTGATAACATCGCCCCCCATAGCTTTAAATTCCATCTATCTGCTGCTGAGCCCCAGAGATCTCTCTCCACCCTAAACACCTCCCCGGTAGCCCAGCTGCCTCCTTGACGTCTCCAGTTGGGGGTCTGCAGTCATCTCAAGCTGAGCGGGACACACACAGAACACTGAGCCCCTCTTCCCAGCCTGCTCCCTCCTCCCGTGTCCCCATCTCAATGAAGAGCATCACCTGCTGTTCAGAGAAAACCCTAGTAAGCCTTCTCGAGCCCTTCCCTCCCCGCCCTACTTCCCTGTGCTCACTGCGTCAGTCAGTCCTGGAGATCCTGCATCACCCCACTTCTGTCCGGCTCCATCTTCACCACCATAACCCAGCCATTATCCTCCTGGAACATGGTTGAGCCCCCAGATTCTGCAGCCAGCTCTACACTTACTTCCTGTGTGGCTTTGGGCAAGTCACTTAACCTCTCTGGGCCACAGCTTCCTCACATGTAAAGCGAGGATATTTACAATCTCTCCTTTATGACATGGTTGTGAAAATTAAGTCAAATGATCTCTTTTAAAAAAAGAATAGTGCCTGGCACATAGGCAGCAGTTTAATCAATGCCATCACTGCCCAACTCATCACCATCCAATAGAAATATAATGTGAGCTACAAACAGAAGCCATGTATGTAATTTCAAAGTTTTCTAGTGCATTTTTTAAAATTTTAAAACAACCAAGTGGAATTTATTTTAATGATACCTTTGATTTAGCCGTATAGACCTAAAATACAATTTTAACATGTAATCAATATAAAATATGAATATTTCACGTGGTTGTTACTGCACCAAATCTGGACTCTGGTGTGTGTTTTATACTCACAGCACATCTCAGCTGAGGCTGGTTACATTTCAGCACCTCCAGGCTCCATGTGGCCGGGGCTGTGGCATTGGCCCCTGCAGGTCTAAGCAGCGTTGATGCTTCCACTCTTGTACAGCAGAGTTTCTTAACCTCTGCACTACGAACATTTTGGTCNCCTGGGAGAGGGCCTGGCATCGGCATTTTTCACAGCTCTCCAAGTGATTGTAACGTGCGTCCAGGGATGACAACCACCGGTATGGATGGTAGTGATTGAAACCACAGGAGTGGACGTTGGCCGACGGAAGGAGTACAGAGTGAGAAAAGAATTGATCTTCAGGTCCCGTCAATTGCAGTCCCTCTCACACCCACTGGACCCCGCTGGGAAATGAAAAAGAACAGATAACAGCTGGCAACTGCCCAGCCAATCCCAACACAGTCCTCATGTGGCATGTGGATGGCCACGCTGGAAGCACTCTAGTCCTCTCAGATGTGACAGGGCTTTGCAGTGACCAAACGGGTTCCCTTCCCTCCCTCCTGGGACAGCCTGCCTGCCACTCCGGAAGCTGCTCTGGCCTTCACAGCTGACCTGGCTGGAGGCTGGTAGGGAGTGAGGCTCCACCTGCCCTCCTGGGAAGGACCCCTGCCCGGGGCAACTCCAGGAGGCTGTCAGGGCAACCAGCTGTCCTGTCTGCAAGTGACAGGGCACTGTGAGCACACACACATGGGCGCCCTCGGGGTAGCTACCACTTTCTTTCTTTCCAGCCATTTTGTTTTTCTGGGCCTCAGCTCCTCTGTAAAGTGGGAGAGCTTTATTCAACCCTACCAAGACAGTATGTTTCTGGTGAGCATCACAGCACTCGTTAGTGAAATGATAAGAATGCGTAAAGCACCTTTTCTTGGCCCTCCCTCTTGTTCTCCAGGTCAAGTGGGAGGGGGGCAGAGAGATGAGGGGGCCCTAGAAATCCCTCCTGCTCTTGTGGCGCCATTAGAGGGACATGCCTGACACAAGTGAGAGCCCCAAAGGGGAAAAGCCATAGTATTTGGGTCGGGAGGTGCCCACAGCTTATGAGGGCAGAGGTCAGTGGGAATGGGGGGGGTACAGGAAGTTCCACTAGAAGGTCGCTGCAGCCCCAGCATTTTCTTGACAACAAATTTTTCATTCAACTGGATTCCCACAGCGCATGGCCAATGTCTGTTCTGGAGGCCGAGGCGGAAGGGGGCAAGGGTCAGCCAGACCGGATTGCATGTCAGCACTGCCACACTCCATGTGACACTGGGCAAGTTATGAAGTGCTATGCTCCCTGGGCCTGTTTCTTCATCTACAAATTACTTAGCATAAAGCCTAGAACACAGTGGTAGACAATAATAAATATTAGCCGCCTTTGCTGTTAATAGGATCAAAGCAGATTCAGATGTTTGTGAGCTAATGTGGAGGAGGCCTGACCTAGAGTGGGTGTTCGGTGCATGTTGGTTCCCTTTCTTCCATTAAGTTTATCAAGTAAACCTTCAGTTTGTACAGATGTAAAGTCTGGAGACTGTCAGTTCTTTGTANAGACAGCTGACTGCACAGACATATATCCCAGCATGAGATGTAGGAAGAACCATACCAAGAGATTAGGTTTATTCGTGGAAGATGCACAGCCAGGGAAGGGTTAAAAGCAAGGGATGTTAAACAGAATCATTTGGGCAGCAGGACAGAGCATGTATTGGAGACAGGGGGACCAATGAGAAACGTCTAGTTCTGAGGACAGATGAGGAAGGACTGATCTGAACTAAGTGGAAATAGAAAAGTGTGGGCAGGATCTGAGAAGAAAATAAGATACATGAATGGGAAGCGTTTTTGAAAACTCCAAGAGCAGGACCCATAAGAGGAGGTTTTGTTATTGTTCTTACTCAATTTAAAAATACGTAACCTCCCCCACCCCAGACAGAGACTATTGAGAACCATTATCAATCACTAACACTTTAGCATAAATTAGCAGATTCATCCGTGGAAGAGTTGGAATTTAGCAAAAGCAGGGTTCTAAAGAACCTGGTGGGGAAAAGGAAAATATACCACCAGGAAAATGAAAGTCCTGGGTGGGAGCTAATCTGAACCCCTGCCAGGAGGAAATGATGCAGACAGAAGAGAGATGAATGGGTGTCAAACAGACCGTTCTAGACTGGAAATCTGGAGATCTGAGTTTAAGCCCCTATCCCATTCACAACTCACCAGCCCCAGGATCCTAGCAAGTCACTCTCAGGGTCATTTGTGACTCACAGATGATACAATTTATCTCACAGGGTCAAGTTCTGTAAAGGACCTTTTAAACTGTCAAGCTCTTTGAAGGGCTATATTCCATCAGGTTGCTGAAAGTTCATCTTGGAAGTGGTTACCCATCAGCTTTGGCTGACATACAGCCAGCTCATTGGCTTCCTGTCTTCTTAAAATTAGTTTTCTCTCTTCCAAGGAAAACCTGATTAGTCACAGTGGGTAGAAAAAGGGAAGGGCAAGAGAAAGGTGAGAAGAATTAATGCAGCTAAGAAGTGTTACATTCACCAGACACCCCTTTATGGACCTCAGGTTCCCCATCTACCCAATGGAACGACCATAGCTGGCCTCAACACTACCAGGAGATACTGCCACACCTTGGAGCATTCTTAAGCAAACGGGGCTGTGGTCTTTCTTCTTTTTGCCGCTCAGCATCTGGGACCTTGTCTTTAAGTTTTTGGTGCCTCGGTTTCCCCAGCCGCAAAACGTGAAGAACAATGGCATATAGTGTTGTTATGAAGGTTAGATGTGTTTAAATATATAGTACTAGGATGATGTCTGGTATGAGTGAGTTCTCTATAAGCAGGAGAACTGCTGCTCTGCGGCTACCATCACCATCATTACTGATCCCCGTGGGGCCTGNAAAAAAAAAAAAAAAAAAAAGTTTGAAAAAAAACCACGCCAGACAAGATCTTCTCCAAAAGCCTTTCCATGTTCAAAGCCATCTCTCTCTCCACGCTGCGGGCCTGCCTACCTGCACCACGCCTCTGTTCTGGGCATAACCAGGTGTTCCCAGGAGGCCGTTTGATACTATTGCCCCTTAGGGAGGGGCTACAGTTTCGGGGCTCACACCTGGCAGGGATTGCTACCACAGAAGCTAGGGTCCCCTTTCGCTCTAGGCAGGAGCTCACCCTGTGCCTCTAAAACCAAAACTTGTGTGTTGGTCAGGGCGCCATGGACTTCAGTGACCTACCCTCACCCCTCCTCAGCCCAGCTCTGCAGGGTCTCTGTGCTGCAGGCACGTGCCAAGGACACTATGTCCCCAAGAAGAACACATCAGACCCAGGAGGGCAGGCGGGTAGCCCAGATAAGCTCCTATCCCCCCGTGGGGACTAGATGTTCCAGTCACAGCAGCTTCGAGGATGGACAGCTGCTGTCCAGACTGCCAGGTGCTCCCTACGTGGACCTCAGAGGCTGTGCTCTCAGCTCCACCATCAGCATGGCTGTGGGCACTGATCTCTGATCACTGTGACAGGTGGGTGGCACAGAGCCATCAATTCTCCCAGCCAGCGCTCCTATCGCCAACTTGCTGGTACGCTTTGTCACCTCCATGTCTGGTCCCAGCCTGAGCCTCCCCCAAAAGTCTAACCCCCCTCTCATGCCCAGCCATGGGTTATTCGTGCAATAAATGTGAGCTGCAGTGTGGTCTAGCCCTCTGGCTCTGAAGGTGGGAGGAAGAGAGGAAAGGGGGCAGGAAGGCCAAGAGGACAGATGGCCAGGACCCGGGACAAACGGGCTGGGAGAGAGTAGAGATGCTTGGTGGTCAGCGTCTCCCTCTCAGGAGCACAAGATGCTGGCCCTTCCTGGGCTTTGTGGGCCTGGAGTACTGCACCCCACACTCCTTCCAGGACAGTTGGGAGAGCCCAGCCCACCGAAGGGTGCAGCACCAGCAGGCCAGACTTGGTTCTGGCACGCGGGCTTTCCCAGCGGCTGATCCCAGGCTGTGACTCGGAGGCCCCGTGACCTCTTGCCAGCCTCAGGCCTCACCGCATTGCCCCTCTGCAACACCGGATGCCTCTGAGCATGCCCTCAGCTGCCTTGACCCCACACATTGCCACTCCTTCTCTGTCTCCCCTTAAACGATGGTGGGCTTGGGTCTTGACCCTCTTCTCACTCTCAGCAGAAACTCGTAGGCACCATTTAGAGGGGTCACAAGCTCTGTGGGAGGGACAGAACCCCACGGGCTCTGATACTCGCACCATGCCCCCCTTACCCACCCAACTGAGTGCCGTTCTCTATCCACCGTCTATTTGCCAATGGGCCCAAATCCCTCATTCAAGCCCCACCCTATCTATCCAACCATCTCCTGGGCTTCTCCACATGGACACCTCAGAGATACTATGCAGTCACACAGTCCAAAACCAAGTCCATCACTATGTTATGACACCACCATGCCCACAACTGCCAAAACCATGTGCCCTGGTAGGACTAGTGTCTTCTGCATAGATCACTCCCATTCAGCTCTAATCTGTCCTAGCAGATTAGGACAGATCTTCCTCATCTACATAAAGAAGGTATTGAGCCCCTTGTTTCAACCACAGGAAGTGCTCGAGCCAGGAGACCACTGCCTTTACCAGCTACAATATCCTCTCAACTGGTCACCAGGCCTCTACTCTCACCCACTCTCTAGCCAGGGGTAGAGTGAGTTTTGCCACCTGCTAATCTGACCAAGCCATGCCCTTGCTCTAAAACCCTCAATGGCTCCCTATTCTCCATTGCATCATGTCTAACACCCTCAGCCTAACTCTGCAATCAGCTTCCAGGTCTATGTTTTCCCTTTCTTGACGTGCTCTCCACTCCAGCGTTCCCTGATCCAACCAGGTGGAGGTTTCCTTCACCGCCCACTCCTGTCTCAAGCCATTTCTCACTCTGCCTCAATTAGAACCAGACCATACCTCTACCGCAGGGCTCTTCCGCCTCAGCCCCTGTGTCCAGGTCCTGAAGAGCCTGGTACAGGAGCCTCCCCACCTGCTCCAGGCCCCACTGACCTCCTTTTTCTGAGTTCCCCTGACTCAGTGCACTCAGCCCTACCCTCTAGCCTGGCTATCACCTCAGCCTGGGCTCTTCTCTGGCTGACCTGTAAGAGAAATTAGTCTCCCCACCAACCAGGGGCTTCCTGAGGGCGTGACCCAGGTGTCCTATCCCAGTCTTTCCAGTAAGCCAAGCAAAGAAAGACCAGGATACCGCAGGGGGAGCGCAAAGCAGGGCCTCTGTTGGTATCGGGGGGGACCACTCAGTCCCTCCACTCCTACCTGGCCTGAACAACTTCTTATATTTATCTTGTGGAAAAACTGTGGGCCCCCAGTGGTCCTGGATGGGTTTTGCACCATGCCTTCTTGTGGGGAGAGGTTTAGGAGCCTGCCTCTTGCAAGGGGGAGGCCTGGGGCTAGGTTCCTGACCCCTGGCATGTACCCCTTCCCCAGGCGTCAACCAGGCCTCAGGATGGCTGCTTTCTGAGGCCCTGGCAGCTCTTGGATTCAGAAGCTGCTCTCTTCCTCCTGCCCACTCACTGCCTTGCTCACCGCCCTCCCTTCCCCTGAACTGAAATCTCCAGGACATTTTAGTCCAATTTTCTCCTCAAATAGATGGGTGATTGTGCCATTAAGATCTTGTATCTGCTGTTTAAAATCAGCAAGGAACAGTACATGGGACAAATAATGAGGGTTGTTGGACAGGAGCGAAATAGGAGCACTTCCTCTTCCTGTTCCCACCCCTTGGCACCCCAAACACCCTCCCCAAAGCCTGAGCTGAGAGGGCCCCTCCCTGGCACAGGGGGTCCCTGTGCTGGGTATGGGACTCTGGGCAAAACACCTGTCTTCCTAGTCCTGCTCATCTCCACAATGGGCTTTTAGTATCTTCCCCCAAAGGGTTAGACGAAGGTTAGAAATATTTTAAAAAGCCAAGGAGGAGCTGCTCATTGGAAACTGTTGGTGTTTCCATCCATGGTCAGCTTGGGTTCTCTCACCGCCCTCGCAGGCTGCCTGAGCCAGGCGCATGGTCCCCTTTCGGTGGATAGAACACACGCGCAGAAGTTCAGTGTTTGCCTGTTGTCCCCGCGTCCACTCAGACAGCCCAGGTAACCATCGCACATATTTATGGAGACCTTATCATATCCCAGACTTGCAGCTCTACTTGGATTATTTCTTTGAAACCTCATAACACCACCCCGAAATGGTTCCATTATTGTCCCCAGCTTACAGTTGGGCCAGCTGAGACAGACGGTGGTTAAGCAGTGGGCCGTAGAGACATATAGTGAGCAACTGGCAGGGGTTTGAACCCAAGCGATCCGATTCCTGTGCCACCCTCCCTCACCAAGTCTCCTCTATCTAAGGACAGAGAGATGGAGCCTGCTTGGCTCTGGTGAGCCACGGCCCGGGCATTGAATCAGAGACCCAGATTAAGGATCCCTGAGATCGTCCTCACCCATTTTCAGAGGAGGTGAACCACCACAGGTGGACCAGGAAGTGGGTCCTGAAGGAGGTACACAGACAGGTAGGTTCTGCTTTGTCAGGCCAAGGGACACGGGGTGGGCAGAGGAAACCCCTCCCAGATTCACCACCCCTGCTTCAGTCTCTCTCTCTCTTTCTCTCTCTCTTTTCTTCAGGTCTTCACCCGCACCGTTCTCCCCCTCCATCCTCCTCCACCTGGTCCTGCCTCTGGCTCTCTGCTCCACATCTCTGTAGGCTCCCTGCCTGTCCTCTGCCCAAAGCAGCTGCCACCCCTGACAAAGGCAGGATGGGAGGAGTGGAGGGCAGGCTGTTCACTGCTCTGACCTAGCTGCCAAGCTCGCAGGCCAGAGGCAACCTCCCTCCTCCCACCCCCACCACCAGGCATAAGATCTTGAGCACCCTACACCCATATTTCCTGCTGAGAGGCAGAAATGAACCCAGCCAACCAGACCTAGCACCCATACCCACACACCCAGCATTTCCTTCAGGACCGTCACCCCAGGTCTCTCACCTCCCCTCTCCCCCCCTCCGCCCTCCTGCCCACTTCCTCCCGAAGGCACTCAGTCACTGACTCAGCAAGCACTGGTTAAATGCCTGTTCTGCCAGATACAAGGCCCAGCACTGGGGTCAAGGGGTGAAGGGACATGGCCCAGGCTCTGGGCCCCAATGGAAGGGAAGCACTAGGAGAAGAACGAAGAAGCCGGCCACGTTCCTTCCCACTGCAGACCTGAGCTAGGCAACGGGAATAGAGAGCTGTGAAGCCAGTTTCAACGTGTTAAGTAATGTCTTCTCTACGGCCTAGGAGGGAGCAGAAACGACTTGGGACCTGTTGAGTTTTCACCTGTCCGAGTTTTCACCAAATGAAGCAGAAGACTTCCCCAACAACACGTTTTAAAGGAGCTGTGGGATTCAAGAAGAAAACTGTTTTCAGCAGACACAGGGTCTGGTTGTTCAATAAGGCATGTAGAGCCCGGAGACTGCTGCCTGTCCCAGTCAATGTCAGCTAACATGTTCATCATCCCCAGGCCCTCTCAGTCCCATGGGACCGCGATGGACCAAGGCGCTTAGCTCGTGCTCCCAGCAGCACATGCATTCTTGGGCTGTCTTTCTGTTCATCTACACTGGGTGCCTCCTGCTGCAGCCCTGCCGCTCATCCATTCAGGGCTTTGGCCGGGCAGGTCTCTACTTTACCTGAGCCCCAGTGTCCCTATCTACAGCAGGACGAGGAAAAGCAGCCCATTTCTAAAGGCTGGGCCCATTTTAACTGTTTAAGTATGAGCAGGGGCCCCCTCGCCTGTGATCCTGAGAAGGACCTGAGTCTAGGTGGGCAACACACTATAGTGAGGAAAACAGTAACATTCAGGACATTTCGCATATCCTGGATTTTTTACTCCTCCAGCACAATGGAGCCAGTATGTCCACATGACAACAGTCGGTTGGGGTGGGTGGGGGCTGTGCCCGCCATCCAAATAAAAGCTGTCCATTTGGCCACAGTCCCCCCCACCCCTCATCGCCCCCCATTCCTAACGCCAGCTGCCGTTTATCATTGGGCATGTGCCGTTGTTTTAGTAGAAAACGATTTCTTTGTCACCGTGTCGATGTCAAAAGTGGAAAATTGAGCTGGAGGGACATATGTTTTCAGAAGAAAATAGCAAAGGGAGATGAAAGGGAAAAAAGCATCCTTGAAAAGATGCTCAGCCGCCAAATGCCTGGTCCTGTGCTCTTATGTGACTTCCGGCCTGAGGCTTAGAGCCGTTCAGTTTGTGTTCTCAAGCTCCCCCAGGGGACCCCCTGGCTGCTGCCTCAGCAGGGATAAGGGGTCAGCACGAGTCCCCAGCCCCCGGATATTTCTCAGGGGGGGGGGCTTTCCCTCCCCCTTCCTCACTCACACTAAGACATTCTTCTCTAGACCCAGAACCTCGGGTCACAGCAGGGGAGGCCTGTGTCTCCCCAGAAGGAAGAAGGCCTGCATGGTGCAGAAGCCAGCGTGGAGCCAGGCTGAACAGGGGGACGTGGGGACCCACAGGGCCTTCCTGGGCCGGGGGCCTTTCTGTCAACCCTCAGTCTTCATCCTCTGCAGATCCCCACTTGGAGAACTAGCTGACAGTGGAATCAATTCACCGCTGCCCCCCCACCCCCTCCCCACCTCAGGCCCTCTTATTCTGCTGGAATTGCCATGACAACCAGAGTTCACCCTCTATGCCAAAAACAACGACAAAAGCTCCGCCCTCAGCTATGAGGAAAGGGGGCAATGGAAGGCATGTGATCCATTGCTCTACCTTCTTCCACAGCCCCCGAAAAATATGTGCAGCTGGGAACTGGGGCTTCTGCAACAGGCCAGAGGCAGAAGAGGGCAGGGCGGTAACGGTCTGGAGGGATGTTTCCTTTCCCCTCGTTTTCCATATACTCACTCACAGCTTACATCCGACCCAGCACTAGCCACAGCATCCATCTAGCCTGCCTCCATTCTGGAGCAGTGGGCACATGAGAGACGGAGGCAGCACAGGGGCTCAGAGACCGGCCGTGGCCCTGGGATGTAGTCTCAGGAGCCCGGGCTCCCTGTCTCTGCCTGGTCCATGCTGCATGACCTCAGACAAAAGCGTTTGCCCATCTAGTGCCCTGAATCCTCAGGCTCTGGCCCGTCGCTCCCCAGCTCTTCATCACTAAAAGCCAACTCGAGAAGGAGTCAGAGTCGCATTCACACTGAAGTGTATGCGACTGAGATGGAGTTTAGCAGGAAGTGAGCTTTTCAGCATGGCTTTCCCCTGAGGTGTGAAAACCGGGAATGATGGGAAGGACCGTTCTAGAAGGACAGCTGGGGACGAGATGTGGAGGGCAGCCCCTCCAGGCGGGAACAGGAGGATCTAAGAAACAAGTCTCCAAAAAGAAACAAAAAACACAAACTTACAGAGTACCTGAGGAGGTTGACAGAATTGAGAGCAGTTTGTGGTTTTGTTGCAGAGTTTGGGAAGCATTCACGGTAGGTACATGAAAACTAAATAAGCAACCAACAAACAAAAAACTAATAACTTCAGAAAAAACAACAAGCCCTGCAGATGCCACTTCTGAAACATTTCTCAGGTGTTTCCCTCCATGGCTCCTGGATTCCAGAAGGCCATAGCCCCCACTCAGGCAGGGTTTTGGCTTCTTCTCAGGAGACCTGGACAAGCCCATGAAGAAAATAAGCAAAATCTGTTTGGTTCCCCCACTCTCCCCCCGCCCCCAACAAAAAGGCAGGCTTGCCAACTGACCACCTCCAGGAAATCCCATCAATAGCTGAGCCCAGGCACACAGGCGGCATCCAAGGGACTCTCTTAGTACAAAATGGACAGATTAGGATCGCCAGACATTTGAAAAAACCCAGGACATTAAAGGTCAAGGTCCAAACAAAGAAAACACAAGGTCAAACCAAAAAAAAAAAAAAGAACATAGAGAAAATTGAGACAATGAAGGGAACAGAAGAAAACCTCAACGACACTGATAAGATTTTTAATGAAAAAAAAAAATCATACCCAGACACAAGGAAGTTTTGAAAAAGGAACAGAGAACAAAAAACAAGCTCTGGGAAATTAAAATTTAAAAAGTATAAAATTTAAAAATCAATAAAAAGGTGGAAGATAAAATGTAAGGAACCTATAAAAAAAAGAACATTTAAAAAGAGGACATAGGAAAAAAAATATTACAACAAAGAACTAGAGCTCCATTTTAGGAAGTCCATCTGGCCAAAGAAAATTCGAGAAAGGACAACAGAGAAAATGAAGAAGAAACAACCAAAGGAATTACACATAAAAACTTACCACAATTGAAGGACATGAATTTCCAGGATAAAAAAGGTCCACCCAGTGCCCAGCACAATGGATGCAAAAAAAAAAAAATCATGAACAAGAAAAGTAAGCAAGGTCATGAAGAGATCTTAGGAGCTTCCAAGTGACAGAGCAGATCACAGGACCAGGAGTCAGAATAGCAATGGTTACTACTCTCCAGCAACCCTGGAAGTTAGAAGACAATGGGCAATACTTCACAGGAGAAAATACTTTCAACCTAGAAATTCATGCCCTCAGAAACCATCAACCAAGTGTGAGGATCAATTAAAAGCATTCACTGAAAGCTTTCCTGCCCATGCCCCCCTTTCTCAGGAAGCTATGGGAGAACGCATGCCACCAAAACAGGGAAACAAAGCCAGGAAGAGAAAGAAAAGAGATTCCAGAAAGGAAGACTTGAACATAGAAGGTGAATATGTCCTCAGAGGGCAGCTGAGTATCAGGCTCAGCGAGCAACGCGTCCAGATCAAAACAGGAGAATCAAGGGGAAAACGAAACTGGTGTGTGTGATGGAATGGAAGCTACTGTTGATAGGCGAGTGGCAGCGATGGCAAACGTTTGAAGAAAAATTAACAACAGATATCAGGCATCAGGCAAATAAAAAGGTATTTATTAACTCAAGAAAAAAAGAAGAGTTATATTTTTTAAAAAAAGAATGCAGTTATAATGTACAAATGGGCTTAGCGGTGCTTTGTTCAACAGGAAAATAACATTTTGGGATATTGAGGGGATGAAAGGGAAAGGAAGCAGAGGGAGATGGAAGATTTAAGTCTTTATTTACCATGGCAGGAAGCCAAAAGCTAACGCCAAAAATTGATAAATCAAAAAATACTGTGTATGCATATATTTAGAAAAAAATGTAGCTAAATACTGGATGAAACACCCAAAAGAACTAAGGCTGATTAGAGCCAAGAGGTGTTGCTGAACTTGGAGAAATTCGATAGACCAGAGATTGGTCCCTTTCATTCTAAACCGTCTAGTATAATTTAACCTTGATTATGTGCTAGTATTATTTTGAGTTCCTCAAGTGCAATTTGTTGTGTGTTTTTTTTCATTCAGTTCTTGTACCTCCATGATCCAGCCTGGCACATAGTAGGTTCTCAACTGTGTGCTTATGGAATGAATAGAGGAAGAGATCCTGGAGCTGTGAGAGCTTCCTTCCTGTGAGAAGGAGAAGCGAGGAAGGGGGAGACTGCACAGGATTCGGGTACGCAGAGAGAAGGACCATGGTTATCTGGAGAGGAACCAGTGGAGCCGAGGGTCCTCAAAGTATGAACCAGTTCCCGTCTTGTATTGCTTAGTCATTCTAGGAGTTGCTGAATCCTGAAAGAGAACATACAAAGAAAGCCCCAGAGGAGTGAGGGCGGGAAAGCAGAACTTCGGTGCCCTTGGCAGGTGGGGGCCTCCCTTGTTCATTTGGATCACGTAGCCTCCCGCTCCGTTCCCCTTCGGCAAACCTCACATCTGCATTGGTTACTTCTTTCCAAGCGGGAGTACTCAGCCCCCTGCACAGCAGAATGGCCTGCAGAGCTTGCCCCCAATAGCACCTCTGTTCAGACCCCCTTCCTAGGGAGTTTGACTCTACCGGTCTGGGTAAGGGACCCGAGCTTCCGGGCTGGGACTAGGGTGAGGCAAGTGAGGCACTCACTTTCAGGGGCAGGGCCAGGTCCTACCTTTATTTCTAAGTGTGATATTTTGTCCATCATGGATTCTTAAATTGCTTTGAATGTTTTAAAATATTACATTAAAATATTGTTTATCTTGATTACTGAGTTTAGGGCACCTCTTACATTTTGGACCTCAGGGGAGTGCCTCACTCCCCTCACCCTAGTCCTGAGCGTGGAATCAGCATTTTTGACTTCCCACCCCACCATGGGGCGTCTTCATGGCTCTGAAGCCCCCTCGGATGTGGAGCAGGGCTTCTCCCAACATGAGAGACACTGGTCAGGTGAGGATGGGCTGTAGATCAGGGCCGCCCTGGTCCTGGACACCTTCCAGAGAAGACCCCGCAGCAGCCGGGCTTTCCTGGCTTCCTCTGCTGCCTGGGGGCAGCGTCAGGATGAGCAGAACGGCTCTGCTGCTCCTGCTGTGTGCTGGGGAACTTTTAGGGAGGGAAAACCGACATCTGTGCAGCCTTCTTTTTTTGGAAAAGCCATTCCAACAGTCCCCTGACACAGAACCCTTCGATTTTCTTTGGGAGTAAATTAAACGCCTGCTCATTGCTTGACGCGCATGGTGGTTCGCTCTGGTATCAGGGATTTTTGAGATCCAGTGGAGCAGAATGTCGTGTGCTAGCTCATTATCACTTACGGCGCCCCAGGGGCTCTGCTGGGGCTTTGGGCAGATTACCTCAGTGCATTCTCATGCCACCTTGTGAGGGAGACGCAGTGGTCACCTTCATTTTACTGATGATGAAACTGATAACCCAGAGAGGTTGAGTGACCGGCAGGAGGTCACACAGCTGGCAGAGGGTCAAGCTGGAACTGGCACTCTGTCTGTCATCCTGACCTCCCTGCTCGGAAGCACTCCATCATTCTGGCTCTACCAGCACAAGTGTCTGGCTCCAGGCTGTAGTCAGGAAGCCAGGGTCTTAAGATGGAGGCACCGCACGAGCCTGAGCAAGCGTGCCCTCCCACTGCTGTCTCTGGGGCTCGGTTTCCTCATCTGAACAGGGGGATGGGGTGGCTGTGCTGGCTGTTCTGGGCTCCACGTGCAGGAATCCTGTGACTGAGCCATCTGGGCCCTTGTTCCCACAGCCAAACGTCTTGTCAGTGTGTGCTCTAAAAATACCATGGAGGAGATTGACCTGCAGGACAGCAGGTCGCAGGTTTGGCCCTAAATGCTGAAGGAAAGTTCAGTGACGGTGTTCTGGGCCAGGGTCCTGGACACCACCCTGGTCACCTTCTTCAGGACCTCCTGGACAGAGCACACAGCAGCTACCCTAGCCCCGGGGTGCCCTGGCCTTGCCAAGGATCTGCTGGCTCAGCAGGTGGAGAAGGGGCAGAGGGCGGGGCTCGAGCCCAGGCTAGGGGCTGGGGAGCAGGCCTTAGGTGGTGGAGCTGAAGTGGCCAGGCCAGGAGGGGATGGAGCCCCAAGGATCCTCCAGGTGTTCAAGGGGGGGAACCCTCAAGAAATGCTGGGCCTGGGCCTTGCTCTGAGGCAGGAAGGAAAAGGCCCCCACCAGCCTGTGACGTGTGTGGCAGAGGATGATAGAAGGGAGGGGTTCGGGGAGCTGAGGATCAGTGAAGCCTCTTACAGAGGAAGCAGGGCCAGGCTAGAAAGCTCAGGTCCATCGATGGTCAGATGCAAGCAGCTTGGCGGTGCTGGGAGTCAAGCGGGCGGCCAGGAGGAAGCAGCAGCCCACCCCCGCATGTCCTCCAGAGCCTGAGGGAGCCCCGGAAGCTGTGAGCCCCTGGGAAGCCCCGGCAGGGGTTGGGCTGCCCGACAGGTGACCAGACAGGTGACCAGACAGGTGGTGTTCAGGATGCTTCCTGTTCCTTGTGGCCAAATGCTACGTCAGTAACAGGCCAGGGCCCTGTCCTCGACCCCACTGCCTGGGCCGTGTGGTCTGTGTGTCTGTCCTGCCTCTCACTGCGTATATGGAGAGGGAAGGGGGCAGCAGACGAGCAGGTGGCCTCTGCTGGGTGGACGGAAGAGGACCCTGAGCCCGCAGCAGTCCTCTCTGTGATGAGATCAAGGGGGCTTATGCAGACCACCCCTCCCTGACCCCAACTCTGGGGGGTTCCACGGCCCCTCACACTCTGTGTAGTGGGGCAACAACCCCCTTGATCACCCTTAGTTCACAAACACATGATTCTCACTCAACATCTCAGGGTACCAGTCCCTGGGTGATGTCAGGGGCTCAGGAGAGAAGTGGCTAGTGCTATAGAAACGGACATGCTGACCAGGTCAGGAACGCAGGCTCAGTTGTCTTTGATCTGTAGCCTCCTGACCGTGGCAAGACCCCAGCCCCACCCCCACCTCCCGCTTCCCTCCTTCCTGGCCCCCTCCTTCTAGGGCATCTTGGTCCCCAATTACTCAGAGCTGCGGGAGGCATGCCAGGGAAGAAATTAGAGCTACACATCAGCTATTCTATATTTACCACCTGACGGCTAAGGAGGATCTATCTTCTGCACAATTAAATGAAAAGAGTTTTAATATCGGCAGGCAAAGGACTCGAGCATCAATGGAGAATTAGGTTAGAGCCAGCAATTGAATTAGCACCGAGCTGCAAGTGAAACGAGGACTCGGACACGAGAGGGTCATCCTTCTCCCGGCCACAGGCCCTTCGCGGGTCGGGTCGGGGGGCAGGGAGGCTAGCTTCCGGAGATTGGCCCCACCCCACCCCTGACGACCAAAGCAAAGGAGGGGCAACCTTTCCCAGAATCCTCTGCGAAGACAAAGCCCTTAGCCAGGTGTGGCAGAAACAGGGGGGCCGCCCCCCCAGCCAGTCAGCCACCACATCCCGTCCTCTCTCCTGCTATATCCTCCCCTTGCCAGGCTCCGGCCCTCCTCGCATGTCCCCAGAGCTGCTGCAGCCGCCCACTGCCTCTTCTCTCCCGTTCCAAACCAACCTGTAAACGCACACAAACCAGCGTTCCCTAGCCAGCCTCCTTCCCTCTGTCCCCAAGGGAGAGTTGTTGAGCACACAGCAAACACGCCAGCCAAATCATTGTCCCTTCCTATTTTTTTCCCCAATTTTTCACTGAGTTCCTTTCTTTAGATTTATTCGTGTGAATTGCATGAATGTACCCTAGCTCTGCTAGGTGTGGATTTGGGCGCACATCTCCCTGTGTGACCTAGGGAGAAGGCACATGCACATCACATGTGGAGTTTCTGGCCACCCTCTGCCGTGACGAAGCAAACCCAGATCATTGGCTGGAAAAGAAGGTGAGTCCCTCCCCTCAGCTCCCTGGAGGTGGACATCATGTCTCCTATTCCAAACAGAGCCCCAGGAGGCAGGCAGCCCAGCCCTGCCTCTTGAAAACTTGCCAGCCCCTGTCCCATGTGCAGACCTCCCGAAGGAAAGACACAGCCGCCCACTGGGGCTCCTCAGGCCATGGTCCCCCTTTCTCCTTCCTCTTCCCTAAGCCTCTCTGGGAGGAGTCCAAGTTCGCTGGCCTTCTCTCAAGGGAAGACAGGAATCAGCTGGTGATTACCAGAGAACACCACTCATCTTCCCCAAACTCCCAAATCTAACAGCCTTGAGTGTGACTGGGGAGCCCCAGGTTGTTATCCCCGCTGCAGAGGGTAACACCGAGGCCCCAGAAAATAAAGCGATGACGAGAAAATTAGATATGGAATGAGGCTGTCCTGAGACTCCCTGATGCCGAGAGCAGCAAGTGGAAAGTTCACAAGCTGGTTGCCCATCAGCTCACGACAGGCCCAGTCCTGTGCTGAGCTGGGATTAGGGGTGTCAGGAAGAGTGCCGGCTCTGAGACGTTACCTTTGTATGAGCTCACAAGTTAGCCTGCTGCTAAAGATACAAGACTCCAGCCTGGGTCAGACACAAAGTACTTGGCTACTCAGGGCAAAAGCAGTAACCAGAGCTTCATGCTGGTTCGCTCTGGTACGCCCATGCCACCCCAGCCCCACAGCGTGGGTGGGCCACACAGCGGGTTATGGTTTAGGAGAGGAACACTGAGCTTGGGAGAATTCCCACTTTCACAGCAAATGGAAGGGAGCCTGCTCTCTGCTGGGTGACAGATGTTACTGGATCTCTCAAGATTGCTCATGGCAAACATGACCCTGAGGACTGGCCCAGGTGAAGAGTGACCAGGGCCTTGCATACTTGACATACCCAGGAGGAAGGTTCAGGGATGCCCGAGGCCCATGGCAAATTGTCTCTCTCAACAGGGAGGAGGTACAGGAGAAGGGGCTGGCATTGCTCCTGCCCTCAGCACGCTCCAGATGACCACACAAGGTGGACCGTCTCCTTGTGCCTCAGTTTTCGTATAGATAAAATGGGGGTGCCAATGGTGCCTACACCATAGAGTTTTGTGAGGAGTCGTTAAGACGACACATGTCACATGCTTAGAACATAAGCCTGCCACTAATGAGTGAGGCAGAAAAGGATTACAATCGCTCCACAGACACACACCCTGCTCCCAAGATTAATAAGTTTCCTGACCCTGCTGCATTCTAGAGTTTCCAACAAGGTGCTGCCTCAGGCATTTGCTAGAGGGTTATGATTTCCTGTTCTTTGCAGACTTTCTGCTGATTCCAGGTGGGGAGATGGCACCTCTGTCCCTTAAATATCCGTGAGGAAGACAGTGGGTGCTCCTTCTTACTCGTCTCTCTGTGCCGGCAATGTTATATCTGGCGTTTTCCTGCATTCCTGAAAGCGAATACAGCTCCTCACTGAGAACTGATTTCCTGTCTAGTCTCTATGAAGATTATCAACTTCTCCAGCTGCCCCAGTGTTGACCCTAATTCATGAGAAGTAATAAGCCAGGTTTATGATCCTAAAAGTGTATTTGTCTCTTGCCTGGCAGAGCATCTGGACAACAGGATCTCCATGGGAACTGAAAGCGCCCATGCTTAAGGCGGTGCCATATCCAAATAGCTTTCCACCTGTATTAGCCTGCTAGGGCTGCTGTAACAAAAAGCGCAGCTGGGCGGCTTAAAGAACAGACACTTATTTTCCCACAGTTCTGGAGGCTGGAAGTCTGAGATCAAGGTGTCAGCAAGGTTGGTTTCTTTTAAGCCCGATCTCCTGGGCTTATAGATGGCAGTCATCTCCCTGTGTCTTCACGTGATCTTTCCTCTCTACCTTTTTGTGTCCAAATTATTCTTCCTGTAAGGACGCCCGTGATACTGGATTAGGGCCCATCCTAATGACTTCATGTTCACTTAACCACCTCTTAAAAGGCCCTGTGTCCAAATACAAGCACATTGTGAGATACTGGAAGTTAGGACTTCAACTTCATGTGAATTTGGAGAGCCCCAATTAGGTCCATAATACCTCCCATCCTCAAGTTGCAACCGCAATAGCAAGGTTGGGGGCAAGTTTTGATCCATCTCAGTCTATGATATGAGTTGCCCATTCTGTCATCGCCATCTCATCATGTCCTCCATTGCCCCCCAACTATTTTAGCTCTTCCCAGCCCCAATGTCCCTGCAGGAGACCTCCCCCCTGCTCCAGCCCACATTCACCTTCTCACCTCCGATGTTCCACAGACCCATTCCCTAAATGTCCCATGGGCTTGGCCAGCGCCCCTGCTCCTGCCCCTCAGCCTGGGGTGACTTCAGGAGACCTGACATCCCCCTGGGCCCCACAGAGGCTATGCACTGGGTGGATTCAGGCCATTCTGAGGGCCAGGGGCTGCAGATGGGGTAAGAAGGGTCTCATGGTGAGGCTGGGAGACGCCAGGCCACCTTGACTCTGGAAGTGATCTTTGGGACTTGGGAGCAGGAAGAGAGAGGCCTGCGAGGCCTCCTGCTGGGTCTCCTTGTCCTCCCTGACCCCACCCCTGGCCCAAATGAGCCCTGGCCCAGTCTCCCTCAGTGGGAGATCATGGCCAACAGATGTTCCCGATGCTCCCAAGGGCTCCTTCGCCTCCAAGTCCACAAGAAGGTCAAAGGGCAGCTTTGTCATTTCCCGGCCAAGGAACTGTAGCTAACCACCAGAGCCTGTGGTTTGCAGCGTTTCCACATGCCGAATCACACTTCTGCTTGGAATACTTTTTCTGTGTGTCTGTCTCTTTATTGCCCTGATCATCTGCCCTTCTGGTTATTGGTCTCACAGCTGCACGAGGCTCTGTAACGGGAGGCACGGGCTAAATCAGGGATGGTTCAAGTCTTATTTTGGCCTAATATTTATGTTTGTTCTCATTAGTATAACCCCAGTGCCTGGAACCGTACCTAGCCCATGTAGAACATGTGTTCAACAAAAACTTTCAAATAAATGAATAACAAGGACGCGTAAACTTGGTCTTGGGCCCCTGGTATGATGCTGCGTAAACTTCGAGAAATGGTGTCAGGAGGACAGACATCTGCTCTGTCAAGAAGCAGGTGAGAGTCCTTAGGAGCACCAGCTGGGAAGGCAGAGAACTTGAACTGCAGGCTTTGGTCCAGAGGTCAGGATAACAGAAATGGACAGAGACCAAGAGAAAGCACAGATTGGTAGTTAACTCCCTGTCACTGGAGGTATACAAGGTTAGCTAGACACCAGGAGTCCAAGGTGTTACCCAGAGGGAACATACCAGAGTCTCCAAAAGATAGACTCAGTGGTGACGCAGAGCTCTGGCTCCAGACCTGGCCCTGCCTCTGGCCTCCTGGGACCAGCGCAAGCCTCTACCTTCTCCGGGCCTCAGTTTCCTGCCCGATAGAATGTCAGAAAGTGGTATGACCTTGAATCTCATTGCAGCCACTCTAGCCCTGAAGATCAGAACTCTTGCGCCTTGGGAGAGTCTGCCCCAAAAGGGTGGGCCATGGTCCCCCCAGAGCTGCTCTCCAGAGGGAGGAGGGAAGGGAATGGGTTGGTAGGGAGCCCAGGCAGAGGCAGGCAAAGGCCTCAGTGAGAGCTGGCTTTGTCCTGACTCCCACGCCTCCGGCCAGCCCCCACAGGCCCTCAGCCCTGAATTCAGTGGCCCCAAGGGTGCTGGAGGAAAAGATGAAGGCTTAGCAGGGTCAGGGGCCATGGCAGGCCCCAGGCAGCCCAGCCTAGAGGCGGACCTCCAAAGAACACATGTCTGGCAGAAGGCCTGGGTCCCAGCCACTGCCCACACTCTGATTCTCTGTGTGACCGTGGGCAAGTCACCCTCCCTCTCTGAGTCCCAACGTCCAGATGTACTAAGGCTATGTTTGGACTCTGCTGGGATGGGAGCAGGAAGGAGGCAAGATGAAGCGGCCAGGGTCCCAGTCTTCAGGAGCTCTAGATATGACTAAACTTTGGGAAAGGAGGAGAAAATGACACATGGGTGAGGATAAACACGGCAAAATCTGTAAAATGGGTTTACTAATCTCTGCCCTGCCTTCTTGCTTTTTTGTGAGAGCAAAAAATAAAAGCCGGTATCTGCATGTCATGTTTCAGTACTAGAGTGTCCTCCACTTCATCATCTCACTTGATTTGCAAGTTGGCTCAGAAGCTTGGCGTCACCACGAGGAAACAGGCTCTCCGGAGCTCAGAACCCACACGAGGAAACAGGCTCTCAGGAGCTCAGTGACCCACACAAGCTGTTCTCTCAGCCTGGGGCATTCTCCTTTGCTGCAGGCGCCCATGGCCTGTAGTGTTCCCCTGTCACCCTCATGTCATTGCTGCCTGTTCCCTTGTCAGCCTCCTCCCCAGGCTGCGAGCTCCAGGAAGTCAGGGTGCTGTCTCTCTGGGTCACATCTGTATTTACAGTACTTAGCACAGGGCCTGGGACCCTGGAGGGCGATGGTGGGGACCTGAGTCAGAGCTGGACCCACCCAAAGAAAGGCCTAGAACCAAGCAGGAATGCCAAAGAAAGATTTCTTTGGATGACTTTGATTTCAAAGTATTTGATACAAAAGCTTCAGGGAAGTCGTGGGAGAAATCAGAGCCCTGGGCCTCTTTACACGTGTTCTAATTCTATTTCAGTTCGTTTCCACAAGCATTTTTCTAATGCCTACTTTGTGTTCGGCACCGCTGAACACACTAAACACAAAAACCCCGCCCTCGTGGAGCCTACATTCGAATGGAGAGAGATGGATGATAAATAAGCTAGGTACGTAAGTCATACGGCACGTTAGCCGTAGGCACCATAAAGAAGAAAATAAAGTGAAAACGTGGCATAAGACGTGTCATGCCGTAGCCTGCAGCTGGTGTTGAAGGGTGCCATTTGGTCAGGGGACCTCACTGAGGTAAAGGAAGGAGCCGTGAGGGTACCTGAGGGAGGACTGCGCCAGGCAGAGGGGACACATGCAAAGGCCCTGGGGCAGGGCCAGCAAGAAGGCCAACATGGCTGGAGCCAGGGCAGTGAAGGAAAGGAGAAAGGGGACAAGTCCAGCCAGGCAGAACAGGCAGGCCTTGGTAGCCTTGTGTAGGCCGCTGTGAGGCCTTCGACGTTTACTCTAAAGAAAATGGGAGCTATTGGACAGTTTGGCAAATAATAGGGCTTCGTTTGAATTATAGTGTTGGGTGGGGGTAAGAACAGCCATCATATTCTTCTCTGAATCCAGCCTTTGCATGAACTAAGGTCCAACAAACTCCAAACTCAGCACTCACTCTCACCCTGTGCCTCTGAGAAGGGAGACGCTGGGAGTGGAAGGGACCCATTCACTTTGAGGGCCGAGCCCAGGGCCGGGGGCTGTGGTGGGGGTGAGCACCAGGGTAGGGGGAAGTAAGCCAGAGGCCCATCGGGCCGCCTCGCTGGGCTCCGAGCAGCTCTGGGAAGGAGTGTGCCTCCCCCAGCAGCACAGGAACGAGATCTGCCTTCAGGCCACAAGCTGGGGATTGCACGGGAGAAAAGGAAAAGGGAGAAATGAAAGCCTGGGCCAGCAAGTAGGCCCAAGAATTGCTCCATAGTCTCAGCTGGAGTCAGGTCCCGGCTCTCCTCAGTCTGGTTCCCCCCACCCCAGACTCCCAACAAGCCCCCCCAGTCACCCTGTCCCAGGTCACAGAAGCTGCGTCCAATTAGACCCATAGAATGCTGGCAGGCCCTGAGGGGAGCGCGCTCCTGAGGAATTTGACAGGAGCCACCTCTGGGGTACAAGAGGGACGAGGAGGTGACCACGGAGGTCGGGTGGGAGGGTCAGAGCATCCTGATCACCGCCTACCTGTGATCAGTACCTTCCTGTTCACCATTCAGGCCCAGACTAGAAAGAACCAGCTCTGAGGTGTGAGCTGCATGACTTTGAGCAAGCAGATGAGGCACCCGGTGCCTCAGTTTCCCCACCTGTGGAATGGAGAGAATATGCTACTTCATGAGGCTTGAAAGGTGGTGCAAGTCACGTGCCTCTCACAGAGGCTGGCACGTGATGAGCGTCCATCACACAGTGGTCCCTTTTATCATCCCTCAGTCAGTAAGGTGACTCCTCCCCCTGAGTGCCCCCCATCCCTGGAGCTGGGCTTGGCTCAGCCATGGGGGGAGCAGGGTGGCTTCTGGGCTCAGCCTGATGGGAGATCCTGGGCTGGCTGGGTTGATGCAAGAACCTAAACAGGACACAAGAAGTGAGCTGGCAACACACAGGACTGTCTCAAACTTTTGTTTTCTGCCTCACCCACAGCGAGAAATACATCTTTCATTATGACTCAGCATAAACATTCATAGATATGCAAAATGGAAATTAAAGTTTCATGAAAGAGTACTTGCCCTCACTAGCTGTGACGCACTCCATTTTCTATTCTCTTCCATTTCATTAAAAATATTAAATGCTGGTCACAACCCAAACATAAAAAAGATTAACGAGCTAACGTGAAGCTGCAGCCCGGGGTCTGAAATGGAGTCAGGCTCACGATTAGCCTGGTTCAGGGTTGTGTGGGCTGGTGGAGAGCGTGTGCATAGCCGTGTGACTGTCCTCATCAGGTCCCCGCTGGGCCACCGAGAGAGACCTGGAGAGAAGACCCAGGAGGCAGACACTCCTGAGTGGCTGCTTCAGACCAGACCCTCTCAGGGAGGGCCCTTCTGCCCAGCAGGGCCACCCTGGGGGGACCCATAAGGGTTATATTCAGGCAGAGGAGACCAAATGGTGCTCATCAGACAGCCTGCAGTGTGCAGCTGGCTTAGGAAGGACCCAGGGACTTGGGGACCAGAATGAAGCAATATGGCATTAGAGGTTTGCACAGAGCCTTCTGCTGCCAGACTGCCTGTGCAAATCCTGTCTCCATTACCTCCCAGCTCTACGGCCGTGGACAAACCTCACAACCTCTCTGGGCCTCAGTTTTCTCACCTGTAAATTGGGGATGATGATAATTCCTCAAAGGGTTCTCTGGTGTGTGTGTGTGTGTGTGTGTGTGTGTGTGTGTGTGACCTATCAACATTTTTATTGCTCAGTCAGATTGTTTACTGCTTGGAGGCCAGCGGTTGTGTGCCAACATATGCCAAATGGGTTGAGCT
>NW_017731397.1:4829961-4833755 GCF_001890085.2 Hipposideros armiger | reverse complement strand
TTCCTCCTCTGTCTGTGGCTTCTATGCCCAGTCCCCACCCCTGTCCCCCCAGGAAGCCCCAGCTCCCAGCACAACCTCTTCCCGAGGTTCTTTCGGTCGCTCTTTGTAAACAGGTCTATGGCAGCAGCAGCAGCAGCAGCCTTAATTTTAGTTCTGGGCTGGGTAATTTCCCGTGATTACAAACCCTGTCAGTGCACCAAGTGCTGCTGCTGCTAGGAAGCCAGCAGGCCTCGTCAGAGCAGGGCTGGAGCACATGCTAACACACGTGCCCACACACGCGGGGGCATAGCTTCATGTGCACGCACACACATATGCACCATTCTTCCAGGACCAGGACCTGGGGGACCTCAGCCAGGCCGCATACACTCTGGATGTGCCCACACCGATTCCTATAGGAAGGAATTGAAAACAATACACAAGCCCACACAACCACCCCTGCAGTGGATGACAGCTCTAACAGTAAGGAGAGGAGGACAGGGATAGGGAAGGTTTTAGGACAAGGACTCTCTTATACCCTCCTTCCAGAACCTACCTTCTCTCCCCTGCCTGTGGTGCCCAAGGGAGGAGCACCAGAAAGAGAAATGGCCCTTGTTTCCTGCTCTGAGACCTCCTATAGGCTCTGTGTGTGAGCATGTGTGTGTGCATGTGGGTGGGTGTGGGTACGTGTGTGTATAGATGTGAGGCAGGTTAGTCAGTTGACAAATCTTTATGAGACGTCTATTGTAAATCCTGACCTTGATCCGGGGTCAGGAGTGAATAAGGCGAAGGGAGGCCTGACAATAACTAGGAACACATATAATATACAGTTGATCGTCAATATTTATAGAGTTCATGCTCATGAGTTTGCCTCTTCGCTAACATTTATTTGTACCCCGAAAAGTCAGTACTTGCCATGCTGTCAGTCATTCTCGGACATGCACGGAGCAGTGAAGAACTTGAGTGGCCCAACACACGTGTTCCCAGCTGAGGTCCAACAAGGCGACCGTCGGCCTCCCTGTTTTAGCTCGCAGGCTGTAAATAAGTGACCTTTTCACAGGCTATTGCGTTCCGGGTTTTTTCACATTTTTGTGCATTTTGTTGGTGATTTTGTTGTTTCAAGGAACCCCTGATGTAGTGCTGAAGTGAGGTCTAGTGTTCCCAAGAGTAAGAAACGTGATGTGCCTTCCAGAGAAAATGCATGTGCTAGGCAAGCTTCTTTCAGTCACGGGTTATGGTGCTGTTGGCCATGGGTTCACTGTTAACGAATTAACGATATACAGCCGGTTTTGACTCACGATGATGGTTCGACCTGATCTTTCAACATTGTGGTGGAGCGAGGGTGACATGCATTCAGTAGGAAATGTACTTTGAACTTTGATCTTTTCCTGGGATAGTGAGATGCGGCACAATAGATACTGTCTCGTGATGCTGGACAGCAGCTGCAAGCCGCAGCTCCCAGTCAGGCAAGAAACCACGAGGGTAAAACAACCAACCCTCTACATTGTGCTGTGTTGTCAGCGTTTTTAGAACGTTGTGTTTTGTGTGCTCGCATCCCATCATGTCTGCAAAATGCCCATCTGTGTCTCCTGCTTCTGGTGAGAAGAAGAAGAGGAGGAAGAAAATGATTCTTGAGATGAAACTCAAGGTAATGGTTCAACTGTAGGCTAATGAGAGTGTTCTGAGCACGTGTAAGGTGGGCCGGGCTGAACTATGATGTGCAGTAGGTCAGGTGTATTATTTGTTTTGTTTTGTTTTGTTTTGTTTGTTTTATTAGCTGAGCCATCCTGCCACCTGTTGGCAGCTCAGTGGCTGCTCAGCTCGGGTGGGACTCGAACCGCTGTTGCTCAGAGCTCGCGCTCTTGCGCAAGCTCTTAACCAACTGAGCCACTTGGCCGGCCCTGTATTATTAATACATACATTTGCTACTTAATGATATTTTCAAGTTCTGATGGGTTTATCCAGACATAACCCTGTCTTCATCAAAGGGCATCTGTGTATTAAGGTGTCTCTACCCAGAAATGCATTGATCAGTTGACAAAAATGTTGCCACCAGAGGCTTTCAGGAACTGCCTGCTGGATTTCTCCTAGGAGCGATGGTTCTGTACTTGCTAACTCAGTGTTCATGGCAACTTTTTAGAATATAACTACCGTTAATAATGAGAATCAACTGTAATTATTGCTAAGTGCCATGAAGGAAATAACACAAGGAAATGTGATGTGACGCTGAGTGATGTCACTGGGTGATCAGGATGGGCCTCTCTGAGGCGGTGACAACGGCTTTGAATCGGGACAAGGGGTAAGACAGCAGCTAAAGGAGGTGGCGGGGAGAGAGTGTTGCAAGAGGCTGCTGTGCTGAAATGAGCACAAGCTCAGGGGCTCTGGGGACCACGAGAAGGTGGGTGTGCCCCGGGCGGAGAACAGGGGAGGAGGGCGAAAGAGCAGAGGCTGGCGAGGTGGGCTGGCCCAGGCCACACAGGGCTGTGCAGCTCCGGAAAGCAGCTTACAGTCTTTTTCCCAGTCAAGTTGGAAAGCAGGGACTGCCAGGATTGACTCTGTCCCTGCTGTGTGGGCCATACCCTAGAAGGGCCAACAGGGTCACAGCAAGGGGTGTGTCACAGGAACCCTGGAATTGCAATAAGGGTGGTGGTTCCAAGTCTCAGAACCTCCCAGTGGAGACTGAGGAGTTACTCCTGAGATCGGGCAGGAACTGCTGGGCAGATGGGGTTAACACTCACAGAACTGGGGGACCCACAGAAGCAGCTGGCCTGCAGCCTGCTGAGTGAGGACGCCCAGAAACCCACGTGGAGCTGTCAAGGAGACAGCTGGACCAGGGCTCTGGGCTTGGTGGACACATGCGTGGGAGTCTCACGTGAGCCCTGCGTGAAGCTCTCCGCAGCCAGGCTGTTAGCAGGGCCTCAGCAAGACTCCCTCTAAGGGGATTTCACTGGGCCTGCTAACCTACCCCAGCCCTGGGCCCCAGGCTGCTTCCTGTGCTCGACCAATGCAGAGTGAAGCTCTGAGAAACCTCTCCGTGCACAAATACGGATGTTCTTTCTTTTAAAGATCTAATTCAGTCCAACAAGTCATGGCCCTGGGCCTCCTCACCTTGATGCCCGCTGCTCCCACTGCTTCTGCCAGGGGCATCTCTTTGACTGCCCTGCCCCACAGCTGACCCCTGACATTTGAACCCCCACAGCCCTGCTGGCCTGAATCCCACAGCCTCTGTTCTCAGCACACATATCCGCCCTCAAATGCAGGGCTTAGGTCTCCTGATTTTCTCTTCCACTCTGTGAGATCCCCTGGGCCCAGCCCTAACGAGAGGGTGTGCAGAAGCTCCGAAGACAAACACTCAGGCCAGGGTCAAAGTCAAGATTCCTGCAGGGCTCAAGTTGAGGGCTGAGGCTGTGCTCCATTAGGGCTTCAGTTGGGCCCAAGTTCAAACTGAGGGAGGGGCTGCAGAAAGGCCTGGGGCTGTGGGTGGAGCCAGGGCTTAGCCTGGAGTCAAGGGCAGGACTAAGCGTCATGGTGGCCTCCTGTGCTGCATCATCTGGTGTGTGAGGCAAGTTTGCTCCCATGGCTGCTGGGCTGAAAGGCCCTTCTGCCTTTCCCAGAGGCTGGTCCAGGGTATCTGCCTCCCACCTGACTCCACAGCCTTCTGGGATGACCAGAGGGGCCCTGCCTGGCAGAGATCTCTTCAGTGAGAGCCCAGAGTTGCTCTGTGCCAGCACCATGCCTGGTTGAAATGTGGGCCACAGCGGTGCCATGGCGATGCCACCACTGTCAGCTTTTCCCATTCGGTAACCATGGGAATGTGT
>NW_017731397.1:4793170-4829467 GCF_001890085.2 Hipposideros armiger | reverse complement strand
GAGAGAGAGAGAGAAAGACAGAGCAGGGGAGCACCAGAAGAGAGATACACACACAAAGAAGCTCTCACAGACCAGAGAGACAGAACAGACTATCAAAAAAAAAAAAATAGTCCCAACCATGTGCCGGTTTTCCTTCTTGCTGGTTCCCAAAGCCTGGCTCCCTGTTTGAAGGCAGCCCAGTTCCTAACAGGCCAGGGCCCTGGCCCCTGGCAGCCCCAAAGCCTGGAGGGTGAGGCTATCCCAGGATTGCTGGGCTGGACACACCACGGTTCCAGAAGGCAGGGGCAGGTGCCTGGGTCTTCTCGTGCCCCTGCTACCTGCCTGCAGGCCTCTCCACCTGTGGCCTTGTCTGGCTCCCCCTCCAGTCTGCCCTGTCCTCACGCGGTATCACCCACCCTGCCTGAACCCCCGCTTTCCAATTACCAGCCTTTAGCAGGCTGCCCTCATCACGCAGGCTCTGGCTCCAAGTCCTCCTTTCCCGTCAATGCCAGCCTTCACCCTGGGTGACCCCCAAGCGCAGGCCAGTGACCGTCCACCTGCCGGCCTTGCATTCCCTTCCAGTCCTTCTCTCCAGGGCCCCTCTCCTGGGCTCGCAGCAGCCGCTCCCTCTGCTCCGGTGCAGAGCCCTCGCCATGGCTACAAGCCATACCAGCAGCGACGTTCATCCCCTTGGATGGCTGGCGTTCACCTACCCTGCCAAGTCTCCTTCCCAACATCCCAACCCAGGTCGCCGACACCGCCGTACCGAACCTGTTCCATCAGCCCCTTTTGGTTAGACTCCACGCTCATCAACACAAGTGTTGGTTTGCAAACATGGCCATGCCCGGAGTGCCCCTGTCTTCTGGTCAAAACCCCCACTCTGAATAAGCCCGACTTGGCCTTCTCCGTGCCAGACACTCTCCTCTAGGAAAAGGGGTGTCACTCCGCATCACACTCTGAGGGTGCAGCTGGGCCATCAACACTGTCTGACCACTGGCCACACTTCCTACCAACTTGTCCTCCCCACCGCCTGCACTACTATTTCCAAGCCGCTTCGCTCTCCTCGAGACCCCCACCCACTCCCCACTGTCACCCGCTGGCAGACAATCTTGCCTTCATGGTCAATGCAGGGGCCAGCAGCCGGCCTCCCGCGCCTGCCCACACCGAGGCCCACACGCCCACCTGCTTCTGCCGCCATCCCCCAGGCAGAGACCCCTTCCCAGGTCAAGGCGCCCCCACCTGGGATCTGGGCCCACTTCCTCATTCCTTCTCAGGGACCTCGCTCCGTGACTTGCCTTTACCACCATCCTCAATGACCCCCACATCCATCGCATTACCATTTATCCAGGTTGTCCTCTTTCAACAGAATGAATGGACCCCACATTCCCCTCCCGATACCCTCCCAGACAAGCATCAGTAAAGGGTGTGTCCATACAATCTGCCTCCACTTTCTCACGGCCAATTCACTTTGAGCACCCTTTAGTTTGGCTTCCGTGTCCATCTGCTGCCACAACTCTTCTTACCGTGAGCTCTACTGACACATCCAGGGGCCACTCTGCATGCCTTGTCTTCGAAGGCTGCGTCGCAGCACTCACGCCATCTGCTGGCCTCTGCCTCTTGTGCTGTTCTTTGTCTGGTCCCCACGATTCCTGTTCGTCAGGATTTCCTCCCACCTCTCAGGCTGCTCCGTCTCAGCCTCCTCCACGGGACCTGCTGCCTGCCCCACCCTCATCTCACAGAGCCCTCCACTTTTCTCACTACAATCCCACCATAGCAGCTTACCACCTCCCAAAATGCCACATTCCTTCCTACCCCAGGGCCTTTGCACATGCTGTTTCCGCCACCTGAGATTTTTATCCACTTCTTTACCTGGCCAACTCATATTCATGGTTCTAATCTCAGCTTAGGTGTGACTTCCTCCAGGAAGCCTTTCTTTCTTTCTTTCTTTCTTTCTTTTTTATACCCCCAGACTAGATTTGGTCATCTGGACATTTGTTCTTTTGGTACTCTATTCCTCCTTTGTGTATACCTATAGCCATTATTATGTAATTGTTTGAACAGCATGATTATCTCCCGGTACCGGACAGCTGTCATGTTTGTGACCAGCCAGCATATTCTGAATGCCCTCCCTATATCTGAGGGCCTTACCCCAGTATGCGCACCCCCTCTAAGGTAGAGTCAGAACTGGCTCTCCCAGGCTCTCCCAGCCCCCCATGCAGCTAGTGGACAGGGTCAAGACCAAGGGCGTGCCATCAGTGGTAGCCCCGTGAGACTCAGGTTTGGGAGAAAGCAGCAAGAGGAAGCCAGTGCCAGGTGGAACTGAGTTTCTGGCAAGCACAGCAATTAAGGGCTTTGGCTTTTCAGGACAGCTGTGTGGTGTTCTGGCATTTGGTCTCCAGTGTCACTGGTGTGAGCAGCTGTGTCTGCAACCAGAACTGGTAGAGTGGGAAATTTGCCAGAGTGGTCTCCCGGTGTGGGGTGGGCGCTGCTGCTGGCTGCACTCCCAGAGATGGGTGAGCTCCCTAAAGTTCTTGGATACACTGTGCCTCTGCTTAACCCAGCGTGAGTTCTCCTGTTATCTACAGCAGGGAGCTCTGACTCATATCCTCCCTAATCATACCCTAAGCCTCTTGAGTAGGAACATTCTGGAGCTGTTGGCAGCTGTGCTTCTAGGTATAGCAACTACTTAGCAAATACTTACCAAGTGAATGAATGGGTGGCCCAGCAGAGCCCAGAGCCTTAACAAGGAATGCCCAGGAACATCCCTGGGGGACAGCAAAGCCTGGGTCTTATATCCACAATCCTGTCCTGGTGGACCCTTCCTTTTAAAAGCATTGCTCCCCAACCTGAGATCAGCCACATTCTTGCTTCTTGCCCAGCAGATTGTGGTGCTCAGCATGGTGAGACTCTAGGGCAGCAGTTCTCAACCTGTGGGTCGCGACCCCTTTGGGGGTCGAATGACCCTTTCAAAGGGGTCGCCTAAGACCATCGGAAAACAAAAAGATATTTACATTACGATTCATAACAGTAGCATAATTACAGTTATAGAGTAGCAACGAAAATAACTTTATGGCTGGAGGTCACCACAACATGAGGAACTGTATTAAGGGGTCGCGGCATTAGGAAGGTTGAGAACCGCTGCTCTAAGGGGTCGCGGCATTAGGAAGGTTGAGAACCGCTGCTCTAGGGTTTATACAACCAGCCCAAGTCCCCTCCTGCAGGAAGCCTTCCCTGATTGCCTCTGTCCTCTGCGCTCTCACAGCCCAGAGTCTGAGCCCCACACTCCTTTTCTTACTGACATCCAGGTTCTGGCTCATCCCTGGGGGTCTCCCCAATATTTCTGGGGGCTCCCCAGTGATGGGGAATGGGCCCCTCATTTTTATACTTGCCTCCTTCTCCCCACTGTGGAAGAGCAAAGGCTGGCCTCAGTAGGAGGGAAGTTTCTTCCTTCCCTTTAGGAAACTCCTTTCAGGAGCCAAGGAGAGGCTGGCTGGAAGGAAGACACCGCAGTGAACGATGGGAAGTCCTGCTGTCCCCATACAAAACCAGGGGCCCAGGGAAACTTGCTCCTCCTCTGAACCCTGTACAAACACGCTAATGAGCACTGATTCGCCTGTCTCTGGCTCTCACTCTTCTTATCAGCATCTTGCTCCTCACAACTGGGGTCTGGAGGGGCTTGGGGTGTCCCATTCCTCCCCTCCTCCAGGAGACTCCTGCCCCCCTAAGCTGGCTCACTGTGTCCCAGGCGCGGCCCTGAGTTCATCTCCAGTGTTGGCGCCTCATCCAGGGAGCACCACCATTCCAGCCAGGGTTCTTGGCCGCAGTTATCCTGCCACCTGGTGGCAACGTTGAGAATTGCTTGTCTCAACTGCTTCATTTCCTGCATTCTGATGTCCCTTCTGATGACACATCTCAGGAGTCACCTAATGACCGACTCTTTCCTGCTACAGATGGCGATGCTCACTCCCTGAGAAGGGGAGGGCTTACCAGTCAAGGGATCGGCTCACTGTAGCCTCAATCCAGGGATCCCCATAGTGGACGAGACGAGAAAAGTGTCAGGGGTTTGAGGCTCCAGTTGAAATGGAAAGGAGCAAGGGGGTGACCTACAGCCATAAATGAAGCCTCGAGGGAAAGACAGATAAGCTACAGAGCCAACTCCTACCTCGGCCACCACCACAAACTAACTGCTAACACTCACTGCTAACCACGAACCCTGCCCCCTAACAGTAATTGCTGACACCAGCTAAACTCGGAGGGACCACGCTATCAGGCTGACGAAGATGTTGCTCATGATGACAAGGATGCAGAAAAGCCAGCACGCTTGCCCTGCTTGTGCGAGAATACACTGGGCCAGCTTTTCTTTTAGGCATTTGCCAACAGGAATTAAAACACGTATCACGTGATGGCATTGGCTCAAAAATTCTAGGTCTATGAGTTTCTTCTGAGATTTTTATCCTTTTGAGGTGTACATGAAGAATGGTATGCAAGGCAGCTTGTCATCACAACTATTTAAAAATAAAATTGGGAGCAACCTTCACCAATATATTTGTTGAACGATTATTGGCCAAATAAAGAATATTAGATAGACTTTACAAATTATGTAACAGAACAAAAGGTTTGCACAGTGTTCTGCAAGCAACCATTCATTTACTCTTCTTTAAAGTGAGTTTTATTGAGATATAATTCACATGCCATAAGTTTCCCCCATTTAAAGTGTACAGTTCACACAGGAGATCCAAGACGGAGGAGCAGATAAACACTGTGGCTGCTTCCTTCTGTGAGCAAATTAAAATTACAACTAAATTACAGATGAACTGGAGAACCATCTGAAGTCGGGCTGAAATTTTATAACTAAGTTTTATAACTAAGAATGTAGAAGCCGAGACTGGTAGGAAGGGTAGAGACACAGAACGCTAACCCCAAACCAAGTGGCTGTTTAGAACTGGGAGGATTATCTCAGCCGCGAAGTTCCTCGCAAAGGAACAAGAAACACCAGCCCCACACTGGCCTCCCCAGCCCAAAGGAGCCCCCACAACATCTGGCTGTGAAACACAGTGGGGATTTCAATCATCCGGGTGGGATGGAAGGCGGCGGGAAACCCAGGCATCCTCTTAAAGGGTCCATGCACAGACTCTCTCAATCAATCTCAGGCACTCAGCTTGCAGTCCAGCGAAGGGACAGTAACTCGAGGGGTATTGGAGACATGTGGAGGGCAGACTGAGTTGTGTTGCTTCAGGTTGGGGGATGGAGGACTGTCAGCATTTTCCCTGTGAGGAGGTCCTCCGCCCGTGCTGCTGGCAGGCAGGCGCCGTCTTTCCTGTGTTGAGCCCGCCCCCTACACTTCTGGCCAAATCTGAATCTGATTGGTCTGGTGAGGTCTGAAGCTCCACCCTGCTGACTCAGCTGGGATCTGACCCCACACAACACTCCCAATGCTAGAGGTGCTTTCTCACCAGCAGCCAGCCCTGCCCACATTGCACTCTTTCTCGAAAAAGTATCAAAGTTCCTGGGCCCCAGATGGGTTGTGACTGGCCTCCATGTGCTCTGAGACTTTTGCTGAGTTGCTCCAGGCTCAATGCTGGCACCAAACCAGAATCTACATTAACCTGGTGACCATATATATCTCTTCCCACTCTAGTGACTGCCTGAGACCTTACCCCACCCAACTTGTGTACCACATCAGGCTTTATAAGTGGATGAGCCTTAAGGGAGCTGGCAGGTGGCAGCAGGCCTCAGGGCATCCCGTCATTTTGCAGAGCTACCCTAGGCCTGGTACACACTCCTCCAAGTTTAGCACAGACAGTGAACTACTGCAGATAGCTTTGTACCCCCTAACAAGTAGCCCCTGGCCAATCACAGGCAATGGGTGACCTGGGCATACACTAGAGCCCCTCCCAAGAGGGCCCAGAACCAACATACTTAGAAGTTGGCTTCAGACCACAGCAGAGCACCATCCAATTAGCCCCACAAGTGGCACACCCAAAGGGCAGTCTCAACAGGCACTTGGGCAATCCAACTGGGGCAATACCGCTAAGTGGGGTAAGCCCCCCACACAGCAGCCTATAAGCTGTGGATGTGGCCAAACCCCACAGCCAAACAGCCTGAGGGTCAATCCCACCCACTGACATGCCAATAGCAATCAAGGCTCAACTATGTCAGGCGGGCACACACAACTCACACAACGGACACTCCTGGAGCACCTGGCTCAGGTGACCAGGGAGGTTATGCCAGGGCCCCACAGGGCACCGACTACATAAGGCCACCCAACCAAGACTGAGGGGTGTAGCAGATCTACCTAATACATAGAAACAAACAGAGAGGCAGCCAAAATGAGGAAAAAAAGAAATGCATCCCAAATGAAAGAACAGGAGAAAAAGCCACAAAAAGAACTAACTGAAATGGAAGCAAGAAACCTACCAGAGACAGAGTTCAAAATAATGGTTATAAGGATACTCAAGGAACTCAGTGAGAACTTCAACAAAGAGATTACAAGCATAAAAAAAGACATAGGAACCATAAAAAAGAACTAGTCAGAAGCGAAGAATACAATAACTGAAATGAAGAATGCACTAGAAGGGATCACCAGCAGACTAAATGAAGCAGAGGATTAAATCAGCAATTTGGAAGACAAGGTAGCAGAAAATACCCAATTGGAACAGCAAAAAGAAAAAATAATTTAAAAAATGAAGATAGCTTAAGAGACCTTTGTGACAGCATCAGGCATAATAACATTTGCATCACAGGGGTACCAGGAAAACAAAAGAGAAAGCAAGGGATTGAGAACCTATTTGAAGAAATAATGACTGAAAACTTTCCTAACCTGGCAAAGAAAATAGAAATACAAGTCCAGAAAGTTCAGAGTTCCAAAGAAAAACCCAAACAGGCCCAGACCAAGACACATTATAATTAAAATGGCAAAGGTTAAAGATAAAGAGAGAATCCTGAAAGCAGCAAGAGAAAGGCAACTAGTAACTTATAAGGGAGCTCCCATAAGACGGTCAGCTGATTTCTCAAGAGAAACTCTGCAGGCCAGAAGGGATTGGCAAGAAATATTCAATGTGATGAAAAGCCAGGACCTACAACCAAGATTACTACACCCAGCAAGGCTGTAATTTAGATTTGAAGGACAGATGAAGAGCTTCCCACAAAAGAAAAAGCTAAAGAAGTTCATCATCACCAAACCAGTATTACAAGGCATGTTAGAGGGATTTCTTCAAGATGAAAAAAAAATCACAATTATGAATAATAAAATGGCAATAGCTACATATCTATCAACATTTGTTTTCAATGTAAATGGGTTAAATGCTCCACTCAAAAGATATAGGAGGGCTAAATGGGTAAGAAAACAAGACCCTTATATATGCTGCCTACAGGAGAGTCACTTCAGGTTGAAAGGCACACAGAGACTAAAAAGGGTGGAAAATATATTTTATGAAAATAGAAACAAAAAAAAAAAGAAAAGGAAAGCTGGAGTAGCAATACTTATACCAGACAAAATACACTTTAAAACAAAGGCTATAACAAGAGACAAAGAAGGACCCAGTAATCCCACTTTAGTGTATTTATCTGAAGAAACCCAAATGCTATTTTAAAGGGACATGTGCATCCATATGTTCATTGCAGCATTGTTTACAATAGTCAAATTGTGGAAGCAGCCTGGGTGTCTATTGATGGGAGAATGGATAAAGAGGAGGTGGTACACACATACAATGGAATATTGCTCAGCAAGGGAGGGGAATGGGTTCTTGCCATCTGTGGCCGCATGGATGGACCTGGAGGGTATTGTGCTGAGTGGAGTGTCAGAAAGAGAAAGACAGAGGCAATGTGATGTAGCTTACATATGGAATCTAAAGAACACAATAAAGAAGCAAAACAGAAACAAACTCATAGATACAGAGGACATATTGATGGTTGCCAGATGGGGTTGGGGTGAGTGAAAAAGGGGAAGGGATTAAGAAGTACAAATTGGTTCTTACACAGTTATCATGGGATGTAGGATATAGCATAAGGAATACAGTCAGTAATATTGTAATAACTATGAAAGGTGTCAGATGGGTACTAGATTTTTTGGGGTGATAGATGGGAAGGGGTTGGGGGACAGGGTGAAAAGGTGAAGGGATTAAGAAGTACAAACTGGTAGTTACACAATAGTCATGGGGATGTAAAGTAAAGCATAGGGAATACGGTCAATAATATGGTAGTAACTATGTATAGTGCCAGGTGGGTATGAGACTAGCAGGGGGACCATTTCTTAAATTATATAAATGTCTAACCACTATGCAATATCCCTGAAATTAATATAATATTGAATGTCAACTGTAATTGAAATATTTAAAAAGGAGGGGAAAGGTGAAGGAGAATAAGAGGTTCAAATGTCCAGGTATAAAACATATAAGTCATAGGGATGTAATGTACAGCATAGGGACTATAGTCAATAATATTGTGATAGTGTGGTCATGTGGTACCGTGTCAGATGGTTGCTGGACTTGTCATGGTGATCACTTCTTTAGGTACATAAATGTTGAATAACTATGGTATACACCTGAAACTAATATACTATTTATGTTAGCTATATTTTAATAAAAATCTAAAAACATAAAATAAATTTTTTAAACGTTAAAAAAAAGTGTACGATTCAGTGGGTTTTTTTGTATATTCACAGTGTGCAACTATCATCACCACGATCTAATGCTAGAACATTTTATCACCCCCTAAAAGAAATGCCAGTCCCATCAGCAATCAGTCCCCTCATTTTCCCCTCCTCCCGACCCCTGGAAACTTCTGATCTACTTTTCTACCTTTATGGATTTGCCTATTCTGGGGGAAAAAAATCATATTAATATGTAGCCTTTTGTGACTACTTCTCTCACATAGCATAATGTTTTCCAGGCTCACCCATGTCATATCATCACATATCGGTATTTCATTCCATTGTGTAATAGAATGATATTCTATTGTGTGGATATGCCTCATTTTGTTTATCCATTCACTAATTGATGGGTCTTTGGGTGATTTCCACCTATTGGCAATAATGAATAATGCTGTTATGAATATTCATGTACAAGTTTTTGTATAGACATACGTTTTCAATTCTCTTGCCTAAATGCGTGGGAATGGATATGCTGGGTCATAAGTTAACTCAATGTTGGACATTTTGAGGAACTGCCAAACGTTTTCCAAAGCAACTGCAACATTTTACATTCTCACCAGCAATGTATGAGGGTACCGATTTCTCCCCATCCTCGACAACACTTGTTATTGTCTATTTTTTTCATGTTAGCCTTCCTAGTGGGTGTGAAACGGTATCTCATTGTGGTTTTGACTTGTACTTTCCCAATGACTGATGGCATTGAGCATCTTTTCATGTGCTTTATTGGACATTTTTATAACAGGTATGTTCATTTCAACCACAAAAAAACAAGATCCAAATTTATAAGCATAATATGATCTCAAGATATTTCAAAAGCGCAGAGAAAAAACTTTTCAGAAAACATACAAAAATATCAAGGGTGATTGTCCTTGGGTAATGAGATTATAGCTGATTTTTATTTTCTGTTTTAATCCCTTCTTTATCTCCCAAATTCTCTGCAATGAGTGTGAATTCTTTTATGATCTGGGACTAAAGGAAGGGGTTTGACAGGGCTTTTAGACTGGGGTCACACCTTGTCATCTGTCTGACCAGGAAGGTGCTGGGCAGTTGGGCGGCATGGCCAACAATGTGACCTTGGGTTTCTTATGGTTGCATCTCCTTTCATTGAACCCCCTTGACTGTAGGGGAACAGGGTTAGGTTCATCAGAGGAGGAATGGCAGGGAAAGCTTTCTGGAGGCCAGGGAATAGGGCTGAGTTTGCAGGACAGATCTGCTGTGGGTGGACCCAGAAGGGGAGCGATTTCGTTCTGACCTGCAGTGTCTATTTCTGCCTGTTCTCTGTCCTGAAATCTCCCTGCACTCCCGTCAGTCAACAAACACAGCCCCAAGGACCGTGCCCAGTTCTCATGCTCCTCTGTCCTGCCTAAGAAGTAGGGTGCAGGAGAGATGAGCCATGGTGATGTGACCTCAGGGGCCCTCACATGATGGGGGAGCAGGCAGCAGGCAGCAGGCTGGGCGCACAAGAAAGGCACACAGTGGGGGCAACACAAGAGAAAGACCTAGCACTGCGGAGTCCTCACCCTAGAGAAAAACAGGAAAAGGGACCCGCGCGACTTTCCAGAAGAACAAACCCAAAAGGCTAACGGGCACAAGAAGAGATGCTCATTCACCAGCTATCAAGGAAATGCAAATGAAAACAGCTGAGATGTCACTTTACACCCATTTGACTTGCAAACATTAAAAAGCTGGGTAACGCCAAGTGTTGGCGGAGCTGCTGGTGGGACTGCAGGCTTTGCAGGCATTCTGGTGTGTGCAATCTGGCACGCCTCTGTCACATTAAGGAAAAGCGTAACTGATGACCAGGTACGTCTCACTCTGGGGTATGTGTCCCGGGGAGAGGCTCATTCACGGGTCTGTGAGGGAACCTGCATGTCCTTGTTCACCCATAGGGAGGAGGAGACAGGATGGGGCACACGTGGGCGGTGACACCATGTGGCATCATACAGCTTTCCACACAAGGGACCAGATGAGAGCTCGGCAACGCCAGGCGTCTCCCAAAAGCACAGTGCTGAGGGGAACGGCATTAGAAGCGGGATGTGAGGCACATAGCTGACAGCAGTTATGCAAATTAAAACTGCAGACACAAAACAGTCCATATTTTTTCAAGAACACACAGAGACACAAATATTCACATTAAACACACTGGAATGTTTTGCCTGTGGGAGAAGGGCGATGAGGCTGGAGGTGGAGACAAAAAGATTCAATATTTAAAATCAATGAAGCAAGAAGATCCTTGCACAGACAGATGATGGTGACGTCACGTGAACTGAGGAATGACACACGCAGTCTGCAGCAGCGGTCCAAATACAGGCTGTCGATCCCTCCCCAGAGAGGCTCATGTATTCACTCACAGGGGCATCTATTCGTGTCCAAGTTTATTGGGTCCTCCGGCCTTGGGCTATGGCCCAGATGCTAGCAGGAGGCACATGAAACCAAGAAGTCAGAATTAGACACACAGGGACCTAAAGGAAAAAAGTCAGGGACAGTACAGGGAAGAAGGGCTGTCCCTGCCCAGGGCTGGGAAGCCACTTGGGTGGAGATATGAACTGGGGGCTCCCAGGGGATGCTGGTCCCACTGCTCCGGAGCGAGGTGGACCCATTGCAGCTGCCCGAGTTCAGACGTGGCCCCCCGTCGCATGATGTGGCCAGCTTAGCACACAGATGTCAGCACCTTAGCCCTCGAGCGGGAAGGCGTGGTCCACTTGGCGTGGGTCCTCCGGGCCGGCAGAAGCTCAGGGTCATGGCCATGCCATCGCCGTGAGATCTCCGTCCTCACCTCCACGGACAAGGGGGCAATGTTAGAACCGTCCCACTGCCGCTTCTTTACTCAGCCCCAGAGGGACTGAGGCTGCAGGGAGGGAGCATGTATGGGAAACAGAGCCAGGGGCCCCCGGGGCAGGAGAAGTCATGGTTGGCCACCGCCACTGCTAAGTACAGCCTCTGCAGGGCACCACTTCCTCCTCCCTGCACGTATTTCCGGCCGTTCCCTTTAGCGCCTCTCTGTGTCTTTGAGCACTGCCTTTGTCTGAGCCCAGTTAAAGACAGTCATGGGTGCTTTCTTGAGTCTCCGGCCAGGTAAACTACTCTGTCCGCCCTGAATAGCTTAGGCCATCTCCCTGCTCTGGGGTTCATCCCTGCTGCTGCCGCCCAGTGAGTGGACTTGTGGCCACTGGGAGCCTGTCCAGAGGACATGGCCTCAACTCTGTCTCAGCAGCTGCAGTTGAGAGGACTGAGAGTAACTGGAAGAAAAGCAGCTTGAGAGAGGTGTGTGGGGGGGGGGGGGGGGGGAGTGTCTGTATCTTCACATCTCCAAGGGGCTGTCGGGGGCCACAAGGAGCCGAGAGGCTGGGACCTGCCTGACAGAGCTGAACTTAGGCTGTGATGAAAGACAAAAGGGAGACAGATCTCTGTTCAACATAAAGGTGAGCTGACAACAGAAAGAGCGATTCATAGGTAGGAAGCGCCCCATCGCCAGAAGTATGTAACCACCTGATCCCCAACAGTGCTTCCTGGGACAGAGCCCTTCACAAGCCTCTGTGGAATCCCCTTTCCCAGGCCCCACCTGCCTCAGCCTGGGCTGTTTCCTGCCTTTCCAAGCGTCCCCGGGTCCATCAGCCACTACACACAGATACTGCAGTCCTGCGCCTGCACTCAAACACCAGGTAAGGCTTTGTGAGACTCAGAGAGGCTGCGGCGGGAACGAAGAGTGTCACAGGGTGAGGAGTCAGATTTAGAAGTGGCAGGTGAGGGGAGAGCAGCGCTCCCCAGCGGGCCCAGGCACATGCACCCAGGTCTTCGGCAGAACGCAGAGCGCACTGCAAATCCGTGGCCACCAGAGGGAACCCATGACTGCACACAGCACAGGGCACGGCTCTCTGGGACACCGTTAAATTCTCCCACCTCTCCCCCGCAAAGCAAGCCTTTCCTAAAGGAAACATGCGATGTGTCTTCTGGGCGGGATGTTTAACTTAGCTCCTCCCCCATCTTCCCATATTTCCACTAGATGGGGCGTTGGTACCAACCAGTCATCTATCCTGTGTATGTCCGCCTCTGCCTGGGCTGCTCTTCTCATGTGTCTGTCTCCCGGGTGCTCTGCCTCAGCGTCCCTGGCTCTACTCTCCAACATCCGGCCCGTTTCTGCATCCAACTCTGCTTTCCTAGGTCCCTGTATGCCCACCTCTGATTTCTTGGTTCCCCTGTCGCCCCTGGAGGTGGCTTATTCCCTCTCCCCACTCTCTCTTGCTCAATTGTAGGAAGACAGAATTGAGGGATCACTGTAACCCACCCTTAGACCCGTCTTCTGATCCTGAAAGGCTTTCTACACCCCTGCTGAATGGACAGTAATCTTGGCCCAGCCCAGAGGAGGGATGGATAAAAAAATGTTCGCAAGGAACGTTCAGGTTCAGCTTGATTCAGGAGTTCAGGACAGAGTCCCACAAGGAACTGCAGGAGTCAAGGTTTGGCCTGAGCTGAGATTTACAGGGCCTAGACAGGCGATAGGAGGCCTTAGGACTTGTGGAAGGGAAGGCTGAATGGGTAAGAACAGCGTGCAGGGTCACATACCTCTTGGTTGAGGAAGCAATACAGGATGGCAACGATGAAGCCCTGTGGGGCCAAAGAGACAGGACCCCATCAGAATACCTGGGCCTGGCCTCAAGGTGTCCATAGTCTCTCTATTACTTCTCCCCCCTGCTACCCACAGGCTATGGCTGGAGTCAGGCCTTTGAGAAAAAGGGAAGGTGAGATGCATTCATCACTTACTATGTGCCAAGCATATTGTCTCGTGTAATCGTCATTGCAAGCCTTCTGAGTCTGTCCTGCTGACCCAATTTCTCTGATTTTCTTTATTTGTGCACCTCCCAGTACTGAGCACAGAACCTGGCACATAATAGATGCTGAGAAAAAGCTGAGTAGGTTGGAAGGAAGGAAGGATAGGTGGATGGAAGGATGGAAGGATGGAAGGATGGATGGATGGATGGATAGGCACAGGGGTAGTTGAATAAATAGGGAGATGGATGGATGAAAGATGGATAGACAAACAGGCAGTTGAATAAATACATAGATGAGTGGCTGAAAGGAAGAATCACCAGCCTAGCAGCCCTCACCTTATCATGAAGTCTACCAAGCCCACAGCACCCCACTCTTGCCCAAGGGCTTAAAGGGAAGGAGTGTCTGTGGGGGCCTTTACCTGAAAGGAGCCCAGTCCCAGCTCCAGGGGGAGGCGAATGCCCAGGCCAGCACTGTCAGGCAAGAAGTTGAAGATGATGTAGTGAATTCCAAACAGTGGGATTAGGAGAAGAGTTGACTTGGACAGACGCCTGCAAGAGCAGACAAGCCCCAGGCTGCCAAGGCTGGAACCGGAAGCTGCCACCTGCCCAGAGCTTACTTACCCTTCCCACCAGCTCCGCATATCAACTCTACACACCAGCCACCCTGGGGAACGCCATCTTCCCCACATGCACCTTATTTGGGGCCTCTGGGTCCTGCTATTCCCTGTGCCAAGTGCGCTTGTCTCAGTTTATGCCAGTCAAAGCCTATGCATCTTTCAAAGTCTACTTCAAAGACCACTTCCACCAGAAAGCCTTCCCTGACCATACCCCACCCACATCTAGAAAGGACCGCCTTCCGCAGTCTCCCATAGAAATTGATCCCAGCCCTCATCAGCCTGTTCGGCCTGGTTACTGGCGATGTGGAACCTCCACCCTCCCCATGCCGTGATCTCCTGGAGGGCAGGGACCAGATCTGGTCTCTCTCCAGGAACGTGGGGCGGAGCGCGGGCCAGGACTGTGAATGCCTGATTGCGAATGAAAGAGAACCATGCCGACTCCTGCTCCCAGCACCCCCCGGCACGCACACGTTACCAGTACTGAGACTGCGTGTGGAGGCTGCCCTGAGCTGGCTCCAGTTTCCTCAGCAGGATGCGAATGATATTGAGAAAAAGCCCAAAATTCACCTGGAAATAGAGGTGCAGGAAGATGGAAGGCAAGGGTCAGGGGGTGGCCCTGGTGGCCTGGGGTGGGGTCTCTTTGTGAACTGGAAACCCCAAATCCCTGAGACACAGGGCTATGCAGGTGGATGGTTGTTGCTCTAGAACTTACAGCCTGAAGACTGGGAAGCCCCATGTTTAAACTTCAGAGGGCAGGGGCTTAGGGTCCCCCTCCCTCTTCAGTCCTAGGATCAAGGGTGGGAGGTCAGGCCTTGCCATCCTGCCTGTGGCACCTCTAGGGGCTTCTCGGGCACAAAGCAGGTGGCCTTCACTTTGCACAATTGCTGAATTGGGGGAGTGGGTACACTCACCAAGGCCACGCAAACCAGTCCTGGCCACTGTTTTCACATGGGAGCAGGCAGTGGGTTTCAGCTGCCGCACCCCTTCCACTCTCCCGCCCCCCACCCTCTCCCACACCCAGGCTCTCACTGCAGTAGTAAATGAGCTGCAACCAGGGCACCAGATTCATCAAACTGGGAGCTAGAAGGGGCCTGAGTGCTGATTGAGAACCCCCACCCTGGTTTTACCAAGGGCGTATTCAGGTTCAGAGAGGGCCTCACAGAGAATCTGTGGCACAACCGGGCTGGAACCCAGTTGTCCTAAATACCAGCCTGGAGTCGTGTTTCCTGTGTGTATGGCCCCTGGATAGACCCAGGGAAGTTGGCTGAATAAAGCAGAGGACGCTGGCTCCAGGGACTGACCCCAACAGAGAGGACGATGGGCCCTTTGATGATCCACCAGGAGGGGGAACTGTCGCCCAGGTCCCAGCACCTAGGGAGAAGCGAGTCCAGGGCTGACGCTGGCGCCAGGAATGCATTGCTAGAAAGCCCTTTTCTGTGGTAACCCATCACCTCCCGCCTCCCCGCTGTCCACCTCCTGGCCTCTTGGCTCTTCTCTGTGTCCCTGGAGCCTTCCAGCCTCCCCACTCCTTTACTGCAGATTCTCTTGCCTCTCAGCCAGTTAGGCCCCTTTTCAAGAGGTGCCCCACTCCTGGCTGGGCTCACCAGTTCTCTCCACCTACATGGATGAATTTCTCGAAAATCAGCCTGTTTGCTGCCTTCTTGCTGGCCGCAATGCTTCTCCCGTTCCACGAGGCCCCCACTGACAGTGACTTCCTACTTTGCCCTGAGCCCCAAAGCCCTAAGAATCTGAGTCCCCTTCCCACCCGGGCTCCTGCCCCTCCGTGCTGTCCACAAACCGCCTCCCACCTCCCACAGCCCCGCCCGAGCCTGAGAGCGCCTTCTCTCCCCAACCTGGAGAGCAGCCATGTTGCCTGACTGTCCAGCCCACGCCCCACGGCCACACAGACAGGCGTGATGGGGCCATCACCCAGACTCACGCAACATCCTCGAAGGCCAACTTGCAACCCACCCACGTGCCGGTGAAGAGCAGAGGAAGGCCTGTGGGGGGTACAGAGGAGACACGAGTGAGGGGTCTACATCCTCAGCTTGGAGGCGTGCCCCACCCCCCACCACCACTGCCAGCCAGACAGCATACAGCAAAGGCGGGACCAGGCCCCATTCTCCAGCACTTGCTGTAGGGCTACAGGCCGTCTCTCCCCCCTGTCTGGGCTCCAGGTCATCATCAGCCCTCCGTCTCAGCCATGGTGCCGAAACCAGCCCTCAGGGCTCACCCCAGCCAGCGAGAACCAGCCACCAGAAGTTCCTCCTCATGTGGGGCGACGTGGAGGCCAAGAGGCAGGTCAGGTAGACAGCTTCTGCCAACAGCCAGCTGAAGTTGGTCATGGTGGCAAAATGGGAAGCGGCCACAGAGACCTTGCATAGAACCTGTGGGCCGGAGACTGAGTGTTTCAGAGCTGAGACACCCACTGGAGCCCCACCCAAGTCTCCGTGCCCCACTAAGGCCCCCTTTGCCTTGGCTGTCCCAGGGGGGATGCAGTTTTATACTGTGTTAAGGGCACAGATATGGACCTGGACAGCCTGGGTTCAAATTCACCATCTATTAGCTGGGTCACCCCCCCACACCTTAGCTTTTCATCTGTAAAAGGAAAACTTCCAATGCTAATCTCATGGCCTCATCATAAGGACTAATTGGAAACTCTGCGTACGAATTGCTATTATTTCCACTTGCACACCATCCTTCCTGAGCTCAAGTCAATCCCTAGAGCTACAGATACAGAAAACCATTTATTCACGCACAGCTCCATCCTGCAAGCATACACACATGCACCCACACACTCATCCTTTCCTGCATGACTCGCTCATTGCCCAGGGGTGAAGGGCACCGCCCCTGTGCTCATATGGCCCACTACTAAGCAGCTGGTGACATTGCCAATTGTCCCTCATCTACAAACAGGATGAAGATGGAAATATAGGTAGAAAATAAAAGGTGATAATATACACAAAGCATTTACTGTAATGCCTGGCACATAAGTCATATATATATATATATATATATATATAATTGTTTTCAAAATTAATTAAGGTCATCTGTTGACTGATTCACTCATTTATCTGTTCACTGCCAGCACAGTTTCAGAGTACCTGGCAAGTGCTGGGCCTCCACACTCTGCCAAATTTCCTTCTATTTTCAGTCTCCTCTCATTCTCCCATCTCTCCACCCCCATGATGACGTCCCTGTTTCTTGGACATACCCCAGGTTCTCCTGTGTGTGAGTTTGTTCACCCCGGTCCCTCCACTTAACATGCCTTTCCGCACCCTCTCTCCCTGTAATTTCTACCCACCCGGCTCCAAAGCCACCTCCTCTCTGAAGCCTCTCTAGTTCTCTCCCAGCTCTCAGCTCCCTCCACTTGGTAGTCCCATAATCTGGTGCCCTCTGTCCTCTAGAGGGAAGGACCAAGCTCTGCCCGGCCCCTCACATACCCACACTCAGCCACAGACAGGGGAGTGCTCAGGTGAGTGATAAAATGAAAGGGCTGGGTGGTGTGAAATATGATCTAGGCTGGAATAGGGAACGGGGAATAGAAATGGGAATGCCAAATATGGCGCGGAGAGTGGAATATGGAAACGACATGGATGGGCACCAAATGGCATGAGGGCTCAGGACCTGACCCTGCGGGTGGGAGGGCGAGTTCTTGTGCTGTACTTGGCAATGCTGGAGCCCCAGGGTCAGCCCGCGGGACGGGGCAGGCTCAGGCAGGCCCGTCAAGGTCTCTATCCAGCCGCCTTCCCCTCCCCGGCCCCAGGGCCTCCCCAGCCATGGCTGTTACCGTGGAGAAGCTGCAGTGGTCTGTGTTCTCCCCGTGGAAAAGCATGGCGTCCTTCAGAAACACGGCTCCTGCCTTGAGGATGAAGGTGGTGAACAGCTGGGTGTGGATGTAGTTCCGGGGACAGTGGAGTCTCCTGCAGGGGGCAGGGAGGGGTGGGGAGAGGGGGTGAGGTGGGAGAGGGGCTCCCCGTGTGCCTACGGCAGGCATGAGAGGCCGAGCAGGGCGGGCGGGGGGCTGACTTGGACTGACTTGGACGGGATTGGGCTGACCTTGAGGCTTCAGCTTTAGCCTTGCAGGACAGCTGACCAGCCAGTGCCCTGAGCTCAGTGAAGATGAGGGGACAGAGCGCTCTAGCCCCTGCCTTCAGGGAGCTCATAGTCTGGGGGACAGGGGCAGAAATGGCAGGGTCCTGCCCAGGGGAGCCCCCTGGGTGATCAGGGAGATGAGGGTCATCCCTATGGACAGAGAACAGCCCAGGCCAGATTGTGGGGCTCAGACCCTGAAGTCTGGGGGATGGTGGGGCTTCAAAGGGCCAAAGGTCAAAGGCTCAGAACAATCTAGAAGGGCTCCACGGAAGAGGAAGAGAAGATTCTCGGAAGAGGGTGGGAGCTGGGCTTTGAGTTTGGACAGATATAAATACACTGAGAAGAAAGGAGGAGGGCATTGCAAGCAGATAGAATAAGTTCCATGTGAGCAAAGGTGTAGAGGCGGGAGTGAGTCCTGGGGTGTGAAAGGATGGGTCTACCCATGGGGGAAAAGAAAAGGTAAGCATGGCCGTGGCACCGGGCCGGGGAACCCTGGGACAACCAGGCAAGGGGTTGGGCTTGGTGCTGTGGACCACGGGGAGGCAGCAAAGGTTCCTGAGCAGGTGATGAAGAGGGCAGACCTGAGAGCAACCAGGATGGCGATGGCCACCAGCAGGGCCACGACAGAGATGCTGTGGCCGAGGGTGTAGATGGTCTTCACCGTGGAGAAGTAGGATTTCTGGGGAGGGTGGAGATGGAGAAAGTCTCAGCAACTGAGCATTTGGGGAAAGGGAGGCTGGACAGTCTAGCAGGGGAGGCTCTCTGTTCTACCCTGAAACTCCCCATCTGAGGCTGGGGTGTCCGTGGGGACCACAGCAAGCTCCCTCCATGCACTGAAGTGTTTGTTTTCAGCCTGTCCTCTGCCTAACCCACTGGTGACAGAGGGGGCTGTGACAGGGAGTGAGATGCTTCACTCCCACTGCTGCTCTGGGGTGGAGGAGAGGCAGCAGCAGAAACTCCGTATCCCTGGGGAATGACAGACGCGCAGGAGGAAATTGGGCTTGTTTATTAACATCCAGCTTGTCACCGGCTTGGGAACAGCTTGTCCCCAAAGAAAGGGGACAGCCCGCAGCAGCAACAGGGAAAAGCTCTTTCCATGACCAAGTGTTTGGATCAATCAAAGTCCAGCCTGGACCTCGAAGGTGGAGATGGGGGTGCAGGCCAAGGGATGAGAGCGGGGCCCCAGCTCCCCTGAGAGACACAGGTAATCACTGCTCCTGCCTGACTCACTCTTTTCACCTGAAAAATGATCAGACTCACACTTTACCGGGCTGAGGAGAACGAGATATGGGATTATGGGAATGGAAGCACCCTGCAAAAGCCCTGCTCAATTTGGAGGTGTGGGGTGTGCCAGCTATATTAGGGGTCACTGCGACCACTTCTGAGCAGGAGTTTCCCTCACTTGCCCACACCACAGCCATGCACGCTGCTTCACTGACGGAGGACAGAGAGGGAAGAGGAGCACGAGGAACATTTATATCCCTGGAATCGCCCCAAACACCCTGCCCTGGAGCCTGGGGCACAGAGAGGGCACGCCAACGAGCTGGCGGCCAGCACATCTCCCAGCCTGTCCTCTGCCTCGCCTCCCGCCTAGCAATGCAGCCCACCTGTCACCCTTGAGCAGATTAGCAGAAGACCCCTGTCTCTTCCAGATACCGCCACCTTCTGGAAATCTGCTGCAGCTGACGTTCCAACCAGCTGCTACAATGGAAATGGCTGGCCCTACAGTCATGGGGTTCACCCCCACACAAACCTCCGTGGTGACCCTTCCTGCAAGATGCCAGGAGCCTCTTACCTCCTCCATCAGCAGCTCCAGGGGCACCGGGCAGGCCACAGGATAAGGTGGGAAGGGCTCCGACCAGCCCATGGTCGTGCAATCCCGGTGCACAGCCCCTGGGAGGCAAGGGAGGTTGGGAGCAGAGATCTGGTCACAGCTCCTGTCTCTCCCCAGAAGGGATGGGGGCCATGGAGTGACCCTGGCAGGCGGCACAGGCAGCCCCTCTAGGTGGCAGAGAGAGGGGAGCCTTCTCTCCAGAGACCTGGGTTCCAGGTCCAGCCTGCCTAGGACACAGTCTGAGGCCTTTCTGTCTGGCCTCAGAGTCACCATGTGTTAAAGGGAACATTCCCTCAGGAGGCAGAGTAGTGAGCTGGGCCCCCAGCATCCTAAGAGCAGAGGGAGAAAGGAGGCCCTCCCTACTCCTGGAGGGACTGTGCACCCCAAACTCCCAGTCCAGGGGGTGAGGCAGCGCCATCCCTTCCACCCTCCCCCACTAGGCAGCTGGTGGCATCTCAGCAGTCGCACAGGCCCTGCCCGCCCCTCTCCACAGCCAACCCTATTAACATCCAGAGAACACGCATTTGGTGCCAGGGCTTGGGTCCAGCACTTCTGCTCACTCGCTAATCCTCAGGCCCTGTGACATTAATGAGCTTGTTCCCCCCAGGTCACAGGTCAGGAAGCTGAGTTTGACTGACTTGCCCAAGGTCACACCGAAAGAGAGGAAACCGTTGAAACCCAGGTCTGCCTCCCCACCCCCACCCCAAGCCAGGGATGTGTCTGTCCCATCCTGGCATCACCAGGTGAAGCCCCCTCCCCTCCCCACCCACCATCACACCCAAAGCTCTCACCTGGCTCTGAGCTGAAGTGAGAGAAGAAATCTGGACAGGGGAGAGTCACCCACTCGCCAGAGCCTGCCGTCGGCCAGCACAGCAGCCCGTCCCAGGTCCTGGGGCAGCCTAGATACAGAGGCGGGAGCAGTGCACACTCAGCCAAGGGGCCAGGCCCGTCCAACGCCCTCGGAGATGAGCCTGGAGGAGATGAAGGGATCCGAGGAGCCAGCTCCTCCCTCCCAAGCCCCATACCCAGGGTGGCGTTGGGCACCCCCTCTGCGGCCTGGAGACATGCACTCTCATCCTCCCTCAGCTGGGTGATGAAGTCACACTCTGGGTGCATGTGGCCCAAGACCTGCAGAAAAAGTTCACAGGGTGAGCCAAGCCAGCTGGGTGCTCCTTCTGGGTTCTCTGGTCCAAAACGACCTGAGGACAGAGACGAAGCCGGATTCATTTCTGTGTGCCTGCTGCTAAGCACAGGGCGTGGCTCACAGCACTGACAGGTGAGCTTGATGGGAGGAAGAAGGAAGGAAGGACGGAAGGGCGTATCATAAGAGAAAGACTCCCCTAAATACAGGAGGTGAGCAGCTGTTGTCCACTAACTACTAACTATTCAGGCCCACTTGTCCCTGGCTACACCCTCTTAAAATGTAGCCACTAAATGGGACTGTGACTCCAGGGGTCCTGGGATAGAGAAGCGTCTGGAGATCTTAGAGGAGGAATGTGTGGAAGAACTAGGAATGTGTAACTTAGAGAAAGAGAAGACGGGGTGTGAAGCGGGGTGGTGGGGGCGGCTAACTTTGCCTCCCTGATTCAAAAGCACTGTCTTGGGGCAGAGTCTCTGGGGCCCCCAGAGGGCACAGACAGGCTCTGGGGGAAGCAACGGGGAACTCAGTTCAGCCCCAGGAAGGACACTTTCATAGTCAGAGCTGCCCAGAGCCAAGTAGACACCCCAGGAAGGGACGGGAGGGGACGGGAGGGACGGGAGGAAGAGCCATGGGATGTAGGCGTTCTCCAAGCCACAGCCTGCCACCGGCTTAGCAGGGAGAGACTCCTGCCCTGGGGAAGGGCAGCAAAGGCCCCGCAGGCTCCAGCTGGACCCCCGTATGGCCCATGGCCCCCAGATCCGGAACCTAGAGAGGCAGGAGGGTCGGAGCTGGCTACTCACAATTGGTAACGGGCTCAGAAAGCCGATGATGAAGGCACCCCACGCCCTGCTGTCCATGGTGGGGGCCCAGCAGTGGCTTCCTCAGTCAGCCTCGCTGAGCCCCGGCCCTTGTCTCTCTCCTTCTTAGGTGGTTGTTTGCATAGGCAGGAGCCAGCAAAGGGGACAGAACTGGCTGAATATTCACCAGGGTTGCAGGATGCTGTGCACAGCTCAGCCCCGGCCCTGGCGTGGGACTCCATGTCCCCAGCAGGGAGGGGCTGAGTCCCCCTACTCCCTTCCACTCTGTAAGTCAGCCTGTGTGTCTATCCTGATAGTAAGAGCCCGGAGAGGTGACAGCCACAGGACACTTCTTGCCCCAGTAGGTCATATTCTTGACCATTTTCTTCTCAAAGCCTAGCTCTCTGCTGGTCCACACTGGGGGGAGCCCCCCGAAATGAAGGAGACTCAGAGAAGAAGACCAAGCCCTGGGCCCATCCTCAGGGAACCCCCAGTTTGGTTGGTGAGCTCAGCCTCATCCCAGGGCTGTGGGGACCCAGCGGGAGTGGGTGTAGGGTGTCAGTTGGGGTGGATGAGGAAAGAAAGCATGGTTACAGGGCACCAGCATGGGCTGGCCAAGAAGGTGTCGTATCGGCAGGACCTTGCTTCTTTCCCCGGCAAGGACGCCAGCCTGGATGGCGAGGTGAAGTCTGCACACATCACAGCTCTGGGCTTCATGGGGGGTGGGGAGGTTGGTCAAAGTCTCTCCAGAAGTCCTGGGGGCAACTGAGAAGAATGAGGCTCAACAGGAGGCTTTTAAGGGGTTCATGGCACTGGCCATTCTGAATGAGGCAAGACAACCATTATCTGTTATCAGTAGCAGAAATGGAGAACTTTCACAGCCACTCAAATTGTTTTGAACATTCATTAGCTGATCATTTTTGTTGTAGTTTTAGACTTTAAGACGTGGAATCCCAATTGGCCAAGCTGAAGACAGTGTTCTAAGTTACCCTGGATCTTGTCCAGCATTTTGGGATTTGAGAGCACATGTAAATGCTGCAGTGCCTGGGAGGTCCTGGCATTTGTGTGCAGGTCTGCACCCCCAGAGCTGGCTGGGCTAGACACTGGTGACACCAGACATGTTTACAGCTGATGCGAATCATGAATGATGAAGGCCCCCTCGCCCCCGCCACGTCTGGATTGAGGATAGAACATCAACAGGGTTTTATCTTTGCATTTGTATTCATCAACAACAAGGTGTTGGAGAAAAACATATTGAAAAGAAAACATGAACCACCCCAAGCCCCAGAGCCCCTGCCCTCGCACAGGTGGTGGCGTGTGCTCCCTGGGGCACAGTGTCAGTGGCCGACACACGTACTGGGTTCAGCACCTTTTTCAGGATGTAGCAAGCTTCTCGATGGCAGGCCGAGAGAGGACTTGCAGGTTGGGACGGCAGAGCACGGAGAAGGTGTGACTTAGAGGGAAAGCTAGATAGACCCTCGGTCCTTCAATTAGAAAGAGGCAACAGCCCAAGGACAAATATGACCATTAATCACTCTTAATAATTAGGGTCAGTGTCGTTAGCATTCATGATGGTTAATAATTGATATCGATACTTAATAATTACTATTATCTAAATTAGTGGACTTAACAGGAGACAATTTGTCCCCCAAGGAATGTTTGGCAATGCCTAGAGATAGTTTTCATTATCACAACCAGAGGTCAAGGGCGGGGAGCAGGGGTGGCAAGGTGTTACTTCCGCGTAATGGATGGAGACCAGGAATGCTGTTAAAGATCTGACAGTGCACAGGATGTGCCTCCACAACCACAGGATGAATTTCCAGTTCATAAGGTCAATAGAACGAAGGCTAAGAAACCCTGATCTAACCGTTCGTGTCCCCCAAGGATTCCACCAGGCTCACTGTCCCTTCTCAGTGGGTCAGGGTCACTGATTCCCATCTCTGACTATCTCTGTATCTACTCAGAGTTCAAATTCTGCCTCCACCACTTGCTAGCTGTGTGACGTTGGCCAAGTTATTTAACCTTTCTGAGCCTCAGTTTCCCCACCTGAAAAATGGGGGTGATAGCTTCCTTGCAGGATTGATGGGATAATTAGTCAATGAAAGGCATATAATGTACCTTACACAGTGGACAATCACTGCGGTAGCATGTAATAAGGGTGGATTATCAACAAATAAAGTTAGAACAATCAATTCTTTGTATGGAAAAAATGAGATTCGATCTCTAGCTCGCATTTACAAAATATAAATTCTACAAGGTCTAAAGCCCCAACTGTAAATAAAACAATAAAAATAATACAACAGTTTCCCAATAATGGAAATTTGTTTTTATGACCTTAAAAGAAAGGAGGCTTTCTCTATAAAAAATAAAAACCATAAAGAAAAGAATACTAACTTTGATCCCATCAACGTTAAAAAAAAAAGTATTTTCAAGAAAGGACAACACAGGTAAAACTACAAGCAAGCTACAGACTGAAAGAAATATTTGCAATGACGAATGAAGATAAAACACCAAAAATGTTTTTTAAAAATAGCTACAAGTTAGTAATAAAAAGAAAAATAACCCTATGGAAAAATGAACAAAGGGTATAAACAGGCAATTCAGAAAACCAGTAAAATATAGGACTAATAAACAGAAAGTGATGTTCAACATTACTAATGCTCAACGAAGAGGAACTAAAAATAATGAGCTACCCTTTTTCACCAATCACATTGCCTAAAATTTTAATGTCTGATGCTATGATGTCTGGAAAGTAAGGTAGGGAAATGGTACTTTTATACTGTGCAGATAGGGGTGAATATGGGTATACCCACTTTGAAAAAAGCAATTTGATATGACCTGTTGAATCCATCAACGAACATGCCTTATGAACCAGAAGCTCCATTCATTTCTGGATATTTGCCCCAGAGGGCAGTATTGTTTATCATATGTAGCAAAAACAGAAAACACAAATGTCCAACAATAATAGCTAAGTAAAATGTGATAATATCCATATCTACAGGATATTAAAACTACAGGGTATTAAAAGGGTGAACTAAGTCTATTTATATCAACCTGGAGAGATTTCAAAAAATATATATTTGAGGAACTTCTCCTTCCAGCCAAGACAACATACCTAGGACTGATTGGCCCTCTCCCTGCCTTAACATCAAGAAATGCAAACAAAATACTCAAAATATTGGGTTTTAAGAGGTGAAGCAAAAAAATATGATCATCTCCATTGATGCAGAAAAAGCATTTGACAACATCTAATACTCTTTCAAGATAAAAACACTCAATATGCTAAGGATAGAGAGAGTTTCCCTAACATGATAAAGTTCATATATGAAAAATCACAGTGAATACCACACTCAATGATGAAAAACCGAAAGCGTTTTTCCCTTAGATGAAGAACAAGACAGGATGTCTGGTTTCTCCAGTTCTTTTCAGCATAGCACTAGAAATCCTAGCCAGAATAACTAGGCAAGAAGAAGAAATAAAAGTCATCAAAATCAGAAAGAAAAAAAGAAAATTATTTCTGTTTCCTGATGACACAATCTTATATGCTGAAAATCCTAAAGAATACACACACACACACACACACACACACACACACACACACACTTTTAAATACATTGGCGCAAACTTAACCAAGGAAGTAAAAGACTTTTAAATAAAACTATTGTATAAAACATTATTGAAAGAAATTAAAGATCTAAAGAAAGGGAAAGATATCATGTGTTCATGAATTGGAAGACTTAATATTCTTAAAATGACAATACTGCCCAAACTGATACACAGATTCAAAGCAATCCCTATAAAAAAATCCCTATGGCATTTTTTTTCAGAATTAGAAACATCCATACTAAAATTCATATGGAATTTCAAGTTTTCCTGAAAGATCAAAACAATCTTGAAAAAACAAAGTTAGAACCCTCACACTCCCTGATTTCAAAACTTACTTCAAAGCTACCATAATTAAAGCAGTGTAGTACTGGCATAAAGATAGATATATGAACCAACGGAATAGAAGAGAGAATCCAGAAATAAACCCTCACATATATGGTGAATTGATTTTTGACAAGGTTACCAAGACCACTCAATGGAAGAAAGGACAGTCTTTTCAACAAATGGTGCTGGGAAACTGGATATCCACATGCAAAAAATAAAGCTGGATACTTACCTTACACCATATACAAAAATTCACTCAAAATGAATAAAGACCTAACTTCAAGAGCTAAGACTATAAAACTCTTAGTGGAAAACATAAGAGAAAATCCTCAGTACCTTGGATTTCACAATGGTTTCTTAAAAATGGCACCAAAAACACAGGAAACGAAAGAAAAAGAGATAAATTAGATGTCACTAAGTTGAAAATTTTTCTGCAGCAAAGGACATGATCAAGAGTGTGAAAAGACAAACCATGGAATGGGAGAAAATATTTGCAAATCATATAACTGATAAAGAATTAATATTCAGATCATATAAATAACTCTTACAACCTAACAACAACGAAATAAATAAACAACCCAATTCAAAATGGGCAAAAGACTTGAATAGATATTTCTCCAAAAATGATATACCTGTGAAAAGAAGCCCAGCCTTATTAGTCAGTCATTTGGGAAAAATAAATCAAAGCCTCTATGAGATATTGCTTCACACCCACCAGGATGTCTATTATTTTTAAAAAATGGAAAATAACAAGTGTTGGCGAGGATGTGGAAAAATCAGAAACTTCATGCATGCTGGTGAGAATGTGACATGGTGTAGCTGCTGTGGAAGACAGTTTGGCAGTTTCTCAAAAGGTTAAACATAGAACTGCCGTATGACCCACCAGCTTCACTCCTAGGTATACAAAAGAATTGAAAGCAGGAACTCCAACAATACTTGTCCTATACAAATGTTCATAACAGCATTATTCACAATAGCTAAAAGGTGGAAACAACCCAAGTGTCCATTAACAGATGAATGGATAAGCAAAATGTAGTACCTAGCTACAGTGGAATATTACTCAGCCATAAAAGGAAATAAAGTGGTGGCACACGCTACAGCATAGATGAATCTTAAACATGTTAAGTGAAATAAGCCACACACAAAAAGACAAAGGCTGCATGATTCCAATTACATGAGGTGCCTAAGGTCGTCAACTTTATAGACACAGAAAGTAGAACAGAGGTTTTCAGAGCCTGGGGTGATGGGGAGTGGGCAGTTGTTAATGGGTACAGAGTTTCTGTCTGGAATAATGAAAAGTTCTGGAACTACAGTAGCTAGTGATGATGGTTGCTTAACTTTGTGAATGTACTTAATGTCACTGAATTGTATACTTAAAATGGTAAATTTTGTTATGTATATTTTACCAAAGTTTTTCAGTGAAAAAAGTATTTGATTACACAACACAAAACTACTAGTAATATATTATGCAGTTTATGGAATATATAAGCAGCAGAAAGTATGAAAATAATAGCAAAAAGAAGTGGAGGAGAAAATATAAGTGTTTGGTTATAAAGTTCTTAGTCTACATGAAGCAGTATAATATAATTTGAAGGCAGACTCTAGTAAGTTAAAGATATATATTAGAAATCCTTGATCTGCCACATCAGAAAAATAAAACAAAGAGAGATGGTCAATTAGCCAATTCTGGAGATAAAAAGAATCAAAAACTAATTAATCAAAAAAAGAAGAAATGGAATAAAGATGAAACAAAGAGCAGATGGGACAAAGAGAAAACAGCAAAACTGTAGAAGTAAACCCAACAATACCAATTAAAAAATTAAATGTAAATGGAGTAGTCACCCCAATTAAGGAGATTGTCAAATTGAAAGAAAAATCAAGACCCAACTATATGCTACCTACATGAAACTCATTTTAAACATAAGCACAGATAGGTGAAAAGGTAAACAATGGAAACAGATATACCATGCAAACCATTTACTAAAAGAAAATGGGTGTGACTATATTAATATTAGACAGAGTAGGCTTCAGAAGGAGGGACAGTACTATGTTTGTACAATTAAACATTTTAGGAGATCCGAGATGGTGAAGTAGATAAATACTGTGCCTGTGTCCTTTTGTGAACATGTTAAAATTACAACTAAATTATAGAACAATCAACCTGGAGAACCATCTGAAGTCTAGCTGAACGGAAGTCCTATAACTAAAAATATAAAGAAGGCACATTGAGATTGGTAGGAGGGGCAGAGATACAGAATGGACCCCAAACCTCTGTGTGGCAGTTGAGAATCAGGAGGGATATCTCAGCCTCAGAGGTCACCCAGGAGGAGCGAGGGCTCCCCAGCCTGGAGTACTGGAGCCAGGAAGAGGACCCCCACAACATCTAGCTGTGAAAAACAGTGGGGATTCTGTCAGTCTGGGTGGGACAGAAGGATGCAGGAAGCCCAGGTGTCCTCTTAAATGGCCCCCGCACCGACTCAATCACTCTCAGGCACTCACCTTGGACTCCAGCAGAAGGACTGTGACTAAGGGGGAGGGGCCTTGCAGACATACAGGGGACAGAGTGAGGTGTGTGGCTTCAGGAGGAGGACTAGAGGACAGTCAGCATTTCCAGGTGAGGTAGCCTCCTCTTGTGCAGCCATCAGGCAGGCACCACCTTTCCTATGTTGAACCCGTCCCCCCCGGAGGCCAAATCTGAATCTGACTGGCCTGGTGAGCTCTGTTGCTCTGTCCTGCTGACTCAACTGGGACCCTGCTCCACCCAACTCGTGCACTGCCAGAAGCACTTTTTCCTAGAGCAGCCAGCCCCTCCTGCATTGCACTCTTTCTTGGAAAACTACTCAAATCTGAGTTCACAGGCCCAGGCAAGTGGTGATTGGCCTTGGTGTGCTCTGAGACTTTTGCTGAGTCGCTGCAGGCTCAGCACTGGCTCCAAACCAGAGTCTACATTAACCTGGTAACTGCAACTCTTCCCACTCTACTGACTCCCTGAGACCCTGCCTCACCCAACTCACATACTGGACGAGGCTTTATCAGTGGCTGAACTGAACCTTAAGGGAACCAGCAGATGGCAAAAGGCTTCCGGGTGTCCTGGCTTTTTTGTGGAGTTACCCCAGGCCTGGTACCAGTGGCAGCCACCCTCGGTTCACAGCATGGCCTCTCCCATGAGCCTCCAGGTTTAGCACAGGCAGCAAACACCATGGATCACTTTGTAGTTCCTACTGGGTAGCCCCCAGCCAGTCACAAGTAGTAGCTGACCTAGCCCTGCACCAGAGCCCCTCCCAAGAGGCCCCAGAACCAACATACTTGGAAGTTGCTTCAGACCACAGCAGAGTACTGTCTAATTTGCCCCATAACTGGCACACACAAAGGGTGATCTCAACAGGCACCAGAGCCCCCTGGGGCAAATACCATTCAGTGTGGTACACGCCCCTCCCCCCGCACAGCAGTTCATAAGCTGTGGGTATAGCCAAACCCTGTAGCCAGTCAGCATGGAGGTCAATCCCACCCACTGATGTGCCAATAGTAACCAAGGCTCAAGTATAACAGGAGGGCACACACAACCCACACAGGGACACTTCTAGAGCACCTGGCTCAGGTGACCAGGGAGACTGTGCCACTAGGCCCCACAGGGCACTGACTACATAAGGGAAACTGGCCAAGACTGAGGGGTGTAGCAGATCTACTTGACTCATAGAAACAAACAGAGAGGCAGCCAAAATTAGGAAACAAAGAAATGCATCCTAAATGAAAGAACAGGAGGAAAATAGAGAAAAAGAACTAAATGGAATGGAGGCAAGCAACCTACCAGATACAGAGTTCAAAATGATGGTTTTAAGGATACTCAAGGAATTTAGTGAGAATTTCAACAAAGAGCAAGCATAAAAAAAGGAACTAGAAACCATAAAAAAAGAACCAGTCAGAAGTGAAGAATACAAGAACAGAAATGAAGAATGCACTAGAAGGGATCACCAGCAGACTAGATGAAGCAGGGGATCCAATCAGCAATTTGGAAGACAAGGTAGCAGAAAACACCCAATCAGAACAGCAAAAAGAAAAAAGCATTTTAAAAATGAGGCTAGTTTAAGGGACCTCTGGGACAACATCAAGTATAACAATATTTGCATCATAGGGGTACCAGAAGGAGAAGAGAGAAAGCAAGGGATTGAGAACCTATTTGAAGAAATAATGACTGAAAACTTTCCTAACCTGGCAAAGGAAATATACATACAAGTCCAGAAAGTGCAGAGAGTCCCAAATAGTATGAACACAAACAGGCCCACATCTAGACACATTATAATGAAATGGCAAGGCTTAAACGCAAAGAATCTTAAAAGCAGCAAGAGAAAGTCAACTAGTAACTTATAAGGGAGCTCCCATGAGACTGTCAGCTGATTTCTCAACAGAAACTTTGCAGGCCAGAAGGGATTGGCAGGAAATATTCAATGTGATGAAAAGCAAGGACCTATACTATAGCCAAGATTACTTTATTCAGCCAGGCTATCTTTTTAAATCGAAGGACATGGATATTTGGCCTGAATGTCTCTTGATGGGCTGGGCTGGGCTGGACACAGGGGGAACTCAGGGCAAGGCCAGAATGACCCCTTTTCCTGAATGAGTTTTAGACCCTCGCCCTGCTCCCCAACTCTGTCCTTCCCCAGAGGCAGAAGCAGTCTAACACAGGGGCACAGGCTCTGGCACCTCATAATGGGTTACTGCAGACAGAAGTCCCCAGCCTCAGCCCTCTGAGAAGGCACCCACCTAGCTGGGGCTGTGCAGGGGCATTGGCGGGCTGCTGCCCTCAGCCACGCTCTCACGAACCCTGTGGCCCGGCTTTGCATGGGGCCAAGTCAGAGTTCAATTTCTGTTCAGGGTTGGAGCTCAGCCTGCAATCCGTTTGGCAGTCTTGGGTGGACCAGGGTTGAGGCTCAGACTAGGGGTTAAGGTCAGGGCTAAGTTTGGGGCTGGGTCAGGGCTCAGTTCTGGCCAGGATTATGATCAGGAAGAGGACAGAGGCTGAGAGTCCTTGGGGTATCACTAATAATGATGCTTAGATTCTTAGGGCTCTGAACAACAAATCGCTTTCTGCCTCCAGGCTTTTAGGTCAATCTCTCAGTGGTGAAGTGATTTTTCTTTTTTTTTTTCCACCTAGAGAACATTATGCTAATGTTATGCTAATTTTTCTGCTAAACAGAAATCATGGCCCCACAGGTGCCCTTGCTAACTAGGGGGCAAGGCAGGGCAGGGTGGGGCAGGGTGAGGTGTGGAAGGGCAGGGGTGTGGGAGGAGTGCTGGCCTTCAGCCAGGCAATGTGAGAACAATGTGACACTTTGTTTTCCTCTAATGAAGAAAGTGCTTTTATTTGTGCACGGATAACTCATTTCTTATAAAGTTTAAACTGCATCACAGACTTTGTCCTCCTCCCGGAGCAAGCTCCCTCTAGCCAGGCCTGACGATAGGGGCTCCTGTGAGAGAGTCAGACCCAGCTGTCCCTGGAATGCGCCCAGCATGGATAATTGTCCTTGTTTTGTAGAAGAAGAAACTGAAGTGCCCAAGCGCACGCGGGAAGTTGTGCTCGGAGTTGGGACTGGGACCCAGGTCCCCAGGCTTCCAGCCCTGGGTGCTGTTCGTGGCCCGAGCTGCATGCTGTAATTCACTGTAAGATTCTGATTCAAAATGTCAGTGGCTTAGTTGGAGTTGAAGAGGTTTTACACATAAACTCAAGGTGCTGGGAGCAGAGCCCCCCAGGACTGTGAGAGCATGAGGGTAAAAGGTACCCACTGGGCCCCAGAGAGAGCGGAGAGCAGGGCTGCACCCCCACACACGCACACACTGTCCCATCTGTGTCCATTCCCCAGACTTTCCAGATGAGACAAACCACCACCTGCAGGCAGGAGAACAATCCACCACCTCACCCACTCTTCTCACAAGTGGGGAGACTGAGGCCCAAAGAGGTTAGGAGACCTGCCCAGGGTCACACGGCCAGTCAGACGCAAAGCTGGGGTGCTACCTGCCCAGTCATTCCCCCAGAGCAACGGGAGAAGGGACAGTCCCTGTGAGAAGTGGCCCTGAATCCAGGTGGGGACAAGCCAGGGCTGGGGGCTGAGGAGGGACAAAAGGGGGGGCTGAGGAGGGACAAAAGGGGGGGCCCCCCCGGGAGGCTTTGAGGTTGGGGTGACACAGTGGGTGGGATTTGTGTGACACAAAGCCCTGCCTGGCTACAGTGTGGCCAGTGATCAGCTGGGGACAAGAGTGGCCAGGGAGGAACCAGTGGTGGCAAGGTCCCCACAGTACATGAACTCGTGCCACTGGCAACAACATGGATGGATCTCAGGAACTGAGGATGGAGGGAGCGTCCCAGAAAACCACCTACAATGTGCTACCATTGTTATAAAGCTCAAAAAGAGGAACATCAAACGGATTGATTAGGTATGATAAAATAGCTTCTTTGTTTTTAAGCCAAGGAATGACAAACACAAAATTCAGGATAGTAGGCACCTATAAGGACTCTTTGGGGAACGGAGGAGGTACACATAGCCAGGCGCAAATTGCCAGGAAGGTTCTAGTTCTGTGGGTGGGTGATGGGCTCATGGGTTTATTAAATTATTACACTGCACAATTTATCTCTATAATAATGAATACTGCTGTAGAGCTTAGTATGTGTCAGACACTTTCATAAGCACATTACAACCATGATCTCCTGTACTCGTAATCTTCACAGCAGCTCTGTGAGGGGGGTCCCCCCCATTTTCCAAATGAGGAAACTGAGGCACCGGTGAATTTGTTGGAGATCCCACAGCTGATATGAGACCCCAGATTCTCACCTTTTAAGTTCTGAGTTCAGAGTCCACAGTCTAAACCACTCTGCCAAGGTACACAAATTATTGTATGTTATTTTTTAATGTGATAAAAAAAAATTGGAAGTGTACTGGGAAAGGTAGGAAAAAAAGCTGCCACCTTTTGCAGGTGAGATATAGATGCCCCGCACCTGCTCGCCTTCCCCAGGTGAACCCCCTCCCCGCCTCCCCGTCCTCCCTTCCCCTCGCCCCCTCCCTCTACCTGCCCAACTGCCCTCCCTCTCTTTCTGGGCACCTTGCAGGGATGACGGTGTCCTTTCGTGCTAGGTGGCCTAGGGTGGTCACATGGAGGAAGCAGTCCTGTCCCCTCAGGGAGGGTTGCTGAGCCTGGGGCTGGGCAGTGCAGTGCAGGCTCTCAGTTCTGATGGGGGGGGGTGAGTGCAAGGAGGGGCTGGATGTCCCCAGAGGCCTACTCCTGGCCTCTCCCTCCAGCTCACCCTCCCCACCCAAACCAGCTCAGCCCCTCCCAGCCCCCGTATTTATAAACCACATGTCCCTGTGTCCCTGTCTGCCCCTGTTTATCCGAAGCTGCTTCCCCTGATAACCTGAGGACCAGAGGTCATAGAAAACGGGGAGGGGCCCAGGGCAAGCAGAGTTGGGGGGGAGGAGGGAGGCTCTGCTTTGCCCCTGCCCCGCTCGGGGACCTTCAGGGGCTTCCCAGGGACATTTTAGGGCTGGGAGCACAGAGCTTGCTCAAAAATCATAGCTGTCCCCATTTAAAAATTGAATTTCTTTTGTTGTCCCCAGGAGAGCAACTCCAGACTGCTTGGCCAAGCCCCCTAAAGTCAGCTGAGGAAATTTAGAGAGGGGGTCCCAGAGAGGGGATTGACTTGACCCCCCTCACGCAGCAAGGAAGTTGGAAGTTCTCTTGACTTCACCGCACTGCGTTTCCACCCAACCTGTTAATCTGGAGAAACGGAAAGAACCCAGACCACAGCTGTGACTCCTGCTCTGCCCTTTCCAGCCGCGCAACTTGGAATCAGTTGCCTAACCTCTCAGATTTATAGTTTCTTCATCTATAAAATATAAGCATTGTCTCTTCTGCTCAATACCCAGTACCCAGAACAGTGCTTGACACACAGTAGGAGCTCAGTTAATATTTCTCAGGCGGATGAATGAAGGGAATCCCTAGCTTCCAGCTCACGGATGAGGATCAAGCAAAGCAGCATGTATGGAGTCCCCGCACAGGGCCACACACGGCAGGGACATTGCATACGGGGTTCCCCTTGCCCCTTCACTGACCACTCTCAGGGGTCCAGCCTCCTTTCCGACTCCAGCCTGAGATCCCAGATCTCCAAAGCCCAGGTCCCTCCTGAAACTCCCAAGAGCCCTGAGCCTTAGGAGCTACTTCGAGCACCCCAGGCCGGCCTCCCCCCGAGCGGTGTCCTCGGCCGGTGCTCCCCACTTCTCTGCCTACTTCGTGTTCTCTTTACGTGGTACCTGGGAAAACAGCACCCCTGGCTGCTCCTGGGGGTCCAGCCTGCTGGGCCTGGGTTCCCCGGACACCGCTTTCCTCTCTTCCCTTTGTTTGGCAAGTGTTTGTCTCCCCCCTGTCACCCGTGAGGTGTAGGGCGGGCAGCCGAGAGGACTGTGGTCAGAGCAGGGGGCCTGGGAATCAGGCCCTGGGTACTCACCGTGCAGCGCAAAGCGGGCTCCAGGCAGAGGAAAGGTCTCTAGTCCCTGCTCTGAGACGGGGCCCTCAGGGGACTTAGGGCAGGTCCCATCTCTCTGTCCTCAGTTTCTCAGCTCTATAGTGGGAGCAGGGCTGGGACGTAGGGGCTTTGTTCAGCTCCCTGTGCCCCCCCTCCCAGCTTCCTAGCCTCCTCACACCCAGGTGCCTGAGGTCCCCACAGCTGCCCTAGATCATCCAAGAGATCAGGCAGCTTCTGCTCGGCCTGGCTGGCTAATGAGCCCCACCTGCACCCTTCCCAACTCTCTCCTCAATCACTTAAGCCCCAGAACTGCCCTTGGAGGCTCACAGGGATAAGTGGCCAGCACAAGGAGGGTAGGGCTTTGGAAAGGGTCCCCCTAAATGTGCTCTGCCCTGGGAAGGGGCCTCTCTGGCTTCCCCAAAGCTGGGCTGAGGCTCCAGAGGGTGTTTACACCGAGGGAGCCCCAGGGTGTGAGGAAGGACAGCCGAGCTCATGGATGCTGCCACCGTGAGGCCTCGTCCTGCCTCGGGCAGGCGGCTGAGGCCGGGTCTGCGCTGGTAACCGGGGCAAAGCGGGGAGTGAATGCTGGTGCCCAGGGCCTCGCCTCAGCGAGAGGCAGCCATGACCCACTTCAGGCCTTCCTCCCAGTGCTGTGCTATGGGGAAACCAAGCTGCCAGAGGGGCCCCCAGCGTGCCACAGCACAGAAGGGGGTGAGGACCGGCAGCCAGCACAGCAGCCCCCACACTCAGGCCCCCACACTCAACACAGCCCTGCCCCTGCTCAGAGCTAGATCCATCTGATCCTGGCCGTGGGGGATGTCAGATCTCCCCAGTCATCCTGGAGTTTCAGAGGACAGGCCCCAGGCCTCCTTCCCTCTGTGTGTCCCCCACAGTACAGCCGAGCAAGCACAGAGCCCAGGGGGGCATTAGAGCAGAGCTGCAGAGATATGAATTGGATTGTGAGTGATAAGACCCCAAGGACAGCACATGGGGGTGGGGGGTGGGACTTCCAGGTACAAGGCTGTGAAGAGCTTTGGGGCAAAATCCTAGACCTGGGAGGGCCTTTCAGGACTCTCAGATTCTAGCTCCACTGTGTGGAAGGGGAAGCCGCGGTGCAGCGAGGCACAGGGAGTCATCCGAGGTGCCACATTAAGTCGGGGGCAGCGACCGACCTGGGACCCTGAGCCCCAACTCCCAGCCCAGGGCTACCGGCTCTAGGGGCAAGGGAGCCCTGGTGTGCCCAGCCTGTCCTGACCACCTTGGCTGGCCCTGTTTCTGGAGACCCCAGACAAGGATCTGGCTCAGCTTGGCCGCACCCCACCCTGTGCCACCTTTGCCCACAGCCCCAGGAGTCTGGCAGGGACGCGAAGCCCCAGCGGGTTCCAGCACGATGGAAGGCCAGTCAATGATTCATGGAGGTTCCTTTCCTGGAGGCCTTCTCTGCGGGTACCAGGCACTTGCCCTGGCTCCCATACAAGCTCCCCAGGGAGGCAGGACAGAGCAGGGTGGGGTTAATCAGTGATGGGCCTGGAGGAAGAGTCACCCCAAGGAGGAGGGTCCTCCCACCCACCACCCAGGCTGAGCACCGCCCACTCCACCCCCAGTCCTCCCCATCTCCCTCTCCCTCTCTCTCATTTTGTAATCTTTCTGTCTCTCTTGAAAATTGGCTATTTCTCTCTCTCACCCGATCTCTCTCCATCTCCTTCCGTCTGTCACACACACACACACACACACACACACACACTGCCTTTCCTTTTCCCACACCACCAGCACCCTCACTCTGTACATCTCTCTCGCCCCCTCCTCTCCCACCTGCCCTCAGGAGAGGTTTAAATAAACCAAGCCCCCCGGGGTTTTAAGCCAGGGAACCTGAAAGCTGAGCCCCCCCCCCCCCCGCCAACATTTACAGTATGTGTTCTGTAGAAAACCAGTCCTCTGAAAGAGCAATACAAGCGACTTCCAAGAGAATTCTGTGG
>NW_017731397.1:4782569-4790675 GCF_001890085.2 Hipposideros armiger | reverse complement strand
CAGATGGGCGTATTTTATTCTTTAAGAACCAGTGATGTTGTACTGACCCATATGGCTGAAGATCAGTTGTGCCATCACACGTTCCCCATCAATACCTGGAAAGAACAGAAAAACAAGCAAAACCCTATATGCAGAGAATGGGATTGTATTGGAATGAGGCAGCGTTACCTAAGCAGAACAAGCTCATTAAATTTCTGGGTACCCTTCACCAGTGGCCTCTCTGCACACCTGGACCCAAGGCATTGGTGGGAACCACCTCTTGATGGCTGGAGATGATGACCCTGTATGCAAAGGAAGGCCTTCCCTACCTCCAGAATCACCCCACTGTCAGCATAAGGACAGTAAACATCACCCCCTGTGGGTCCTCGGCCCCCAAGGATGGCCCTGTCATGGCCCCTAGCTCACAGCAAATTCCATTCATTGTCTTCATTGTATTCTAAACCTAAAGAAAACAAGGTGTCATGCCCAGCAGCTCCTCCATGAAACATTAATCACTATCCCCCTCCTTGCCAGGCTCCTGACCAGTGAAGGTGTGACCTACAGGAGTGATGGAAAAATCCTAATGGGTCAGCATGTGGCCAGGCCACGCCAAAGGCGGGGGGCCCCTGGCACTAGTCCCTCCAGTGCTTTTCCAGGCTGGCTCCTGTCTTTGGTTCCCAGGATACTGAGGACCAGCCTGGGAACCCCAAAAGGGAGAGAACCCTCCATGCATCTACCAGTTCCCCCAAAGGCGCCATGGTCCTTGAAGCCAAGTGGCAAATGGCTGCTTTAAGCCACCCATATCCTTTCATGTTTGTCCCTCTTTGAGCCCACGGTCAGCTTTTGAGTTGAATGAAGATGCTGGGATCAAGCCCCACTAAGGTTTTATGGCATCTCTGTCTGACCAGCTGACTGACCCCGTCCAGGGTAGCTTCAAAATTCCATTCTTCTCCCATGGATGTCTCGGCACCTCTCTAGGGCTGGGAAGAGGATCATGGAAGAGGAAGGGAAATACAGGTTCACAAGGATCCCAGATACTTGGATGTTTAGAAACCCAAGACGAATTGACCCAATGCTTGAGGTCACATATATGTGTGGCTAAAAGGCAACCTCAGGTTGATCTGAACATTCATCACAGGGATCTCCGGCTGATGTTCCTTCTAAAAGGCTTTGGAAAATCATGCGATCTGGGCCAAGGTTCCTAGGAGGCCTCAGAACAGGTGGGGCAATTGAGGAAGTGCAACTTTTTGCTCTCGTGAGTTTAATGGAGAGGCAAATATTCTAGGATTCAGTGACTGCTGGAGTGCATCCTGCTTCGTTCTGGGCCAAATACAGAGGGCACAGCCTTCCGGGTCAGCTGAACCACCTCCGTGTGCACATCTCAGGACCACAGGGGAATCCAGTGTAGTTGGTCCCAGCAGATGGGGTGATAGGTGCCCCGCCCCCCCAAAAAAAAACACCTCACGTGTGTAGTCACCTGAATGTTCAGCAACTGAGGGATAAAGGTTGAGTCATGGAATCTTCCAGGAAATTTACTCTCTCCATTAAAGTTTGATGAACAAATCTGACAAGGGCTCTGGTTGCTCCAGAGGCCCCACTCCAGTTCTAGCTACTCCCCCAAAACCTTTTGTCTGTGCCAGGCTGGACAGAACATGAGCAGAGCAGAGTCAGGGGTGACCCTTGGGAGACAAGGTACCTAATGCACCAAACCCACAGGCTGGAAGATGACAGGGAGTCTAAGACAGGCTGACTGCAAAGCTTTTGCCCGCAGACCTGAATGGACATCGGAAGCCCCTTCGTAGTGCATTAGTGTTCCTCAGCCTGAAGCCTTGCCCTTCCCTTTCTCATATACTCTGGTGGGAGAGGAAAACCTCTGGATGAGCAAATTTAGCAGACATTTCCCTGCCAGACAGAGGGGAAGTTGGGACTGGAGGGTGCTGGAGAGGCTGTGGTGGGGCGAGAGCCAGAGGAGCAGCTGGGGTGGAAGTGCCAGTGGGTCTCAAGCAGACACCATATCCAACTGGTCCCAGAATGAACAGCCCTTCAGCCAACCGTTCTCCTCCCTTCCTCCGCTTTCTTAATGCCCTACAGGCAGAGGAAGCCTGGCTGCCTCGCTGGCTCAGAGCTAAAGTTAGTGGGGTCATGACAAAATGGGCCATCAACACATAGTGGAAAGAGCCCCCTCTTTAAAGCCAGGCAGAGCTTCCAATTAAGCCACCAACCCGCTGTGTGGCGTTGAACAAACCGTTTCATCTTCGGGAACCTCAGCATCCTCTACAAATGGGGGCAGTCTTCTCCGCCTTCCAATGATGTCATAAAGATTAGAAAGACTGTATGTGAAGTCCCAGGGAAGTTAAGTGCTCAAGAAATACCAAGTCACCGACCTCTTCTTCAGGCCCTGTCTCTTGGCATTAGGATTCTTGAAGTTATAACGAAACAATCAGTTAGAAAGGCTCCGGCCTGAAATGGGCAGGGGTAGGGAAGGAAAAGCAGAGGTTGAGGTGGGGGTGGCTGGGGCCCATAGTGGGGACTGAGACGGGTGGGTGAGACAAGGTAAGGGGACAAGCCAAGGAGGGCTGTGAGAGGTAGCTTCGGCAAACCCTCACAGTTGGGTCTGGGTTGCAGCGGGCTAGCCCATGTGCTGATCCCATAGCCTGGACATCACGACCCCATTCGTATCAGCCTGTCCTCAACCTGGGAGGTGCACGGGCAGTTTGCATGGGCAGAGACAGCCCAGGTGCCACTTGCAGTGGCCCAGTGCACACTGGAAGAGAAAAGCCTGTACGAACAGCACTGCCTCAGCCTTCGCTGGGGTAACCTAGTCCCCTGGGCCTGCCCAGCCCCCTTGCATCACCATCAGCCAAAGCCTTCCACCAGAGGGATGCAGGAACTATGTCTCTCTTAGGAGCAGTGTTGGGGTGCCAGGACCTTCCCAGTCACCTCTTCCCTGCTCAGCCTATGTCTGTGGTAGCATCCGCCTGTGTGGTCTAGGGTGATTCCAGAAGGTTCTCAGAGCTTCCCAGACTCCAGGCCTGCTTGGAAGGTGCAAGCTTGCCCATTAGAACAGGGCCTGCCCCCTGTTACGGGGCAGTCATTTTCCCAATGTCATTGTCTCTGCTTTGAGAAACTAACCCTAGATATGTGTGCATGAGGCGAGTGTGAGAGACCTGGGTCCAAGTGTCAGCTTGACATAGGCTTGTCTTGAGACTTTGGAGCATGTCTCTGAGTATCCATTCCCCTTCTGTCGAATGAGGACACCCACACCTGCCGTGCCCCCTACCCTGGGGGAGGCCATGAGTAGGGAGAGATTTTGTGAGTCAAGAGGNCCCCCCGCCAACATTTACAGTATGTGTTCTGTAGAAAACCAGTCCTCTGAAAGAGCAATACAAGCGACTTCCAAGAGAATTCTGTGGACAAATAAGTTCATTGAACTCCAGCTCAGATAAGTGAGTTTTTTATTGCAGGGCTTGTCCAAGCCTCCACTATGGTTAGTCTCCCAGAGGGTGATGTGCTTTCCAAACCTGCCTTATCACCTGTGGAAACCAGTCAACAGCTCCAAGAGCTGGAGCTGTCACTCTGCAAGGACCACAGAGGACAGGCCACTCACCTAAGCCCAAGCAACCTACCTCAGCCCATTTGCTCAGGCCTCGGCCGGACATGTGGATGGCTCCTGTTGATAAAATCCCCAGGCTGCTAAACTCCATTTCCAAGCTAACTCTCTAGGATTTTCACTCTAGAAATCAACTTGAGGGCAGCCTGGGGTGGCGTCACAGTTAGGGAGAAGGAGAAAAGTGGACAGAGAACTGGGAGCCCTCAGAATTTTCTGGAACTGAAGCCTTGGGCCCTATGGAGGCATTCCTGGGCTTGGTGTCTCTAGGCCCCGCATTCCTGGAGGAAGATGCCACTGCTCCTCCCCACCCAGGAGGTCACTGCCAGCCACTGAAATTCTTGGCGTTTGTCTCGGATGGAAGGTGCCACTGGGCCATCAGTCACCATCCAGGTGCATCGGTGACTTCTGGAACTTCACCAAGAGTTTAACAGAGTCGTTCTCATCTTAGGAGTCCTCTCGCAGAGGGCGGAGCACACTCCAAGTCTGTAGAGAAGGAGAGAGTGGGTAAAGTAAGACAGGAGACAAAAGGGTACAGATGTACGGAGGACCAGGAACATCCGTGTGTCCGTGTCTTTGCTGCGGAGACCTAGATATGTGGGTGGATGCTAGACCTGGAAGTCACGAATGCTTGTTTCAGCATGGCAGGTACATGCTTGTTGCAACTGGGACTATGGGAGAGGCTGCCCCCAAAGCCAGCTTCGGTCAGTGATTTGATGGAGACGGAAAACTAGCTACCTTCATTCTCACCACACCTTCTTACACATGGAGCTCACCTCCCAGGACCTAACTTCACAGGGAAGGTTAGCTGAGGAAGCATGAGACATGCAAATAGAGGATGCCAGCCTTCCCAGCCAATGTATACTTTAGTATGCACTTCTCACTGAAAAAAAAAAAAGTTGTCGCTGACCAAAACAACAACAACACAATAAAAAACACCTCATGAGTAGTTTAGCCAAGCAAGGAGGCCTGATTTGGCGAGGAGGAGATGGGCGCCAGGCCCCGACCAGACGCCCTGCAACTCGCTTCTCACCGCAGGCAGGTCAACATCAGCTGCCCAGAACTGATCAGATGCCTGTCTGCTCTGTGGGTCTTGCATTGATCAAAACCTCAAGCTCAATTTCAGGGACGTCTCCTTGGAGTTCAAACAACCCAAATGTTGTGAATTGGCCAGGTCTTCAGCTGGCAGGCAGGAGACGGTGTCAACTCGGATATCACGGATGCTTAGTGCATAGGCCTGATGTCACTCGCCTCCCTCATACACACCCACCTACCAAAGTGAGATGCCACATATATTATGACACGGGCACCTTCCCTCAGCAGTCAACTTTAAACTTGTGGTTTTATAGGCTTAGTTTGTTTGGGTTTTCTATCGGAGTTCCTTAAAGACATATGTTATTTATATCTGTTCAAGTTGCCTTATGAAAAGTATAAGCTAAGCTTTAAAATAAAGGTAAAGCTCATGTTAAATAAGGTGCCAGGGATAGGATGGCCACTTAAAAATGTTTGAGACTGCTGTGAATGAATGGTGGGCTCCCCTCCTGGAGAACTTTTTCATCTGTATTAACTCTTCAGGCTTGCTTTTTTTTTTGGACTGGACTCGTTCGTTGAATTCACTGAGAGTCGGTCTCTATGGCTCTCTTTCATTTTTTTCTTCCCAAAAGACAGTACTTTCTCCCTCGAAATTACTTACTCGCTTGTAGAACAATGTATTCCGCTTCCTTTTAATGCACATGAGCTAGGCCAGGCTTCTCAAGCTGCTGTTCTTCGCCATGCGGGCAGACTGGCTTCACACAAACCGAGTGACCTGGTGGCAACATCTCTTAGCACCAACATGACTGTGAGCAGATGACATCTCTCCAGCCTTTGACCATGGGGCAGGGATTGGTCATGGGCTAGGCTGCCAGAGCTGGCAGAGCCCTGGGTCTGTGTCCTTACACAAAGCGGTGCCATGGCTCTCCCATGAGTGAGTTACTGAGGTGGTGGTCGGGGTGTGAGGGGGGGTGTTCTTAGGACAAATCGGAGGATGAGTGCAAATATTGTATTACAGGACTAAGTTCTCCACCCACCCCTCACACACATAAGCATACACACACACACACACACACACACACAACACACACACACATACAACACACACACACACTTTTTCTAACTTGGACTTTCCTGGGTGGGCACCTCTCATATATATATGAATTGAACGTTTTGGTTCTCACTCATAGGTGATGTGCAAAACACATAATGGCCACGTAAATACAGGGCATCAATCCAGCAAAACTTCCCCACAACTATGGTATTACACCAGGTCCCAGAGGCTCCCTGCTGATGACAGGGTTAACCCTTCAAGTACTGGGCTGCAGAGAGGTCCAGGGGAGACCAAGGCCTAGAGAAGGGACCAGGGTAGCCAGGGAAGGCAGTGGGGGGCAGGGTACTGGCAGGGCTCAGGACAGATGGGCGTATTTTATTCTTTAAGAACCAGTGATGTTGTACTGACCCATATGGCTGAAGATCAGTTGTGCCATCACACGTTCCCCATCAATACCTGGAAAGAACAGAAAAACAAGCAAAACCCTATATGCAGAGAATGGGATTGTATTGGAATGAGGCAGTTACCTAAGCAGAACAAGCTCATTAAATTTCTGGGTACCCTTCACCAGTGGCCTCTCTGCACACCTGGACCCAAGGCATTGGTGGGAACTACCTCTTGATGGCTGGAGATGATGACCCTGTATGCAAAGGAAGGCCTTCCCTACCTCCAGAATCCCCTCACTGTCAGCATAAGGACAGTAAACATCACCCCCTGTGGGTCCTCAGCCCCCAAGGATGGCCCTGTCATGGCCCCTAGCTCACAGCAAATTCCATTCATTGTCTTCATTGTATTCTAAACCTAAAGAAAACAAGGTGTCATGCCCAGCAGCTCCTCCATGAAACATTAATCACTATCCCCCTCCTTGCCAGGCTCCTGACCAGTGAAGGTGTGACCTACAGGAGTGATGGAAAAATCCTAATGGGTCAGCATGTGGCCAGGCCACGCCAAAGGCGGGGGGCCCCTGGCACTAGTCCCTCCAGTGCTTTTCCAGGCTGGCTCCTGTCTTTGGTTCCCAGGATACTGAGGACCAGCCTGGGAACCCCAAAAGGGAGCGAACCCTCCATGCATCTACCAGTTCCCCCAAAGGCGCCATGGTCCTTGAAGCCAAGTGGCAAACGGCTGCTTTAAGCCACCCATATCCTTTCATGTTTGTCCCTCTTTGAGCCCACGGTCAGCTTTTGAGTTGAATGAAGATGCTGGGATCAAGCCCCACTAAGGTTTTATGGCATCTCTGTCTGACCAGCTGACTGACCCCGTCCAGGGTAGCTTCAAAATTCCATTCTTCTCCCATGGACCTCTCGGCACCTCTCCAGGGCTGGGAAGAGGATCATGGAAGAGGAAGGGAAATACAGGTTCGCAAGGATCCCAGATACTTGGATGTTTAGAAACCCAAGACGAATTGACCCAATGCTTGAGGTCACATACATGTGTGGCTAAAAGGCAACCTCAGGTTGATCTGAACATTCACCACAGGGATCTCCGGCTGATGTTCCTTCTAAAAGGCTTTGGAAAATCATGCGATCTGGGCCAAGGTTCCTAGGAGGCCTCAGAACAGGTGGGGCAATTGAGGAAGTGCAACTTTTTGCTCTCGTGAGTTTAATGGAGAGGCAAATATTCTAGGATTCAGTGACTGCTGGAGTGCATCCTGCTTCGTTCTGGGCCAAATACAGAGGGCACAGCCTTCCGGGTCAGCTGAACCACCTCCGTGTGCACATCTCAGGACCACAGGGGAATCCAGTGTAGTTGGTCCCAGCAGATGGGGTGATAGGTGCCCCGCCCCCCCAAAAAAACACCTCACGTGTGTAGTCACCTGAATGTTCAGCAACTGAGGGATAAAGGTTGAGTCATGGAATCTTCCAGGAAATTTACTCTCTCCATTAAAGTTTGATGAACAAATCTGACAAGGGCTCTGGTTGCTCCAGAGGCCCCACTCCAGTTCTAGCTACTCCCCCAAAACCTTTTGTCTGTGCCAGGCTGGACAGAACATGAGCAGAGCAGAGTCAGGGGTGACCCTTGGGAGACAAGGTACCTAATGCACCAAACCCACAGGCTGGAAGATGACAGGGAGTCTAGGACAGGCTGACTGCAAAGCTTTTGCCCGCAGACCTGAATGGACATCGGAAGCCCCTTCGTAGTGCATTAGTGTTCCTCAGCCTGAAGCCTTGCCCTTCCCTTTCTCATATACTCTGGTGGGAGAGGAAAACCTCTGGATGAGCAAATTTAGCAGACATTTCCCTGCCAGACAGAGGGGAAGTTGGGACTGGAGGGTGCTGGAGAGGCTGTGGTGGGGCGAGAGCCAGAGGAGCAGCTGGGGTGGAAGTGCCAGTGGGTCTCAAGCAGACACCATATCCAACTGGTCCCAGAATGAACAGCCCTTCAGCCAACCGTTCTCCTCCCTTCCTCCGCTTTCTTAATGCCCTACAGGCAGAGG
>NW_017731397.1:4745068-4780759 GCF_001890085.2 Hipposideros armiger | reverse complement strand
CTCGGCTCTGATAGGCGTGTGGCCCCCCAGGAGACTGAGCTCCTGAGCAAAGTCTTGGGTCCCAGTACCCGGCACAGCTGTGGATGGAATCAGAAATACGAGTGGAGGGCCAGGGAGAGGGACACCTGGGCCGTCCCAGGTGCCCCCTGGGCTCTGCTCTGAGAAGGGCGGAGAGGCTGATGGGGCTGTCACACTTCAATCCTATTTGCCTCTATTCCTTCACACTCCAAAATCAAAACAAGACCCCTATTAGTGGCAGGACCCTGTGTCCCTCAGATGGAATTCTGGGCTGGGGTTGTGTCCACCCCCTGAGACCAAGGGTCCTGGGGCAGGAGTGCAGGCAGTGGCTCCCCCTCAGACTGGGTCCCTGGGAGTGGGCCCCGGTCTCCTCTCAGACCCAAAGGTCCTCTGTAGAAACACGGTGATGAAAGAAGAAAAACTACAGGCAGCCTGGATGACCTTACAAGTCATTTTCCTTTATTTTCTTACCATATAATGAAATTCCAATTCCAAAGAGACATACATGCAGAGCAGACAGAAGCAGGTCCTGGTGTACAGCGTCAAGGGCCGGGCAGGAAGTGGGTCTGCCGCCTCCCCCCAGCACAACCCTCAGCCCTCCTGGCCCTCGGCCATGGCCCAGGCAGAAACCGAGAAGCTGGGGATGGAGGGGCCAGAGACAATGGCCTTGGGTGCTAGACCTGGCCAAATCACGATCTAGCTGTGGGACCCGGGGTCTCAGTTTCCTTATCTGTTAAGTGGGCTAGAAGTCCCTGTGCAGATGTTGTGATGGGTCAGTAACTGTTAAGGGCCTCCCGGTCCTCCTGCTGCTTCTAGATATTGGGGTATTGTGTCTCAGTTTTTGTCACCATCGTGCTACAGACATTTGGGGGATCTGCTCTGACCTGGTGGAATTGAATGGACTGTGTCGCTAACTGCCCCTGAAACAGACTCTGTGCTCCGAACTGTACCTGGGCTGTAACCATAGATCCTTCATCAGGTCAAGGCCGGCTCTCCCTCCAAGTAAGTGAGGAGCGAAGGCAATGACCTGGGTCACATGGGGAGCCTGTGCAGGTCACCCGGCTGCCCCAAATGCCCCCAACCGGGAGCTCAGCGATAGGGGAGAATCTGCTCCTCCACTCCCCCCCTCCTCAGCATCAGCTGGGGACTTGGAAAGCCCCCCAAGGGTCCAGCAAGGGCATCTGCTTCTATGGGCCAAGCTGCAGCATTGTCATCTGTCCCCAGGCTGGAGCTTTGGATAACAAACTGCCCTTCAATAAACACACACCTGCGTAACAGCGACCTGTGTCTACACCAGCAGGAGGAAGCGGAGAACCAAATAAAGAGCAAGATGATGCAGTGACAGGTGGAAAAAAACAACTAAAACTCAATGAAAAAACATGAGCATCCCTCCTTCGCCCTCTAAATGACCTTCCCTCGGCAGCGGCAGACCTGTCTGGTGAAGACACTGCGGAGGGATCAGGCCTGCTTCCCCGGGAACGGAAACCTCCAATGGCTGGAGTGTGTGTTGCTCGCTGCCGTGGACCATGCGTGCGTGTGTCCGCGCCCTCACACAGATGCACATGGGCAGCTACGTGCTTGAGGGAAGCACCCAGCCAAGGGGAAGAAGCAGAGCTGGTCCAGGCTGTATCTCCCAGAACCCACAGTGTGTCTGTGCTTACGGAGCCCTAGAGAGGGGCCTCAGGCCCAGAGAGCTCTCCCTGTCCCTGCCACTTGACAGATGGCGTCACTGAGGCCCTAACCTAGGGACAACCCCAGGCTCGTGCAGCACATCCAAGGGAGGGCCCTAGAAGCTAGCCACACTGCATGGGCAAAGCTTTTCGCCACTTGCCCCTAACACCGCTTCTCCTGGGGTCTCTTCCCCTCAAGTGCCCTTGGGGACAAAGTGCATGTGATAAGAAAGAAGGCCGCGCCCAAAGGCACAAAGCAATGATAGTGCAGCCCCAGGCACCTGCGGCAGGTGAGTTGGTGAGCAACTTTGGGATGAGGGGTGCTTTCTGGCATACCACCTGTCACACTCTGAGGGGACAACTTATCAGGGTGGGTCCCTCTCTTTCACCTCCTCTGTGACTTCAAGGGAGTGGGTGAGTGGTCAATCTTGGTCTCCAGGAAGGTCCGAGGCCACGAAACAGAGAAAGAGAAAGAAAGTGATAGGAAGAGCCCCAAATCAGGCTTGGCCACAAAAGTCCCGCGGATCTTTGGGAAGTGACTTGGGCCAGCTTGTCAGAGTGCCTACAATATGGATTTCACCCCTCCCCGCCCTCCGCCCACCCCTGCTCCCCACCCCCACGTGGATGCCCGGGTCAGGCCCCCTCTATTTGGGCTTCATCTCCACCCTGGAGTTGATGTCTTCAGCGTCCACGTCATACTCCTCCACCTGGCCGCTGGTCCACACCTTCACGCGGTCTGTGAGGTCGCTGCTGCGTGGGGCCAGGATGAAGTCATAGATGAGCACCGCCAGGGCTCCCCCGATGAACGGCCCCACCCAGAAAATCTAGGAACAGAGCGGGTGTGCTGAGAGGCCGTCTGGCAGGGCCTTCCAGGCGCCACAGAAAGCCCCTTTCCAGGACGCTTTCCCTGAGTTTCCTGCCCCACCTCCCACTGCATGGGTTCTCGCCTTGCTGTGCCTGGGACAGAGACAGTGCTGAACCCCCACGTCCTGATTCCAGTGCCCCCCACAGCCAGGACTGTGGTAGTGGGCATCTCCTTGCCTCTGTGCAGCCCAGCTCAGCATGCCTGGCGTGGGCAGACCAGCCCTTTCTTGGGAGGGCCACTGCCCCACCCCAGCTTTGGAGGGCCACAGAGTCTAGTTTGGTAAAAGGCTGGCCTGCGACAGAAACATCAACTGTAAGAACAGCTAAATCCACGGACTGCTCACTCCACCGTGCCGCACTCAGCTTATAGGTGGTGAGGCCGTTTATCCTCCCGTCCACCTGAGAGGTAGGGAGATGCCACCACACCCCCACTTCACAGCTCAGCAAACAGGCACCAACGGGGCCAGCGGCTCGCCCAAGGTCAAGCCCAGTCGGAAAGTGACAGAATCAGGATTCAGGACTCGCTGCTGGGTTGACTTGGGGCAGGTCTGAGCTGGGAGGGGAGGCCCAGCTCCACTGCCAGAGGCACCCTTCATGTCAAGTCTCAGCGCCCTGAGTCCCTCTGCCCCGGCTGCCTCCCAGAGTGTCTGTGATGAGACAGGTGTCGCAGGGCGGGGCAGGTCCTTCCATAGACACCAAAGCCTCCCGCCTGCCTCCATGGGCAGCCCTGCAGCCCCTTACCCAGTGGTCCTTGAAGTTGTGGCTGATGACGGCTGAGCCGAAGGACCGGGCAGGATTAATACCACAGCCGGTGTAGTCGATCTGCGAAGGGGAAGGGGTGGGTGGGCGGAGAGTGGCCACATAGAGAAAACACAGAGAGGTGACAATCAGAAAGAGAGGGGACGCAGACCCAGAAAGATGGTCAGGAGGTCCCCGTGCTGCCCTTTCCTGGGCAGGACCTTCTCTCCAGCCCCAAAGAGCTGATTCCCTCCTGGAATGAGCCCAGCGGGGTGGTCCCTTCCGCTGCCCATGACAGGGACCCCAACAGTCCCTGCCTGGCCCCGCCCTCTCCACCCTCACCCCCACCTGGAAAGGACCCTTACTCACCGCCAGCAGGTGTCCCAGGGCCACAGAGAGGCCTATGGCCAAGGGGGCTGAGCCCCCAAGGTCACGGCGCCTCCGGTCAGTGGTGGCCAGCACGCAGAGCACCAGCTGCAGGGTGCCGATTATCTCGATACCCAGGCCCTGGCCTGAGTTCACGCCAGGAGCCAGCTGTAGGGGAGAGCAACAGTGACGTTTGGTGAGTAGGGTGAGTGGGGACTCTGTCCCAGGGCCCCCAGGCCCAGGCACCAAGGGCCAGGCCCTCAGTGTTCTCAGAGCCCATCGGCCCATCAGCCCCTGGCTGGGCCTAGAGGGGGCCCGGCCCGGTTCAAGCTCGCACAGCTAGTAGTGGGTGTCAAGCCTTGTCCCCTCCCGCGCCTACTGAGGAAACACCAGCTAAGCTCCCGGCACTTGCCTAGAGACCTGGGGTGAGGCGGGGCATCTGCATCCAGCCATACCCTGGGGGACCAAGGCCATATCAGAGGGGTGAGGCCCAGGCATGGGAGACGGTCAGGGACAGTCATAGGAGAAGAGAAGCAAACGGGTGGGAGGGCACAGCTGGAGTCATTGCGTCACACCTCAAAAGTCCAGCATATTCTACCCCATCTCTGAGTGCATCGAAAACTCCCAAAGCTGGGGTGGGGTCCTCCTCCGTTAGCTGGCCCAGCTGTCTTTGTCCCTCTCCTTTATGCTCGTCTCCCTTGCTGCCCCCGCCAACTGACTCCTGCCCCACCTCAGTCTGTCTGTCCCCTGGTCCAGTGTCTCTCTCCCATTTCTTCTTGGTCCTGCCCTCCCTGGCTGCCCCCTGGCCCTCCCGCCCCGTCCCAGCCCAGCCCCCTCCCTCTCTCTGGCCGCATAGGCTCCGCCACCACCGTCTGGCTGCCACTTGCTCCTGGGCCACTTTTAGTAACATGACTCATGGAAAAGGAAGGGAATAGGAGCTGCCATGAGGTCACGGGAACCCTCCCCCTGCACTGTACCAGGGAGACCCCTCCCCAGGGAGCCCCTGCACGCTCCCCCAAGTGGGGGCTCTCAGGGGCCAGGTGTACCCACACAGAGGAAGCCCCCTCTCAAAGATGCCTGGATGTGGCCACGTAGGCTGCCTGCTCCCAGGCAGGGCCGGTGTGTCCGAATGAGCCTGAACTTGAAGTCTCATCCTGAATATAAGGGGGTGTATTCAAGGCAGTCAGGTATTTTGCAGAATCCGAGGTGGGGGGCGCTCCTCCACCTTCCAGAGGTTTACTCAGCCCCACACTGAGGCCCTCTTACAAGAACAATTCCCTTCCCGCCTTTGTCTGCTGCCCTGGGTCACAGGGAAAGTGACTCACATCCCTGCCCTGTGTGGTAGGCCCAGCTCTGGGCTTTTCCTGGCCGACAGCAGAGCTGTGCCCTCAGCTCAGCCGGGCCTCTGGGCAATGCCCACTGTTCCCGTCACCCCAAGGTGGACCCTCAAGGCAGGGACCCTGTGCTCAGGTTCTGACTCTCCACCTTGCTAGCCCTTCCTCTCTCTGGTCCTCAGTTTCCCCAGATATAAAATAGATCTACATGACCCTGCCCACTCTTCAGAGAAGCCAGGGGTTCAAAGGCAAAGGGGGCTGCCTTGGGGCATTTGGAAAGGGCTGGAGGGCAGGAGGGACAGGAGCATTGTGGCTTTGTTCTGGCTGTTTTCCATCTTACCCCCAGACCTGGGGGACAGGCAGAAGGGAAGGGGTCCTGCTGCACAGGGACGTGGAGATGGGAGTGAGGCCTGCCTGGTGGTGGGGCGGGCTCCGTGGCGGCGAGGCTGGTGAGGCCGGGCCGCTTGTGCAGATGCTCATCGCACTCACACCTGCCACTACCCTCTGAGCTCTCGGGAAGCTCAGGGCTCCCTCTTCTGCCTCCTCTGCTTTCCAGGCTGGGCCTAATTGCTAGCTGGCAAGCGTCCTGAAACCAGCTTCCACGCCGATTAATGGAGCCAGCCATCGCTCTAAGTGGCTCCCGCTTTATATTCTCCCCATCCCCACCCTGCCCCTCTCACAGCTGTGGCCTGGACGAGCTCATCTCCTCCCCTGGTTCTTAACCAGGACTGAGCATCCCAGCCCCTGCTCTCTCTAGGGGCACCCCTTTTCATGCAAAGTGAGCAGAGCAGGAGGGCCTGGGGCCATACTCAGCTCTCTGAGTCACAGGAACAGGACACCTGCCCTGGGATCTCCAGGAGGTCCTTTCCTGACTGTCCAGAGTCCTTAGAGCATGACTGCTCAGAACCACTTGGGTTGGTAACCTTCCTCTCTTAAACTCATTACCACCACCACCAGGAATCCTCCCCTAATTGTTTCACTGTCACACGCCCACACACAAGTGTCACCCTCCATGGGCCCTCATGTGTGCATGTGCCTCTGGGTGCTCATTTGTGTGCCTCTGTGTGTCTTTGTAGATCCACGTGTGCAGTACCTGTGGGTAACCATATGCATCCAGGTATGACTCCCTTCTTGTCTTTATCCTCAGACATTCAGAGATTTAATACACAATGATTAAATGACAAGCCTATCAAAAAGCTATAAAAATTCTCAACCTTTATGCACCAAAAAACATAGCCTGAAAATAAGTGATGCAAAAATCAACAGCATTTCAAGGAGAATCTGAATAATCTACCACAGGATTAAAAGAGTTTAATCACCCTCTCTTAGAAACTGAAGGAATAAAGCAGTCAAAAAATATAAATAGCACAAGCAGGGAGGATTTGAACCACATAATTAGGGAGCTTGATTTAAGGAAAATATGTAAAACCCTGCACCCCAAAATTTGAGAATATGCACTCTTTTTCAGCCCATGTGGGGCATTCAGACAGACTGGGCATGTGTTGACCAGATGCGTCTCAGCTAACTCTAAGAAGCCCTACCACACAAGGTCCCATTTGTCCCTGAGGTGGGCTCTGTGTGTGCCACCTCACAGGTGCCAGCGCTGGCTGGGCAGAGGAAAGGAGGCCCCTTGAGTGAGAGAGAGCAGCAAGTCTCAAAGGGCCGTTTATTTGCTCCCAGAAGCCATTTCATCTTCCTGACAAGAAACAATACACAAAACAATAGCTTCCTCCTGCCCTCCCTCCTTCTTGTCCTTGCTCCAGCACAGCCCCCGACTTCCCACCAGAGAAAGGAAGAGGCTCCATTGAGGGGCCCCCGCCCCCACCCTCCTGGGGTCCCAAGCGCTGAACAGGACCACCCAGATGAGACTGTGCACCACGCCCACGTGTGCACCCCATGTGCCATGTACCAGTGCGTGTGTGTGAGCCTGTCTGCTCAGGAGCAGCAGAAATAACCCAGGGCTGGGAGGCAGGCGGCTCAGGGCATGGTCCTGCCCTGCCAAGATCAGCTGTGCAAGCCCACAAGTCTCCACACCTCTGCGGCCTCAGTTTCCTCCTTAGCAGCATGGGAGCCTGGCCCTGTTTCCAGCCCACACAGTCTCCAGCATTCCTCCCTTCCTGACATGGGGCTCCTGCTCCAAGACCCACGGTCACCCTCCCAGCCGGGATCCAGAGACCCGAGTGCAGGATTCCCTCCCGCAGGCCATCTGAGCTGCTGGTCTCAGTGTGGCACAGAGCCTGTTCCAGGACCTCCCACCCGCGCCGCCTGCACCCCACACGGCCAGATGCCCCGAGCAGCCCGCTGCCAGACGCATTCTCTGGGAGCGTCCCTCATAACAGGAGCTTATTGGCTCGGAGGCAGCCGCTTCCCAGGAACAGAAAGAAAAACGAAATTCCTTCTTTACTCTGAGCAGACAGTTAATCTGACGGTGGGATTTCAGGCACTGAAAGGAACTGCTCGTAGGAATGAGGCACTTTTCAGCATCGCCTACCATCATTTGAGTTGGGGTTTTCGACCTCGGGGTATGTTCACCCCACTGGGCTGCGGCGCCTTGGTTGCCTAAAGACAGCCCCTCACTTATGCCCCTGGGCAGCACTGTGGGCAAGGAGCCCGTCTGGTCCCTGGGGAGAGGCCCTGGCCCCAGGGACGCTGACCATGACAACACATTCCTGCCCACACCTGCAGCTGCGTGGGCTCAGCCCCAGCCATTAGGAAAACTCCAGACCCATTGGTGCTCCCAGAGGGAGGGGACCAAGACCCCCAGGGAGGCTCTGCCTGCAAGAACGGAGGGCTCCCCATCTTCCCAGGAAAGGGTTCCTAAGCCAGTCCCCAAGGAGTGAGCAGGCAACAAGTTTGAGCTGCCTCGCAAAATCCCCGCTAGGTGAACACAGAAGGAACGACTGCTGGGTGGGGCTCTAGACAAAGTGGGGAGCTCTATACAGGCTGAGCTCAGACGAGGGAGGGCTGCATGGAATTGGCCTGCAATGAGCTAATGGCCTAAGGGGTAAGAGGGAGGGCCTGGGGCCTGGAGGGGCGAGTCCCCTGAGACTGAGACGCCCCTCGCAGAGCATCACCCCTTCAGAGGAGGATTTCCCAAGGTGAGCCCTGGTTAGGGCCGAGTGTCGGTGGGCAACACGGGGCCAGCGGGGCTGCTCTGAGGGTCCTAATGGGGGTGAACAGCCTCAGAACTTTCCACGCTGGGGGAAGTCTCCACCGCAAAGGTCCTGCTTCGCTCTGTGCCCTCCCCCTCATCTGTTCTGGCTGGAAACAGTAATTATACCTCCCAGCTGTGGCACCACCTCCCAGCCCCGGCCCCCTCCATGGGCAGGCTGGGCTGGGCAGGGCCGTTGGAAAGTTCTGGCTTGCCTTTCCCCACCCCACCCCTAACTCTGGAGGGGGCAAGAGTGGTCCTTAACTCGAAAGAGTGGTGGCGCGGGCAGCCTCTCACTCTCTGGTTGGGGAAACTGAGGCCCAGGAAACTGCGGGAAGGGACAGTTTAGGGCTGATACGCAGGTAGAGGCACCCCGCAGGCAGTCAGGACCAGAATCAGCAGGGCTGAGAGAAAATCCCCAAAGAGGGGAGGTTTGCCATCTGCCTGAGCCCCCTCAAGGGCTGATATTACAGACTCCGGGACCGCCAGGAATCCAGTTCCTTCCAGGATGCAGTCGGATACGGGCCTGAATCCTGAGCCCTTGCCCCCCTCCAGAGCCCCCAACCTCCCACCATGACCCGCGGTGTGGCCACAACCCACAGCTCTCGGGGCGTCACCTCCCACTGCCTCCTGGCCTGTGCCTGAAAAGCCCTTTCCGGGCCGTCTTCACATTCAGGCTCACGCAGCACCTCCTCCATGAAGCCTCCCTGGCCCGCCCTCCCCCTAAGGTCAGAAGTTCCCTGGCTACCCTGACATCTCTTATCACACCTGCCTCCTGCTTCATATCCCCGGCAGCTGTGCACAGGGCTTATCTTGCCCAGACTGTCGGCTTCCCTGGGGCAGGGAACCGGGACACTCAGCATGCGCTCGGCCTGCCGTCGTCCTGGTCCCAGGTACAGGGCGCCTGAGTGAAATAGCCAGAGAGGGGAACAGTCAAAAAAGCCAGGACCGCTCAGGGCTCCCGAGTTCGCCAGGGAGCGCCGGCCGAATCCCAGAGCCCAGCCACAGCCTGCTATGTCCCTATTTCACAGATGGAAGCGAGGACTATACAGGCAAGGTCGCTTGCATGAAGTCACACAGGGCATCGGCGGCTGAGCTCGGGCAGGGGCACGCTGGGACACCAACCCCTGCCCTTGGCCAAAACTGGGCTTTGGCTCTTAGAACCAGGCGGGAACCCTGTAGGCTGGACAGAGGCCCGTGGTCTCTCCAGGGCGTATCCTGAGCCCTGACTCACTGAGGAGAAAGTTCTCCCCACCATACCCCAGGGGGGACACCCCCTGACTCACCCCAACCACTTCCTGCCACTTCTTTCTCTATTTTTCTTGGAAATCTCCATGCCAACGACTTGCTCCACCCAGGCCTGGCTCAGGGTGGGGCCCAGGGCCCCAGGGGCTGTGGGAGCTTCCCCCAGGGCTTGAAAGAAAGTGTGCCACCTTCTGGGTAGACTGGTCTCTGTCCTTCCTGAGGCATTAAGGCCACCCCCCCCAGGTCCCATCAGATCCCAGGTCCAGTGTCTGACAGGAGCCCTTGGTGAGTGGGGGACACTTTCCCTGTTTCTATGTCCAGGACTTGTGCTTCTGGATTCTAAACTCGTGGACAGGGCAGCGCCCGGGCCGCCACCACAGTGCTCAGCGCACTCATGTTCAGCATGGCCCCTCTGCGGCTCCGTGTAGCCAGACGCTCTGGGAAGGGTGATCAACTCAAGCCCACAAAGTCCGCTTGCTGCAAGCATGGGCGTGGCCCAAGAGCTAGCAAGACACCTGGGTCCCCTCGCCGAGCCTCGCGGTCCTCAGCGCCGAGGACACTCAGCAAGTTAGCAGCAGACAGGCTTGAAGCCGCCGTGCCTACCTCCCAGCCCAGGGCTGGCCCCCTCCTTCTTTTGTCTCTAACCTGCCCAGGTATTGGGATGACTGGAAAACGGAGGCCGAGAGGGAAAGAGACACCAGATCAGGATGGCACAGGAGGTGCCATTCTCCCAGCCACCCGCCTGGGGTGCCCCTGTTGGAGAGGCAAAGCCTGCCTGTCCCTGGAGAGGGAGGGGAGCAGGGCCCAGACAGCCTGGGGAGACACAGCTGAGCCCCAGTGTGAACCCGACCCTGCCCAGAAGGGTACCCCCTGAGGTCACCTGGCTCTGCCCCCACCGGAGAGACTGAGGCTGGGAGCGATGTGGCTGCCAGGGCTCTGTCCTTTACTCCCATCCTGGCCATGTCTTTCCCAACTAAAGTCTAAACTCCAGCCTGCAGGGCTAATCTTCAATCTTGGGCTGAGCAGAGGTTGGCTCCACTAGAGGGCTGGGTGAGGTGTCACTGTGACACAAGAAGTGCTAATCCCTCTGTGGCGGGGCCGTGCCAGCTGCCCTCTGCACCAGACCTGAACAAGCCTTCCCCAGCTACAGTACCAGGCTCTGAACTTTGGCTGGGAAACCAGAGGACAGTTGCTTTAATCACCTACGGCCGGCTCCCTCACTGTCCCCACACCCACCTGCCCTGCCCAGGGCCAGCCAGCCTCCTTTCTCCAGATCTAGTCCTCTGCTCTGCTCCTTGGCCACTTTCCCGCCCTGGGAGGCCACCCCCTCAGGTATTCCAAGACATCCTTCAAGCCTTCCTCAGCCTCTCAGGCCAAATTTCCCCCTGCTGTGGCCCAGGCCAGATCTGAGCATGCACTTGGCTCAGGGTCTGGAAAAGCCCAGGTCTGCGACAGCGGGCAACTGCCGCCCACAGCCAATTAGCTGTGCTAAGCGGCCCGGGAGGAATTCTTTTCAGCAGCTGCCACCCAGTCGCCAACATCTGCTTATCATTAGTTCCCCGAGCCCAGGCCCCATGCAAGCCCGGAGCAGTAGGCACACACGGGGACACTCACCCCCACACAGGCTCACACAGCAGCACCAACACGCTCACGGGCACTTACAGAAACAGACACCCACGAGAGCACACGGGTTACACCAGCTCAAGACCCACGCGGCATCCACCTGTTCACACACACACACACACACACACACACACACACACTCACACACACGTCCCAATGCCCAGCATTGCCCAATGCCTCTCAATGCCCAGTGACAGAGAGTGCAGCCCAGACAGAGTGCAGCGAGATGTCCCCATCCTGGTCACACTCTAATCCAGGAAAACCACCTGCAAACTGCCCACAGTGTTTTCTACCCCCAATCTGTGTCCCATTCCTGGGGCCAGGAGAGTGGGAGGGGCTGTTTCCTTGAAGGCAGTTTGTTTGCGGACCTTTGTGAATGTCAGTGTTGCCTAGAGGCCTCTGGGGCCCCCCACGGGCGTCCTCCCCACACACTTGCAGAACAGGCTGCAGACATACCGGGTACCTGCTTTAGGGTGACTAGAGACACAGGGCAGTTTCCCCAGGGCCCAGGCTGCAGGAGGGGGCAGCTGGCTGCACAGGCAGAGCTGAGGGGGGCCAGAAACTACCGGTGAGAGGTGACAAACTGGCCCAAACTATGGCTACCTCCAGATTATTCCTCACAATAGATGACCACAGGGGACATTGGCAAAACTGTTGTTCCCTGGGTCTCAGCTTCCCACAGTGCCTGGCAGCAAACAGGCTCCGGGCTGCAGGCGCAGCTGAGTCCCAGCCCCATGCATGACCTCCTGCAACCCCTGCTCCTCTGTTCCTCGACGTCCCCATCTGCACAATGGGTGGAGGATGAAACCAGTGCCATCTCAGCACTGCTGTAGAGACACCCCCCGAGGTAGGGGCCGCTCTACTCACCTCATTGCGGCCAAGCGAGTTGTTGTTCAGGGACGAGGTGATGCCCGATAGGATGGCAGTGGCCACGATGGCCCCCACGCACTGGGAGATGATGTACAGGACAGCCCGGAGGATGCTGATCTGGCAGCTGAGCAGCAGCCCCAGCGTGACAGCCGGGTTGAGGTGGGCCCCGCTGATGTGGCCCACGCTCTGGGCCAGCGTGGCGATGCTCAGCCCGAAGGCCAGCGACACCTTCACATTGTCCTGGGTCGCACCTGACGTGTTGTTGCTCTTCAGTGGGTAGTTGAAGCCCAGGGCGGAACCGATGCTGATGAAGACGAAGAGGGTCATGGCCAGGAACTCAGCCACCACCGCCCTCCAAAAGAGCTTCTTCTTGAACTCGCTGGCCATGCTGGCAGGGGGCTTGGCTGGAAACCGCTGCCTGGTGCTCGACTCCCTCTGAGAGCTGGGCCACAGCCCTGGCCGGGCCTATTTATAGGGCCCCTGGGGGGGAGGAGGGGGGGAGCACAAAGGGAGGAAGGCCTCTCCTTGCTCCTGGCCCGCCCCACACCGCACGGGCCTCCTCTCCCCGATGGATGCAGACACAGCTCTGCTGTCGGCCTGCCAACTTTTTTCCCTTCCTCCTCTCTGCCCCCTCCCTCCGCCCTCAGCCCTGCCCAGCCCGAGGAGGCAGGCAGGAGGCAGCCACTGCTCTAAGAGGCTTTGGGAAATTCCTCCAAGTTGGCTCCACTCAGGGGGCCAGAGAGGTCCAGGTATCCCCGCCCTGCGTGCAAAGCTCACGGGCTCCCCAAGGGCAGAGCCCGGTGCTTCCGATGGGGCGGGCTGGGAGGGCTGGGCTCAGTAGGTGGACATTGCCCTCCCTGGAGGCTGACACCAGACACCATGATCCTTCCAGCCAGGCATCCCCATCCTATCCCAGGCTGCTGTGAATCTGGAGCCCACGGGTCCAGGGGTCTGGAGGAGCAAGCTAGGCCTCCTGCACCCCAGCCCGGACCTGGCCACTGGATGTCACTTCAGGAATGTCCCAGAGCCCCCAGCCACACCAGCCAGGCCTCAGTTGATGGGGACATGGAGGCATCAGAAGGTGCAGAGAGCTTAGCTGTAGCTCGCCCTCCGCTGTGTGGCCAAGGGCAAGCCTGAGAGGGGTGAGGGTGTTGGGAAGCCCCCACCTGGGAGGCCTCAAGCCTCTGGAACAAGGTAACCAATGATCTGGGTGCAGGTCGGGGAAGAGGAGGCAGTTTAGGACTTTCTTCTCAAAGGCAGTCAAGCTGGCTGAACCACCGGGGAGACGAAAGCAATGGCAGCGCAACCTGGAGACTGGATCGCAGGGAGGGAAAGAGAAGAGGAGAGGTGAGGACAGGAGAGGACAGGAGAGGGGAGGCGGGGGGAGAGGAGGGAGCACCAGGGAGAGGGACGGCAGACACAAACTGAGATGGGAGGGTAGTCCAGCCGGGAGAGGAGTAGAGACGGAGTAAGAGGGAAGCAAAATCATCACAAGCATGGAAGCGAAAGAGAGAGGTTCCCAGGCAGAGGCAGTGAGACAGGCCAGGGCTGAGAAGGAGACAGACGAGAGCATGCAGTGGGTGGAGCACCCAGCTGACGGAGCGGAGAAAGGGCTGGAGCCAGAGGCTAGAAGCTAAAGGGGAAGACGGATGAGGAGGGCGGAGGGGGAAAGAGAGGCCAGACAAGCCCCCTGCCCGGCAGAGGGAGAAGGAGAGCTGCAGACCCTGCAGTCCAGCCTATGCCCTGTGCGTCCCCAAGCAGAGAGCCCGTGGCAGCCAACAGACTGAGCGGGAAACTGGACTTGTGGGGCTGGGAGGCCGGCCGGGAACCTGGGCCCAGTGGCCAGCCTGCGGACCGTTCGTGCATAGAAAGAGGAGCCAGGCGGGCGGTGAGGCCAGGCCTAGCCGGTTGGGGCTATCCCTGGCTCTCTCCCACACCCTGCCTGCCCCACCACAGCCCTACACGCGAGTGTTGCTTCTCCCCATTCTACAGGTGGGCAACTGAGGCCCAGCGAGGGGAAGGCCTTCTCTGAGGTCTACATGTACCAGGGGCAGGGAAGCGATAAGCTTGTCCATCTTGTGCCTCCTGTCCAGGGGCCATCTGCACAGACGACACCAGGGCCCCCCTGACCCGGGCACCCTTCTACGCAGCTGTAGCACACACCAGGGTCACCCTGGCCCCAGGGAAGAGCCGCCCAGCAGGCAGCCTGCTGTTTGCTGAGAGAAGGAGGCCCACTGGGCTGAGGGTGGAGGGAGCTGTGTCCACTCAGGTGCACCTAAGTCCCCGTAAGTACAGGGCAGACTGAACGCGGGGCGGGAGGCAGCATGGGGGCCGCTAGCCCTGCCTGCTCGGGGAGCCTGCGGAGATAATCAGTGCCTTATTAACCACCCGAGAGAGGGGCCAGCCCCACTGGGCCTCTTCCCAGAAACTCCTTCCCACCCTTCCCTCTGGGCAGTGCTGGCTCAGCTCTCCGAGGCCCAGGAGGCTCCCGTCTGCCCAGGCCTCTGGCCCCAGGGCTCCGTCCGCAGGCCTGACAGCCCCTCACCAGGCTGTGTAGGGTGACCGTTTCTTCCCTCAGGCCAGGCTCTGAGGGCAGGACTGGGGCTTCCCTCAGCCATGGTCCTCTGGAGCAGGACCATTTCTCTTCAGTGTCCCCAGAGAGACATACACGCTATTTTCCTCCTGCCCCCTCAGCTGTCCCTGCCCTTTGCTGGGTGCAGTGATGAGTTCTGACACTAGCAAGTACCAGGTTCCAGCCAGGAGGTGGCAGGGGGAGAGCTGGCACCAGACCCGCAGGGCCCCCGGGCTCAGGCTGGTGTGAGGGTATGGCACTGCAGAGACAGGGATAGGAGCCTGCGTGGGCCTGTGTGTGCCCCGGGTTCTGTGACGGTGTCCGTGGGCCAGGTCAGGATCCATGCACCCAGGGACACGTGATGTGCCACCATGCATGAGGGTGAGAGTCACGTGGGACCTACTAATTTATCCAAAAAGTATTTACCTAGTACCTGTCATTGTGCCGTACACTGTTCTGGGCACTGGGGGACAGCTACAAACCACACACTGTGTGGGCACCCTGGATGACACCGTGTGTGGCTATGGAAGGCACATGCCTGTGAGTTTGTACTTGGCAGAGGCCCACGTACTTCTGGAGAAGGGCAGAAGACGGGGGACCCAGGGGTCATAGTGTAGGCAAAGCCCTTCTGCCGAGGTGAATTAGGCACCCACCAATCTCAGGATGGTAGATGAAGGCAACACCCCTCTACCCCCTGCATCTCCCACCCTCTTCCCCATGCCAGCATGTCCTCTGCCTTATGTGCCATTATAGCTCCATTCCTTTGGAAGAAGGAAGGCATTGCCTTCTCCAGGAAAAGCCATCGGAATTCAGGCATCTCCAGAAGAATGCCTACCATCTCCCATAATGCAGCGGGGCCTCTGCAGCCATGACCTGACTTTCAATGGGAAAGGAAGACGGTCTCCTGCTGGAGCCCCAGACCCGGGAAATTCCCAAACCTCTCCACCTCCTTTTCCCTGGTCTGCCACTAATCCGGGCCAATCAGGGAAGGTGGGAAATAAACAGCATCTAAGCTGAGGGCCCGCCTTTACCACAACCCTGGGGGGCTCAGACGTTAAGTGGCTTGCCAAGGAACGGCAGAGCTGGGATTAGAATTCAGGACTCCCTAATTCCCAGAGCCCACGTCTGGTTCTCTGCCTGCCTATGAGGAAGGGCCCCTGATGGACCTGGTTACCAGGTAGAATCCCCAGTTCTTCCAGTCCAGCAATAAGTACAGGGCTGGGAGATCCAGCCCCTAGAGGTGCTAGGAAGGGTGAGGGCTGGGAGTGAGCGGACCGTCTCCAACTTTCCTAAATAATTAGGGTAGGGTGGGGGGTCGGTGGGGAAAGAAGTATGGAGGCTAAGACCGGACACACAGAGAAGCTGGGAGGGGCCACAGTCACACCTATGGCCTCCTGGCCCCGGGGCTCCGGCTCTGAGACAGGGCGCTGCCTCCGCCCCGGTTCCTTCAGCGGGGTCTGCTGGCAGGTTCCTTGTCCCTCCCATGCACACGGGCACAGGCCCAGCCTCCGAGACTAAATAAGGGGGGCTCACCCCAGCTCCGGATCCCTGGGCAGTACTCGAGGCCACTCAGGCCCCGGCACTGTCTGGCCCTGCCAAGCAACGGTCTCAGCAAATGCTTTTCCAGATGTGCCTTTATTCCTCACATGCCCAGCAAGACCCGGATGCGCGTGAGAGCGGGCTGTTCCCAGGGCAGTCTGGGCTCCATCCCCACCAGGATCCAGTGGGAGAGGCCCAGGCTCTGTGCCTCAGATGCTGGGTAAGGATCCCGCCCCCTCGGGCCGTGTGGGAAGAAGACGCCCGTGGGCTCTCTCAGGGCAGAGGGGCTAAGAGGAATCGACCCTCCTCCTGGGCTGGGCAGGGATTTCCCTCTCCAGGCTGGACTGTGGGGAAACATGACTTCACTCCCTCCGGGAGGCCCGCTGGAAAAATGGGGCGGGAGGGGACTCAGACAGCAGACTGGCCGTGACCACTCAGGCACCATCAGCTCACCAGCAGCTCGGATGAATTTTCCAGAAGCACTCAGGCTTTCCTGAATAGAGGCTGAGAGCACTGATGGGGCGGGAAGACAGGACAGTTCCTGAGGGTCCAGGAGAGGGGGGGATGGGAATCAGAGTGCCCAGAGGAGCCCTCTGCTGCCTCCCAGTTCTCCCTCTCAACGGGGCACACGCTACCACCCTCCACTGGCCTCAGTCTCGCACCGCCGGCCCTGCCTCTTGGCTGCTCAGCTGGGGCCCGTCTCCCTCCCTAAGCCCCACAGGAGGCAGGGGCCAAAGCAGGGATTTGGCACTAGTGTCTGCCCAGCCTTCCCTTGAGGCGTGGTCATCCCCTCCCGGGGGGGCAGAGGAGGGGACCCAGGCCCAGAGCAGAGACCAAGAAGGAGGCCGGTTGTCCCCTCCAACTCCTCAGCCCGCCCATCAAGGCTCTCCACTCGCCACCCTGTAGGGCACTTGCCATCACCCCTACCCAACTCCAGAACAGGGCTCTGGTCCCTACGCCACCAGCCTCCCTGTCCCTTGTATGTTTGCATACACAATCTTCCTTCACCTTCCAACCTGTACCAGCCTCCCCTGACCCGCTATCCTCCGTGGCCGCCCCCACAGGTACGGGTGTGACATCCCAGCTAGGGCTGTCCCCCTCATGGTGCTGTGGCATGAGACTAGACACTGTCTTCCTGTGCTCTGTGCCCCCAGGTGAGCTGGGCTGGGCATGGTGGGAGGCGGGGAATAATCTGGGAAGCACCTGCTCTCTGATCATCTGACCCCCCACAAGAGACGGGCACCCACCTCTCACAGCATGTGAATTCCTCCGTCTGACAGATAACTTCTGGCCATTTAGGCGTCACACGATCCCCCTTAAATCAAAACCGGATTTAATGGGCCACCAGTGATTCACCAGAGGGAACAATTCAGTCATTTTCTAAGCCCCTGCCTCCGGGTCCCCTCTCCTCCCGCTGCTCTCAGCCCCACCCCTGCCTGCCCGGAGCTGTGTCGAGGCTTGGGGGCAGGCAGCGGGGACACAATGTCAAACCTATTTCTAGAAAGCAAGATTTTCTATTCTGATGTTTTACCAATTCTCCAACAATTGTCCCCGCTTGATGCCACGGAAGAGGAGCCAGAGAGACGGGGACAGAAAACAGTTGCCCTCAGCCCAGCTAGGGCCTGTGACACAGCAAGTCCAGAAACGGGAGCAGAGGTCAGACGGTGCGGCTGGGCGCCCAGGCCTGAATGAAGTTGCCGTGAGGACACGAGGCTGCCCCCATTCCACCCCCAGCTCTGCTTGTGCAGGAGGGAGTGCAGTCATGGTTTCCCCAGCCCTGCCCTGCAGGAGGGTGGCATCCCCTCACTTCCAGAAAATGCTGGTGGCCGTGTGTGTGCAGGACCAGCCAGCCTCACCCTCAGGCATGGGAATGGGCAGGGAAGGGGTTTCTGCCCGGAGGCGGCCTCTGTGCTGTGGCTCCCTGGGCGGGAAGTGGTCATCGTGTGTGTTCAGTGGTTTCAGAGCATTTCCTGGGCACACACACAGCACTTCCCCTGTCCCCTGGCCTGGCTGCCAGGCTGCCACTGCAGCTTCCTGCTCTGCTGTCCAAGCCCTCTAACCCCTCCTACCCGGGGCCCTCAAAAATCCCCTTTCTTTGCCTTGTTAAATCGTAAAGCATCAACAATGGGAGAAGGGGGGCAGATAACATTGGATTGACGCCCTCATTTTGCTCACGGGGCAACTGAGGCTCAGAGAGGTGAAGCGATGTGCCCAGAGTCCTTCCGTGGGTGAGGGCAGAGCAGGACTGGAGCCCAGGTCTCCTGGTCCCTTCCTAGGCCTGTTCTGCCAGCCACGCCCAGCTGTTCGTCCTCCGTTCCCTGATGACAAGAGGTCACCTCCTCCTTGGACACCAGCAAGGACTCAGGAAACGGTCCTCCTTGACCAGGAACCAAGAGGCTCGGGCAGCCTTCTGTTCCCCCAGACCCCCAGGCCCTGACATGTTCGTGCTTCCCAGAGGGGCCTGAGAGAGTGTGGCGACATCTCAACCCCCCGGCAAGACGGGCGTCCCCGCAGCCTCCACGCCCGTGGCTCTTGGTATTCTGCTTACCTTCTGAGGTTTCCCACGCTCCCTGCCCCTGTCCCACCCCACCACTCAACTCCGGCCAGTGTCCTCAGAGTGCCCAAGTGCTCACAGCAAGTCCTGCAGGTGGGGACTCTGGGCTCTCTCTCCTGCTCCAGCCCCTCTCCCGGACGCTGCGTGCCATCTGGCCACCGGCCTCACTGCCCTCCCGTGGGTCTCGCTGCCTCTGCCGTCCTCACTGTGGCTTCTCTCGGCTCTGTCTCCTCCTGAGAACCACCACGGCTGCTGGCCCCTGCTCCAGCCACCCCTTGGTCCCCTGACCCCTGCGGGGTTGCCCTTGCCTCTTTTGGGCCCTGCTGCTGGGACAAGCTGGGTGCTTCACAAGGGCCTTTCCGGGCAAGCAAAGCCCAGCCAGGTCCCAGCAGCAGTAGCCGGTACCTGCCCGGGTACAGCTTTACGCTCCCTCCCGGGCCCTGTGGACGGACAGCTCAGATGCCAGCCAACCCCAGAGCCTTAGGGAAACCCCTCTTCACTGTCTAGTGGTTGTTCTCACAGCTCACCACCAGGATCAATATATTCATATCTATAGCAACCCTGTCACAAAATTTAATTTTTAGTATTTGGTTTTTGATGGGAGAAGAGGCCCACAAAAGCAAAACAGCCCAGGCTCCATGAAAGTCATGATGTGGCCCTGACCACCACCATGGCCACCTGGCAGTACCCAGGGCAGTGCCCAGGGCAGGGCAAGAGGTGGTGGGCACGTTCCAGCTGTTCTCAGACTGACCCCCCAACAAGTAAAGAGTATTCCTGGGCTGAGCTGTGTCCCTAGCCCTCTCCTCCTTCATGACGAGTCCTCCATCCCTCTTGCCTGCCCTTGACAAGTCACACGTGGCCAGGGTGCCACATTATAGGCCTCGTTGTCCCTTCCTCCTCCCCTGACAGTGCGTGGGCTTGCATGAGCACATGTGCACATGCACACATAGTACATGCTTGCACACACATGCACATGCACACATGATGTACATGCAATGCACACACATTGGCTGCCTCCACAGCACATTGCTGCATGCATGTACAGGTGTATACACACGTGCAAACACATATGTGCGTACCCCAGCACATACACACACACATCCTCACAGGTACACATGCATTCATACACATGAGTGAAGACACACACTGTGGCCAGGAACCCCTGCCCCTCCTAAGCCCTCTGCCATGTAGCCTGAGTCCCAGGGCCTCTGCACGGTCTCTCTGGCACCGCTGAGTGCTTGCACTTGTTGCCACCTGTGCTGCTCATAATCCAGAGTCCGCTCTTGTCTTATCTCCTTATCACAGAACTGAGCTTAAATGGTGGAGGGGAGGAGCCTGGGGTAAGAGCTATGCAGCCGTGGGTATTTCTGTAACTACATGGCTTCACAGTCCGTCTCTTGGGAATACACTGTCTATTGCTTTGGGTGTCCTAATCTGTCTTTAGCTCAAGACGGGACCCCACATATACCCTGGGGTGGGGACGGAGACTGGCACGGGCCCAGCTCTGTGCTCTTAGCCAGGTGGGAGCAGGCTTGGTGTGCAGGGAAACTCAGGAAAGTTTCTGAAAGTGAATAGAACCAGCCGCCATCTGCCAGCCCACCAGCCAGCCAGTGTCCGGAGGGGTGTGCTGGGTCCCCACAGGGAAGGACAGGCAGGGCCACCTATGGGACCACCCTCTTCACTATTTGACTTCCTAAGATGGGATACTGTGCACTGGGGCTGGTGGGGGGGAATCTAGGAGGGTGGGAGGGAAGGCGGGCAGGGCCTGCCCTTGTCCCCATTCACTGCAGACCCCTCCCTCTGTGGTTCTGTCTGGGGATTCTATTCATGTGAAGCCAACATTCCTGGAGCCCACAGGGCCAGCAAGATCATCTCACACAGGCGATCGCTGTCCTGCCTAATGAGAAAATGATGACATGGCCCCCTGCCCTGGGCCCCTGGGCTCAGCCAGGCTTTGGGCTCCCCAGCCCCCAGCACCAGCAGCCTCACCCCAACCCACACACCTCCTGCTTTGTGCTATTGTTCTACAGGTATGCCCGCTGGTCCTGGGAAGTCAGCTCACAGGCCCCTCCTGTCACCTGGGTTGAGCACCCCTGAACTCCCAGGGCATTAGAGCGTTAGGACAGGAAGGCCTTCATGTCATGAAGACCCTATTGCATGAAGGGAAAATGAGGCCAGGTGCTAAAGTGGCTTCCTCAGTGTCATACACAGCGAACCAGTCTCAACAACCCGCCTCCCCCAGAGAGGCGGCCCCTAAGGCAGACCGTGGACCCGGAGGACTTGCTGCGTGAATGAGACCCGACTCTTTCCTCACCCTGTCTCCTCCCTGCGCATCCCGCCTCGGGGCCGGGCCGACACCACTGGGACCCCTGAAGAACCGTTGGGGTTGCAGTGTCTGGAACTCACATTGCTCTCACCTCTGCCCAGGCCTGAAAGAGGATAAATACAGTATTGGCAGCAGCCTCGGGCGGGTGAGAGGCCTTCCCCCAAGCCCTCCGTGTTTGAGAGCCAGAATCCCTGGAAGTGGCCATTTTTAGAGCCAGGTGGGAAAGACGGGCCTGCCAGGCCTGGATCCGCTGCCTGCCTATATCTCCTGCTCATCCCACCATGCTAGACTGAGGACAAGTGGGCAGAGGAGGAAGCCTACGTCCTGGGTTCCTAGGCTGGTTGGGGGTCCCAGACAGATACAAGGCAGTCAGAGCAGGGCCCAGACAAGGTTATGAGCTGCGGGAGACGCAGTGATCCGTGACGGCAACGGAAATCATAGAGGCCTTCCTGGAGGAGGCAGGACCTTGACTCATAGAATCTCAGAATCTGAAGGGATCACAAAGGCTGCCTAAAATGCACATCATCAGACCCAGGAAGCTCCTTGGCATCATCCCTGCCAGAGGGCTATGATCCCCTGTGTGGGTACCTCCCCCAGTGGGGACCTCTTACCTTCTCATACTGGAACAGCCCAGGTGGTCAGAGAGCTTCTCTTTATATGTCACTTCCCACTGCTGCCCTTTCGGGGCCACGGACCAAGCATGTCTCCCCATCCTCAAGCGACAGCTCTTTGGAGCAGAAGCATGGACACAAGGACTCATTTTCCAGGGACCTCTCAGGTGGGCCATGTCCAGGTCTCTCAGACCCTCTGTGTTCTTTCTTCATCCTGGTAGCAGTGGGGGGGGGTCCCAGCCCAGCCCCATCACATCAGGACAATCCCTTACTCCAAGAGTGGCCAGGAGCAGCCCAGCCAGGAAGTCTAACACCATCGGAGGATGGCCTTGGTCCATGAGGGAGCAGATGGCTGACTCATGGAGGGTCCCCAGTCCTGGGGCACATGCCCACCACCTGCCTCACCCCTACAGATGACAACACCAGAGGGCTCCCATGCACCCTCCGCCCCCCACCCCTCAGTGACCAGACCCTGCCACCAGAGAGCTGACCTGAGGGCCAAAATCAAAGCCAGGGCTGGTTGGAAGGGGTGGGGTTCAGACTTGGGCGGGGCTGCAGCAGAGGTAAACTCCTCAGGCAGACAAATCTGGGTGGGAGAGAGGAGAATCCTTACGGGTCTTATTTCATGTACCTTTTCTATCTGGAGGATTCCATCAGTGCTTCTCAGACTTCAAGGTGAACACGAATCCCCTGGGGATTAAATGCAGATCCTGAGCTAGTGGGTGTGGCCTGAGAGTCTCCATTTTTAACAAGCTCCCAGGCCACACCAGTACTGCTGGTCTCAGGACCACTGATCTTAGGACTTTGAGCAGCAAAGACCTGAATTACAAAAAAAAAAAAAAAAAGAAAGAAAAACACCCAATCACAATGTAGTTAAGATGAAAACACACAGAGAGGGAGGAAGCTTTTCATGATACCAGGGAGAGATTGCAATTGAGCATCACTTTTCATCTGAGCTTCCTGGGAGTCATGGCAAGAAGGGAAAGAAGTGTTTACCAACTCTTACTCTGTAATAACAGAGACAGCTGTTATCAGTCTTTCTCCTGATTCTGGCTACTCAGGAAATTGATCAAGCAGATCTTACTATCAGGAGATGTGAGAAGCAGGCTGTGTTTTAGGGGTACTGCAGGTCTTCCTACGAGAAGGACTGAGCCTGGGCATCTCAGTGGGGTACATCCCTAATGGAGAGTTACAGTTTAGATAGCACAGTTCCCCTGGTGCCCATCCTAGGTCAGAGCCATGGTCGATGCCCACAGGAGACCCTACTTTTATCACTTACTGGCCCAGGCTCTGGCTGGCTCAAGCGCCCCCGACAACAGAGAGAAGCCTAGAGCTCTCACGCTTCACCATGAAACCCTGGGTGTTCAGAGGAGGGCAGCGGAGGCCCAGGCCTGAGCCTCAGGAAAGGGTGAGGTGGGTCTGTGGGCAGCGGAAAAGCCCCACCTCTTCCCAGCAATCAGGAAAGGCTTTCTGGAGGAGGGGACATGGCAGACAGATTTGTTTATGTAAAGGAAGGGAGGCGGTTTGGGGAAAAGATAGTCCAAGCAGAAGGAGGGAAGGATGGGGTGGGGAGATTCCCTCACGGCCCTTCTCTCCAAGGCAGGCTCAGACCCTCCAAGGGGGCTGGTGGAGACGGGTGGCACATTGCCCTCCTGCCATCCTGTGTGAGGCTATCTTTCTTCACAACCTCAATCTCCGCTTTCCCTCCCGAGCCCTGCCCACCTCAGGGAGCAACCAGGCTGGCAGTGCAGAGGCTCTGGCCTCGGAGCATTTCCCATCTAGGGCAGTGTGGATGGGGGCTGGGGCTGAGGGGGCAGCTTGGACAATTAGGCCCCTGAATGTGACTGAGGGCACGGCCACGGACAGGACACAGGAGAGGACAGACTTGGTCAGCCTCATGCCACGAGACCTCGGGAAGTCACTGCCCCAACTGGAGGGTGTTTACTTGTTAACAGGTATGTTCCTATGAAAGGTAAACTTCATCTGGGCCAGAAGCGGGGTCCAGGGAGAGCACAGCACAGGGTCACACGGGTGCTGGGCTCTCAGCCTTCCTCACTCACTCCTTCCTGCGGTGGCCCAGGACACACCTCTCTCTTCCCAGCCTCCTCTGTGATGAAAGGGACATGCAGGACCCTGATGACTTTCCAGAAAAGGAAATGGAAAATCCTTAGACAAATAAAGTCAAGGTGTGACGGCATTAGCGGAGAAGAAAGGGGAAAAAAAAATGCTTCGTGTTTCTGTGATTGCCAAAGCCGTCAGAGGCTGGGGGACAATAGGAAGTGGGGTGCGCAGGGTCCACTGGGGTTGGACGGTAGCTCCCACCTTGGCTGAGCAGGCTTCCTTCTGGGCAGGGCCAGACAGGGGCTCTGACCCATCCTTGTCTGGGCTCGCGGGGAGAGGCCTGAATTGAAGGAAGACTGGGCTCCCACACAATAGCTCACGGGTGTAGAAACCAGGACACTCATAGACATTTCCAGAGCCCCGAAGTCTCAGGCCTGGGCTGGTGACGGGGAAGGAAATAAGGGGAGATAGGCGAGGAGGGGTTCCAGGAAGCCCCGCCCTCTCCTCCACCCTGCCTGGGGGCTTCCAGGAAGCAGAGCAGCAAGTAGGAAGGACTCGGCATCTGTCACCTATTAGCCTGCAGGCCCTGGGCAAACACCTTGGCTGTCTGAGACGCAGTTTCCCCATCTGGAAGTGGGAGGTTTGAGAAACGGGCCTGGGTGCTGTACGCAGCGCTGGCTGCTGCCTCCGTCTCAGTGCGGGGTCACTCATGAGAATATGCGCCCAGCTGTGTAGAGCCACATCCTCCAATCACCTCATTTTACAAATGGGGGACCGAAGCCCAAGGAGAGGAAGAGGGTCTGAAAGGAACAACCGGAGAGGCAGAATTTCTCCAGCTAGCTCAGGGGCCCGGAGAGGTGAGGGAAGGAACGGGGACTGAGGTTTGGGGGTAGGCTTGGAAAGGTAGGGGAGAGGGGCTGATACAGGGGTCAGCTGCTGTGGCGAGGGTCCAGCTGGCCTCACTGCGTCACGGCCTTGCCTATGGCCACCCGTCTGGATTCTCGGTGAGGTGGGCCCAGCCCAATGCTTGCACCCTCCCACCCAGCTCCCAGCAAAAGCGCCAACATCAGCTGGGCTCAGACGGGGTGCCAGCCCATCCCGAGCCCTGCGCCCTCCACCCTCACAGCAACCTTACGAGCTGCAGGATATGATCCCTCCCATCGTACGGGCAGGGACACTGATGCTCAGAGAGGTCTTTATTTTGTTTGTTTTTAACTGAACTTAGGTGACATCACCGAGAAGTTGGAGCAACGGTCTAAACCCAGGTAGTCACGCTCCAGATACGAGCTCATTACCACCCCGCCCCGCTGTCCAGGCCCCTTTCTCACAGTGCACACCCCATGTGGCAAGGAGCCCCCAAATCCAGAGAGAGAACAGCAGATGGGCCTTCTGCCTGCAGGTCCCAGAGAGCCTGGGCCAAGGCGGAAGCAGACGTGGAAGAGGCCTGAGCCTCAGGCCAGAGGTTGGGAGCCACCGTCTCCTTTCCTGCCAGAAAGATTCCTGGTCTTTAAGAGATGAGCAGTTTCCATAATGCCCACTGACGCCCCAAATGGTCACAGCTGGGGGGGGGCAGGGCCAGACTCTGAGAATACAGATGGGGCACCTAGGTCCCTCCACGGGCAGAGGTCCTTCCCAGGACCCCTGAGGGACTGAGAACCCTCCTGCCAGCCTGGCTGGCTTCCAGGTGCCCTTGGAGGTGGCCAGGCCTGAGGGAGCCAGTCAATCCTGTCCAGTTGGTCCAAGGTCACGGTCACCAATAGCTTGGAAAACAATGAGCGGTGGGTCCAGCCGTGGCCGCAGCCGGAACAAAGGCTCGGGCACTTCCTCTAATTGAGGCCCCCTCCTTCATGGTTTGCCAAGGCGAGGGCAGAGGAAGCTTTCATCGGGAGGTAGGGATGTTTTGTAAAGGCTTTTCCGGGAGAGCCACAGCCGCTAGCGCCAACAGGGGAGCAGGGGAGAGAGGGGCCTTGATTCTAGACCCGTGGGGCCCCCACTTTGCTCCCCAGGCTGCATCACTACAATGCAGGGTATTGAGCTTGCGCCTCCTCTCCATGACCCTAGCTCAGAAGCTGGCATCTGTCCTCAGACCCACCCTCCACACTGGCAGGAGCAGTCTTCTAAAGCAGCACTGTCCTGCTCTGAACCCCCCGTAACCCCCCCAGTGCTCACGGGAGGCGGCTCAAGGTCCTTCCCCTGACATGCGCAGCCCTTCAGGACCCAGCCCTAATCTCCTTAACCTTCCCGCCACCCCATATACCCTGGCAGCTGTGCCCGCGGTGATCGTGCGTGGGTGCTTCTGTCCCTCCTCCTCCCTGACCCTCCTTTAGGGTCTAGCTTCAATCCCCCCCCACCCCCCGCAAGAAGCTTCCTTGACTGCTCCAGCCCATGCAGGTTCCCCTCCTCTGAGCCCTATGTCCCCAATAAAATCCAAGAAGAATGTGAGCCCAGGATTCCAGAGAACGGTGTTAGGAGACCGATCAATAATAGAACAATCCTTCCTTAGACTAAATTTCCCACAGCACTCTCTGTTTACACAATCATCCTGACGTATTATTAATAGCACCTCCCTCAGGTTCAGTCCCTGTGCTGGGACAGGGGAGGGGTGAGGCAGAGGGGGCAGCCCTGAGTTGGTCCTGAGAGTACCTAGACTGGGTGCCCAGAGGGCACAGGGAGGTGGGTGCTTATCACCCAGGGCTCTGCTCCGTGGGGAGCTGGGACTTTGCCGAACCCCCGCAGATGTCAACAGGCCTTAAAACAGAAAGTGCCAGATAAGAGCCCAGGATTGCCTTTATCAGGGGCCACAGGAAAGGCGCCAGGTTTAATCTCAAACCACACCCGGAATCAACGGTTTAGAGAGCTCAGGCAACTGTTGCCTCCCCACCCTGACACCCAGGGACTGGGGCTGTACGCCCAGAGGTGGGGCGAGGAGGGAGAGTGCAGATGTGGGCCAGGAGGAGCTTCTTCAAGGAGGGGGAGTGAACCTTGGGTTTCATCCCCCAGGTACATGGGAGGAGAGAGGGAAGCCAGGAGCCCAGGGCCCAGGGATAAGGAAATGCAGCAGGATGTAGAGGGTGCGTGTGCGTGTGTGTGTGTACGTGTGCATGTGTGCACATGTATGTGTGCGTGGCATGTATGTGAGCATACTTAGTAACAGGGAATCCTGTAGCTGGGTGACCAACACCCACTAACTGGGATCTGGGCTTGTAAGACAGGAGCTGACCCAGGGCACCCAGAGGGTGGGGCCCGCACTTTCAGTTGGGTAAATGCAGGAGGGCTTCCTAGAGGAGGGGCCTTGAGGGATGGGTGGGACTTGACAGATGGACGGCAGGAGCCAAAGGGCAGGAATCAGGTGCAACAAAGCAAAAGCTTCGGGCAGTAAGGGGCTCTTTGGGGAAGCAGCTGCTATCGTCTGGGGCCAGTGGAGCTGGAGGAGGGACAGGGGTAATGAGAGGCAGGCTGCAGTCACCCCCCAACGCTCCCCTCCCGTTAGATATCAGATGTAGTCCCTTCAGTAAGACCATCGGGAGACCCCTGTGAAGGAGAAGTGTCCCAGGAGGGCTCTTAACTAAGGATTGCTATCTGGGCCTCAGTTTCCCCATCTACAAAGAGAGGCCTTCAGTGACTTCCCGAGGACATTGCAAGGGTATTTCGTGGGAACGTGGGCAGGACAGTGGGATAACGCGCTATGACCGGAGATGGCATGAGAGGAGGGGAGGGAAAGGCAAACCTCGGGCTTCTGTAACCCTTGAGTACCCAGCCAGTGGGGCTCTGATCTCTCCAGTGCAGAGCAGATCTGTGGTGCACCATGCAGGCTGGCAGCCTGCCACCCCGACCCCTGGGCAGCCGGCCTGCCGGCTCACCCGCCCACCTGTCCGCCCACCCCTCGTCCTGCATTAAGCAATCTCCATATCACACATGCCTGGCATTTTTGCCTGGTAATTACAGCTCCCACAGCCCCACGAGGATTAGGGCATGAGCAGGGCGTAGGGAGAACTCTGGGGGGAAGAGAAAGAAGTCCCTGCAAAAACTCGGCAGCCTGCGGATTTCGGGATCCTGTAAGGGCTCGGTGGCCAGGGAGGATGGTCCACAGGGCGTCTGTGACCTCCGTCCTCTCCTCACCGCTCCCTGGCAGCACCGCCTGAGCCCCTCGATGTACCCGCTGCCTCTGCCCACTCCCCTGCAGGGAAAGGTCTGAAGCAGAGCTCTGAGTCCTCCTTGTCTCAGGGACAACACCCAGCCCGGGCGCACGGTCTAAGGCCTTCACCTACCGTCTGCCTCCTCTCCTAACCCTCCGGGGCGCCCACTCTCAGGTATCCCCAGTGAGACCTACAGAGGTGGACTTGCACGGTCTCTTGGCTCTCACCATTCCTTTCACCTGGAAAGATCTTCCACCTGATTCTCCCCTTGTCAAAACCCTGCCCATCCATCCGGGCCCAGGTGATGCTACGGCCTCTGAGGAGCCTCCCCGAGCCCCGTTGGACCATAAGAAGCAAACACTGAGTCCTTGTGACGGGCTAAGCCCTGCTCTGCGTGCTTCCCGGCGTATCGACTCACTGAATCTTCTTCCCAGCCCTGTGAGGAGGTCATTTTACTGATGAGGAAATGGAGGCCTGAGCAGCTCATGTCAGGAGACTAGGCCACGCAGGCAGGGAGTGGTGAGCCAGGACCAAGCAAGCTCAGGCCCTCTGGTCCTCCTGCAGCTTTCCGCTCGGCGGCCCCGCGTGGCACGTCTCCTGTACGTCCCCTCAGTTCACTTCTTCATGATGGGGACGGCTCCTGCGTTTCCACACTGTGACCCCACAAAACCACAAGCTCTAAAGCAGAGCTTCTCAAACTTTAACCTGATTCACCGGAGGGTTTTGTTGAAATGCAGCTCCTGATTCAGTGGGTCTGGGGTGGGGCCTGAGGGCCTGCATTTCTAGGAAGCCCTCGGGTGTTGTGGATGCTGCTGGTCTGAGGTCACACACTGGGATGCGAGGCTGGGGTCTGCACTAGGGCAGGAAAATCCTCGTGTTGCCATCGCTTGCTTAGCAGAGCCCAGGGCCTGTGGGAGCCTTGCTAAGACCGGCCCTTCACCACTGCCTGCTGTCCTGAGTCTGGGCCACTGCAGTCCTTCCACCACAGTGGGCCACAGCTCCATCTTCCCTTCTGGCTCAGACGCAGAAACCTGAGGGGTCAGTCGGATGGGGCCTGGACACACCCCTGCCTTAGAATATCCCCCCAATACCCCTCCCAGCCCTGGCCCGGCTCGGACTTCCTGGGAATTCTTCTAGTTCTAGAAATTGCTCTTATTTGTACTGCCACCGTGCAGCTTACAGAGAGAGGGGTGCAAGTGGTTCTGCCAACATTGGTCCATCACATCCTCCAGCCATGGGCTGGCAGTGGAAGAGGCCAGTAGCCAGTGAGGACTTGGAGAGAGACGTCAGTGTGCTGGGGACCCGTCCCCCAGCCTGGAATACCGCGGGTTGCATCTCCCCTCCTAAAGCCAAGTGAAGGAGGCTTCAAGAAAACTGCCTGAAACCTTGCCCTGTGTGCCCCGCAGTGAGGGACGGTCCATGCATGACTCCCGCCCGGAAGTCGCTGTTCCCGGCGGTGGCTGAGCAGACAGACAAGCTGAGGGTGGGAAAGACCTGACCTCCCGAGCTGGGGAGGCAAAGGTGTATTGGTGCTTTGCGTGGCTCAAATGCGGATCGTGCAAAAGGCAGGCTTGGGTCTTCTTGAAAGGGGAAGGAGGGAGGTGGACTTCACCAGGAGCTGCAGGAGGATGAATCGTCTGGGACTCGAGAGAGACCCCAGCAATGGGAGGTCCCCCATAAGAACCTTCCGTAGCTGAGAGTATGGCGTTAAATGTTACCATCAGGCTGGTCTTGCTGCTCACACTGCCAGAAAAGTAGTGCACTCAACTTGCTCTTTCATCCAGGACCAAGAAACAAACAGTGGCGAGAAAGAGAGGATCCGATAAGGAGCAGTAAGAAAGGATAAGGCTGCTTGCGGCTCACAGTCCACTGAGGTGTGCTCGTTCAGTGGACAGGCTTCTCAGAGATGGAGCGCCAAGCCCAGGCTCAGCCCTCAGGGAGCTACTCACCTCTAGGACGTGGTCGTTCAACTCTAGGATAGGGTTGGTTCTTAACTGTTTGAGGGAAAAGAGGGGCTTGTTATTCCAAGTTCAAGGCCATGAGGAAGATGCGCATGTACACAAAGCTTTTAATGTAATTTTTTTTGGGGGGGGCGCGCTATGGACCTCTGAAGCCTACCCACAGGCTTCCTAGGAAGCTGTGCACCCCATACGGAGAACGCCCACGGGCAAGGATGCATACGCCTGTATGTCCTCCTCGCAGGTTTGGCCGCTGTATGTGCATTTATTCTAGCTTCTGGTCTGGGAGAGAGTGGCGCAAAAGGCTCTGTTCATTTTCCATTCCAGAAAACCCCGGGCAGTGGGCGTCAAACTGCACGGGTACCTGCGTCTTAGCTTCCAGAGAAGTGCTTTTGTCATTTGTTGGAACTGATCTTCTCAAGCAGCATTGGGAATATTTTTATTTCTCCAGCCCTGCCAATGGGACCCCTGGTCAGGAGGTTAAGTGAGTTTCATTAAAAAGACAGTTTTTCCTTCCTGGGCTGATAAACAAGGCTCCTGCAAGGAAACCACCTTCCTCGGCCTGGTCGCTCAGCTGGAGCGGCCTGTCCCTGGCCAAGGAAAACAAATGCATAAACACTTCAGGGACATATAGGAAGCAGTTCTGCTGGACGCCCACTGTGAATGGCCACTGGAGTTTACATAGCAAGCCCCGCCGGGGCCTCTGCACAGCCTGGACAAAGCAAAGCCCTCCCTGCCCTCACTTCCCTCCGGCTCCTCCCTGCCTCTCCCCACAGACGGACAGTTGGCCATCACTCGCGAACAGCCCCTAAAAGCAACAAACAGGCTCTGTAGTTGTCGCCACGGAGTGCCAGTTTTGCCCCCTGCATGCCTGGCACTTAAAGGGGTCTCCTTTTAGCCAGGACTGCAGAGCGACACAGCCTCCCACTCCCAGCTAATTTCATTCTGAGCTCCAGGAAGCACACAGAGGCCGGGCACCGGCAGCCAACCCGTGGCTATGGCCCTCCGAGACCTCGCGCTGCGCCACCAGGGAGTATGGTGTGCCCTGGTCCCCATGTGTAAACACCCACCTCTGCAGGCCCCACTCAGACTCCCGGCTCAAGGGCCCGCTGGGCACATCAGGGGCGAGCATGGGACAGCAGCTCCTGGGGGCTCTGCCATTGTGTTTCTCACAGCTTCTCACGTGGAAAGCCATGTGACAGGCTCGTGGAGGCCGGGGCTCTACCCCTGGGTGCCCTCCCTCAGCCCCTTTGTTGGGAGACATTGCAGAGGGTCCTCAACTTTAGTTTTTGATCTCTCTCTCTCCCTCTCTCTCTCTCTCTCTCTCTGGTCTTTTTTTTTTTTAACCAGCCTCTGATTTTATTTCTCCTATTTGAGAATATGAACACTTGCTCATATTCCTTTCCTTTCTGAAATTGGTAGGATATAAATAAATGGAATGAAGGAGGCGTCAACTGTACGATTTTCCCTTCACAAGTGACTGTTTTTCCCACCCCCACCTCCTCCATCCCGGCTCTGCCCTGTGAAGGTCTCCACAGGTTCCGCCCACTCACATTTTCAGCCAGTTCTCTGCACATGCCCCACTGCAGACACACACGGGGACCACATCCACTCCCTCTGCTCATCCCCCCCTTATTGCCGTCCATGGCCTGGAGGCCCCTCCCTAGAAGGTTCTTTCCCCCGTGTCCACTTGGCCAGGACCAGCCCCAAGGTCCACATGACTAGCCTCTTGGGGCCTGAAGGCACCCGGGTCTGCTCTGGGATGGGCTCCCGGGGGGTGGGGGTGGGGGCTGGACTGGGGGTTGAGTTGCTCCTGGTCCACACAGCTTATGGAGCTGCCTTCGACCTGGAGTGGAGCAGAAGTCAGGCCAGACCAGCAGCCCAGCCAGGAACACCACTAGACCTGCAGAGACCCTGGTGAGGTGACGTCTTTGCCCGCAGGTCACCCAGGCTCTGGGGCCCCTCCATCCTAGCCACGATCCACACAGACCTGGTGCTTCCTCCACGGCAGCAGAACAAATGAGTCTCAGCCCTCAGCATGGGTTTCACTCCTGCTTTATAGAAAGCCACCTACCAGAAATACCGAGTGCCCAGGGTCCCTGGGCTGACCGTATCAGAGGCTTGGCAAGGGGACGGCACAGCGGGGGGCAAGCGAGGGATGCAGACAAAAGGCAGCACAGGCCCCAGCAGCTGGCCTCCTTCCTGTCCTTGGCAGTCACAGCTCCGCTGGGAGGGAGCCACACAGCAGCACAGTCCTGGGCGGGCCCTTCATGGAAGGGGCAGGGAGGTTCTGGATGCTTCTGCAGCAGTGCTGGCCCAGATGGGGGTGACACCCTTTTGAGAGACTTGTCCCTGAGGCCTGGGGCCCAGCTGTCACTCCTGTGATGAGCGGTGGAGCCACAGGGCTTACCCACAGGAAAGCTCAGAGGATGGGTTCCGAGCCGTTCCAGTTCACCGACGCCCCCTTCCACCTAGGAGCAGAGGGCCAGAGAGAGAGTTAAAGCTACAGGACCCACACGGAAGCTGTCTCGTGCCCTCATTCACCTGAAGTTCTTGTCTCGGGGGCTTGGAGGAGTCAGGTTCCAGCCTCCCTACCTCGCCCCTGCACACACACACACACAAACCGACACACCACATCCTTACAAAACACAAATGCACCAAGACCCCAGAGAGCAATGGAGGAGGAGGACATTCATTTATGCATTCATTCATTCCTGCCAGTTGTTTATGAGGAACTCCCTTTGTGCCTGGCACTGCGGGGCCCTCCGCTAATTGTGTTTAATTCACACACAATTGAATCCAGGCGCTTTCCAGGTGTGCCTGATGGTGGCACTTTAAAAGTACGTGGGAAGAACGCCATACGGGAAAATTCTGGAGCGTTCAAGGTGCAGAAGGAAGTCCGGCTGCTGGAGCCCAGGAAGGGGGGCAGAGCTGTGGCACAGGCTGTGGGGGAGGGGCGGCACCTCGCAGGACCTGGGAGGACTTGTAAGGATTGCGGGCTTTGCTCTAAGAGACACGGGGAGCTAGCGAAAGGCTGTGAGCAGCTCAGTAAAACACAGTTTTGCAATTTTAATTACTTTATGACACCCTACGAAGCACCGAGGATAATTAAACTGTAGTCCAGGCTTAGATATAATTTAATAATAGTTCAATTCCAAAATGAAAGTTATTGTACATGTGACCATGACATTGCCCAACCTGTGATTTTAATCTGTGGCTAAAACAATTCAGAGGAACCACCTCTATAGCAGATGGGATATTCTTGCAAAATCTGGCATTGGGTATATTAACATACATAATACACGTATCGGAAGATTATAGGAACTAGGAAACAAGGGTTGCATACCTCCACAGCACACCACAGCGCAGGATTTGAGGCTGCAGGGTTTAGAAATGCCTTTCACCACATGGGCTTTGGGGATGGAGGGAGCAGGTGTTTGCAAAACCTGAAGTTTTTCTTCAGGACGGAAGTCAACATGGCCACTGCCACAGAGGAAGAAAAGAGAGGCGCTTTCCTCACTTTAATTGTCCATCTGTTTTAGAAAGTCCAGTATCCCTGAGATTGCAGCTTCAACAAGGAGGGACAGAACGGCCTCTCCCCAAATAAGACGAGTTCCATTTCCCAACCAAATGCTTAAAAAGCACCAAGGGCTTTTCATCACAAACCCAACATTCTCCATCTTCATGAATAACATGGACTCCCCACTGAATTGCTTTATCCTTCCTTCTCAGGCTTCTGCTCTTTGTCTTTCTTCACGTCTGTGCCTGGCTTAAACGGCCACATCAGTGTCCCTGATTTTTAGGTTGAAAGGGACAGCCTTCCAGAGGCAGTGGGGTTCATACACATTCTGTTCTTCCAGCTTCTCTTTCCTCTGGTTCCAGGCAACTTCATGGTATCTGTGAAGACTGCATGTTCCCCTGTTGAACACGTTCCACCATCTCCTTTCCCTTCAAAGGAGCAAAAAGGTTTCTTGTCGTTTGGAGAAAGGAAGTCTTAACAGTGATTCTGTGCTTCCTGCTCCCATTAAGAGGTTTAATGCAGGAGATGATACTTGCCTATAGCCCATTTTGGAACAATTAATATTGCATTCTCCTCCTAGCTCCACCCAGGGCACTGTGAGGATAAACCTTCCATAACCACTGGGGAATGTAAGAATGTGATGTTCAGCATAATCTTGACACAAGACACAGCCCTTCCCTGCTATGCACGCCAATCAACATCCCAAGAAATGTTTATCTGGTCCATATATGAATGATAAATTGCATCTTCTTATTAAAACACTCAGCGTAAAAGGCTGAGATGGGTGGAGGGCGGATATCCCGCTCAGCCATGAATGCTACACCGTTTTGGGGAACTGGTCCTTCCCACACTAGCTCTGTGTTCCCCTCGGTGTCATTTGCTAATGCCCCGTGATGCTGAGGAATCTCACCCAAAATGAAGGTGCACGGCTTTTTGGCATCTAATCCCTTCCTTCCTGCATGAAAGGCTGAGTGGTACCATTTCACCACCTGAGCCACCTGGCCCCTGGGATCCTTCTAGTCACAAGTGCTCAGAAGCAGTTCTGGATGTGCAAAAATATGTGCAGACATCTCTAAAAGGCAGCTTTTCTCAAGAGTAACTGTGGGAAGAAGCACCTTGGTAACACACATTTGAAACCTAACCTGTGACAAGAGCTGCATAACCCTCTCGCGCTTGTCCACGGACCCTGCCTCCCCTTCATCAGCCATCGTGTCGCGTGAATCAAAATGGTCAGCACCACTTGTCCCATTGGATGTGGGAGAATTAAGAGGTCCTATGGTCTCTGGGTGCTTCAGACTTTCTCCTGAGCTGCTGTGCGTCCGTACCGAGGCGAATCCGGAGGCATCCATTAGGTGCTTGGGCCACTTGGATGGGCTCCATCGGCATTCATCACTGCTTAAAGCGGACACATGGGACTGTGCCTGGAGACAACGTGACATGGCTGGGAGAAGCCAGACTGCTTCTAGGTGGTCAGTGCCCACTGCCTGCGCTGTTTGGTGCTGGAGCCTGTGATGTCCCCAAGTAGCTGACATAGGTCCAGTCAGTAGGGAAGACAGATGCGGCTCTGACTTGCACAGCTGAGCAGTTTCTGGAGGTAAAGACAGGCTGGGAAGACAGCGCGCTGATCACAGGTTCCTGGGGACAAGGCTGACCTATCTATGGGGTGAGGGGTACTTTAGCCACACGGCACGGGAGTTCATCGATTCTACCATGCAACTTGGGATTTTCAATTTTCTTTCTCTGTTCATCATTGCAGTTTTGAAGCACGTCATTAAAAAGCTTTAATGGTTCTATTAAGCTTTGTAGGTAAGCATCAGCCTCTTGTAAGTGTCTTACCAAAGTTTTGCATGCTAGGCACACATCCTGAACCCAGGCCCCCAGAGAGCAGTAGAAGGGAGGGAGGGAGAAAAGCGACAGTCCATCCACAGCCTGGGTCCAGGCAGGCCTCAGGGACCCAGATTTGCAAAGGGGAAACTACTGCCCACACCAGGGTGGATTATCACCCTCCCTCCCACCCCCCTAAGTCATGGTAAAAATGGAGGGAAGAGTCAGAAATAGACCAGACTTCCTGTATCCCTATAAGCTCCATCCTCAGCCTGGCCCCCACACCCTTCCTGCATCCCTCCTAGTCTTCGCTCTCCCCACTCTGAACAGGCAGATAGAAGTTCCTCCTATGAGCTCCCAAAATCTGCAGGCATTGCAGATCCTGGCAACATGGGGTCGTTCTGTTTTCAGTGTAGGAGCGAGCCATACCTGTGTGCCACTAGATGTATGTGTCACGCCAACAGTCATTAGCCTTATGCCAGGCTATGCGGTTTATACTTAGTTTTTTTTTTTTTTAAGATTTTTATTGGGTAATTGGGGGGATGGGAAATTGGGGGAAGGGGAACAGACAAGTTGCTGTCGTTTTTTGTTCTTCAATCTAGTTGTGGAGGACATTGCTTCTGGCCCAAGTTGGCACCATCATTGCGCTCTTCCCTGGCGAGGCAGATCAGTCGCCGGCTTCTGGACAGCCGCTCACTGCGGCTGCTGGCT
>NW_017731397.1:4715192-4744888 GCF_001890085.2 Hipposideros armiger | reverse complement strand
CTGTTGTTCAGCATCTTAGCTGTAGAGGGCAGTGTCACTGGCCCTCATATGTGGGATCCGAACCGGGGCCCTCTGGCATCCCAAGCAAGTTCTTAACCATCGCGCCACGCGGCCGGCCCTATACTTAGTTTTTGAGGTTTTGCACAGAGGTAACTAACCCACCATCCCAGCCAACAGGTGCCAAAGCAGGAGGATATTAAAAGCACCAGTGAGAAGCAATTTGCAATGTATGAGAGAAAACTCAAAGCAGAGACATTTTAAAAGTTGAACGGGCTGAGACGCAAAACTCTCAGACGTTTCAGAAACGTGCCCCAGCCGGAATGGTTCTGAAAGTCTGTGAGTCCATTACAAGGACATAAGAAGAGCTCTGAATGTGCAGTTAGGGACAGGTGAAAATGGAAATGCTTCTTAGCAGGGCACAGCATCACCGCGCCCTCGCCCAGTGTTAATTCAGGAGGGGGCTGAGCGCGGGTATTGAGCAGGGTTTCTCAGCCTCGACACCACCGGCATTTTGGGCTAGCTTAGTCTGCTGTGGGACTGTCCTGTGCATTGTAGGATGTTTAGCACCCTCCCCCTCAGCTGTGACAACCAAAAATGTCCCCAGACATTGCCAAATGTCCCCTGGGGCACAAACCACCCCAGTTGAGGACCACTGGCTTAGAGGTTGAGCTCTGTGATGATGCCATGGGTCCCTGGAGCTAGGGTGGGCTCAGCATCATGAAGGCCCACCTCACGGCCACAAATGAGGCCCTTTCTTCTCGGGGCCATCGCCACAACAGAACGGCAATTACTGCCTCAGCCAATTTTCAACACTGATGAATCTGGTGTATTTCAGTGGGGGTGGCGGGGGGCAAGGTCCCTGATAGAGCCTGTTTCGGCAAGGAGAAGGACGGCTTGGTTTTAAAGCCTCCGGGCTGACCAGTAAAAATACATCCCAGAACTCAGCAGGATGCAGCTAAGGCCTCCAGACTCCTGTTCTGTGTTCTGCCCCTGCGCCACGGCACACAGTGTTGTGTGCACCCAACCAGGTACAAGGGATCCCGGGGCGGGTGCGTGTGCAGGCTGCAGGGCGGAGCATCAGAAGCAGGCGGTCGAGGCAGAGGGAGCACCCAGGAAACCCTCATACAATGGGTGGGAGGCAAAAAGGGTGTCCACAGAGGCGTGAAGGCTGGAACAGGCCTGTAAGACAGGCGGGGAGACCACTGAGGGAGCAGGGCCCTGGGCCCCAGCCCCTGGAAGGCACCATTCCCAGCAGAAATCACATTTTCAATTTCTTGTCTGAGCCTCCAAACAGAAACATCTGTGGCCCAGCCCCAGGCCCTGGTTATGAGTTCTTTCCTCTGTCTCTGGACTGTTGACAGCTGTTTCATTTTTCTCCCACTCTAGCTCGGCTGGAAGGTTGAGGAGCGGTCACTGTGTGTGTCATGTTGGGAAATGACCGTAAGTGAGCCTGTTTTTGCCGAGATGGTTAGAGAACAGCCGGAGGATGAGGGCAGGAGACAGGCCCCACATTCCTGACACAAGCGAAGGTAACAGGAGATGCTCCAAGACAGAGACATGCGTCACACCAAACAGTGGAGATGGCACAGGACCCGGGGACCGCTCGACTTAGGATGCTCTTCTCCAAAGGCAAAGCCCGCAGTCGGGTCTTGTGCAATGTCGCCATGGCAACAAAACCAGGTGGCGGGAAGTCACACTGTCCGCTCAGTGACCTTCTACAGGGACAACGAGGACCTACGCTTCAGGGCCCGTGCTGCTTGTGACCTGAGGTGTGGCCTGGGGCATAGACCTCTACTCTGGAGAGCACCGTCTGTAACAGGAAGGGACATGCACGGTGGTGACCAAGGATCTTTCTGTGGGTCCAAGCGAGCGTTCGGCTGTACCTCAGCAGGTGTTTTGAGTCAGACTGGCCTTAGAAATGACCTGAGCTCGGGCCGTGGCACCACACGTGTCCCCTTCCCGTCAAGGCCGGGGCTTCCTATAGGAGCAGGCCTTATCCCGCACAAGGCAGAGCCCCGATGCAGCGAGTCCTCACTGACCTTGAGGCCACTTTCCCAAGTTTTTCCCTTTGGGCTGTTTGAGAATCTGGGATGAAAACAAACTCAAAGCCTTTGTAATCCAAGCCCCTTGGAACACGCTGGGCCTGCTGTTTCCCATTACAGCGGTATGTTATCTGATGGGGACGGAGGGGAAAACCCAGCGGTCCCATTCTTCACCCGCCCACTCCGCTTTTCTGGGAATCACGTTGGGAAAAGCCGCACTGTGTTCACTGCCCAGGTGGACCCACACAGCGGAGCAAGTGATGGGAAAGTGACGCAGGCAGGCAGCTGGTTTCAGAAAAGTCCTGAAGAAGAGGATGGAGCACTCGTGCCTGGAGGGCAGGGGGTGGGCAGCCGCGGGGCCAGGAAGGCAGGACCCCTGGCCCTGTGTGTTGCAGCGGCCAGAGATGGGAGGGTCAGCCCCTCACTTCACACCTGGTCATCTGAGCACACAGGGCGGCCAGGGAGGGGGAGGCACCTCTCTCATCAGGCACGGGGACAGCGGTTCTCAATGTGGGCCTGGGGCAGACAGCACCACAGCACCTGGGAACTCCTCGGGAATGCAGATTCTTGGGCCCCACCCCAGACCTACTGAGCCAGAGCCCCCGGGGGTGGGACCCGGTGATCTGTGTTTCACCGCGCCCCCCAGGGGATGCCTGTGGAAGCGCCAAGGACCACGCTCTAGGGCAAACCTTCCCAGCGGGTGAGCTGAGCTGGATATTGGTGTGCCAGGACATCGGTCGCTCAGGCATCGGGAGCTGGGCGGGGTCTGGGCCAACCAGGGTCCCCAGGCCAGCGGTCCCTAACCCTGCGTGCTGCACAAGTAGGATGCCTTCCTATCTGTGACAAGGACTGGGAAGCACTGTTGGAGATGCCGGGGGCCCAAGCTCCTCCTGCAACAGGTGAGGGGAGAGCGCGCGAGGCGGACACTCAGCCTGGACCAGGCAGGGGCTCCGCCTCCGGTGCACGCGGCCTCTGCAGCCTGCACACTGTTCCACATGCCATGATTTCTCTGTCTCGTTTCATGGCACATGGCCAGGGGTGCTGCAGGGAGGTAGGTCCTGGGAGCAGGGGACCGCTGACAGGAGGGGAAGACGTGCTCCAGGCCCACACTCACACTCAGATGTCTCTGGGCTGAGCTCCCTGACAGAACAGAGCAACGAGTCATTTTCAAGTGCTTTCCAGTTAGGGCTGAGCCCAAGAAGTCTGATCCTCGGCCCATGGGAGGTGCTTGGTGAGGCAGGCAGTGGAACCATTCTTAGGGAAAAAGGAGTTACTCAGATGGGGCAGCTGGAGAGGCTCAGGGTGGTGGGCCGCCCCTGGGAGGGGTGCAGAGGCAGCCGTACCTTCAGTGAGCGGCCTCAAGGGTCTGCAGCGGGGCGGGGCCTGTGCCCAGGGTGTGGTTCCGAGCCCGCTTGGCAGGCCCACCTGCAGGAAGGGTGGCCTGTGGCCTCCCACCCCGGCCTGTAGAAGGTGCCAAGGCTGGTGTCACCTCCTTTCCCCGCGGCTGCCCTTCTCTCATCACTCTGAATGAGTGGCCCTTTGTACATGAAAGCAAAGCGACTTGCATGTGCCTTTAATCCTCCTGACGAAAGAAACGCCGGCACATGACCCCACAGGAATGCTTCGTCCTGGCCCGGTGGGCGGGCGGGTGGGCGGGGGAGCAGATGGACCACTGGAGAGGGTGTCTTGACATCTCCCGTGTCCCTCCCGGGTGTTCCCACTGCGTACATGGCATCCTTTTTCTCTCTGCAGCTCCATTCAAGGGCCTCAGCCATCAGCCACGTTCCTCCACCCCAATCCTGATTATTTCACAAACAGGGCCATGGAGTTTCTGCCTGGCATCACACTGAGTCATGAGTGGCTGAGACAACAACAAGAGCAGCTTGCAGAGCGCTTGGTAACGTCCCGGGCACCCTTCAGGAGCCTGGAAGCCAGGCACTGCCATTATCCCCATTTTACAGATGACAGAGTGAGGTACAGAGAGGCGAGAGCCCAGTGGCTCACAGCCAGAAAGAGGCAAGGCCAGGGTCCACACCCTGGCAGCCTGGCTGCAGAGCCCACGCTCAGCATGCCTGCAGGTTGTACTGCTCCCCCAGAGAAGGCACTGGAATTCAGGACCCCCCGCTCCCTGCACCCCGAGGCCTCCACATCACTACCCAAAGGCTCTGTGAAGGGCCCGCCTGAGCCTGGGATCACCCCCCAGTGTCAACTCCACAGCTCTCCAGAGGGTGCCCCAGCCCTGGGGCCCCACCGGAGAACTCATGAGTGAAGTGATGCGTGAATCCCCCCATAGTCCGGGTAACCCCTTCCCCCGGCCTGAACCTCAGCCTCCTCTCAAATACTGAGGGGCTAGATTAGAAGAGCCAAGGACCCCCCCCCCCGCCTCTGGGGCTAGGGGCCACCTCTGCTCAGTGTTCAGAGGGCCCGGCCCACACCAGCAGAAAGATGGAGGACGCTCCTACCAAGCAAGAGGGTGCCACTGCTGCGGAGAGCCACCTGCGAGCTACACCCAGGCTGGGCCAGGCCCTCCCACCTTCCTGTCCTGCTCAAGACCCCCCACCCCTAGGTAACCTGTCCTTCCCCCTTTGACCCTAACAGCACTCACCACCCTGGGTGGCTGCTGCCTTGAGTGAGGAGGGGCCTCACCCCTCATTCAAGAGGTACGCACTCACCCCCACCCCTGCCACAGGGATGTCTTCAGTAGCTGTCTGAAGACACATGACCCCACAAATCACACTTTCCCACTCGGGCCATGGTGACCACAAGGCGCTACACATGAACAAGCTTCGAGCGCTGTGCCTTCCCAGTCTGCAGGGGTCCTGCCACACCACAGCCCCTGAGTCGGGGCGTCCCCCTTCCTTCAGGCCACACCACCCCCACCACCGCACTCCCGGCCACTCAGGTGAGGTTCTACTGCCAGAGTGGGTCCGACTCACTTGGTCCTGATGCAGAGCTCGAGGGGTGGGATGAGGTCATTGTCTCCGTCCTCAGGGACAGTCTGGGTGGTGTCTGGGGGGGGGCAAGAGAGAGGCCCACGCTCAGCCCAGGGCCCGAGCTCACCGTGAGGTTGGCACTGACAACCCAACTCCGGGGACCTGCCTCTTCAGGCACCTATACCTCTTCTCATCTCAACTGGACCGCCCTGTTCCTGCCCATCAGCTCTCACATGGACACCACCGCACCCTCCTCGTGGGCCTCCCACCTCCAGTCTCCACCCCACCCTCCTGCTACCAGGATAATTCTTTCCAAAAAACACATCTGATCCCATCACTCCCCTGCTCCAAAACCTCGCGGGTCTCCCCAGTGCCTGGAGAATAAAACCCAAACTTCTCGGCAAGGTGTTCTGGGCTCTCTAATACATGGTCTCAACCTCACCCTACACCCTTAATGCCATCCATTTCGCAAGGCACAGCTCTGGCGCCCTCCCGCAGGAGGACCCGCTAGCACTCGCCCTCTGGCCCCCCAGTCCTGACATTCAGGGGAGGCTGTGTTGCTCTCTGGCTTCCCTGACCAGTGGGTCTGGGGGCTCCCCAAGGCTGCACGGGGTGGAGGGCAGGCGTCGCACCGATGGTCAGCCGGATCTGCTCCTGCTGGTTGGCCAGGCCGTCGTAGTAGTACAGGTCGAAGAGCCTCTCGGCCCTCCAGTCTCGCAGGAGCTCGGGCTGCACGCTGAAGAGGACGCTGAAGTGGCTCTCGCTGCACACCACCCAGATGGGCAGCCTGGGGGTCTTCAGGAAGCAGCCAACCTGGGTGAGGGAGAGGGGGCAGAGATGCTGACGGGCCCTGCTGTCCCTGGGGAAAAGGGGCCAGAGCATCTGCTGCCCATCCCCACGGCCAGGCTGACCTCAGAGAGGCCCTATTGGGGACCACAGCCTGCGTGTGATGCTGGGGGCCCCTCGCGCTGCTCACAGAGGCAGGCCTGTCTCCCAGAGCCGTCCCTGCTGGCTCAGCTGCTGCTCGCAGGGCCTTGGCCTCACCGACAGTCACAGAGAGAGCTACCCCGGCCTGAAACACAGACGCCCTCTCCCCTTCTCCTCCAATCCAGCTGGTCCGCGGTACTGCCCAGCCTGCCTCCAAAAGCTCCCCCATGCCAGCCTCTCCTCGTCGGGCGATGGCCTCCCTTTCACACCCTCCTCCCCTCCACAACCCACACTCCAATGGAACCTCCTCAAACTAACCCAGCATGACAATCCTCCGTGCCTGTGCATCCACTGTCTGCAGTCTAGAGCTGGTACACCTCTCCTCTCTCCTCTCCTGAGGGTCCTGGACCACCCGAATCATCCAATCAGGGGCATGAATCACCTCCTTCTAGCTCCTGCTTGGGGAGTACTCGATACTAGGTACTCGGTACTCAGTACTAGCGCAGGGCATCACTGCCTCACAGTGATGCATCTGTCTGCCTGCCAGCAAGCTGGACTATACCCTTAGCACCAAGAGCAGCGGGTGTGAGTCAACACAAGCAAATGCCTGGCGAATGAAGGCCCTTGTGAGTGAGGTGGAACTGGAACTAGGTAGGACTTGACCTTGAGGAGGTGGGACTCGGAACCACGGGGAGCAGGGAAGGAGGGCCTCTGGGTGAGCCGTCTGTGGTGATGCCAGGAACCCATGTCCAGAGACATTGGGAGACTGTTGGGGCCTTCAGGAAAGAGAGCAGGGGAAGGGGAGGGCGGGAGCAGAGGCTTCCACCTGAAGAGGGACGCCCTCCGAAAGTCCCAGCAGCGGACATTCATGGTAGAGGAGCGCTAGGGAAGGCAGAGGCTGTGGCACGTGCACCGGGGCCCTTGGCCCCACTGCTGTTCTTCTTGCCGAGGGGAGTTGGATGCCGGGCTGTCTCTGCCCTCAGGGCCACCAGCCCTCTACGCGCTCTCTCCCTGTTGCCTGTGACTCCCGCAGGTAGTGCCTCTCCCCACCGGGGCCCTGGTTTATTCAGCTCTGTCCATTCGTGCCATTAGGCTGGGCTGGGCTGGTTCTAGCCTAAATCCCCACCAGCCCCGGGAGATGTTTGCTTGCTCAGGTATTTACAGCCGCAGCCTGTGGATTAAGGAAAGAATGGGAATTATTTTTCCAGTGGGGAGAAGGGCATGCTTTCTCCAGGGCCCGTCACAGAAGAGTGGCCGGGCAGTGTTCCTCGGGCCCCTCGGAGCCTTACTGAAAGCTGACTCAGGGCTGGGGTGTCTGGAACAGAGGGGCTGTGCTCAGGAGGCCCGGAACCAGGTCCCTGGCCGAAGACTTGCCCGCCAACAGTAACTTCCTCCAGAGGGTGGGAGGGCGACCTTTACAATGTGTTCATTTTCTCTTTGTCCAAGCGCCCTGCCCCCACCTGGCCAGTCGGGCCCTCACTCCAGTCCCGTGTGACATTTAAACGTGACGGCAGAGCTCAATCCTCGGTGGGATGTGGAGGAATTAAATGTCTTAAAGGACGTGGCTGGACGTGCCTAAACCCCACTGCAAACTTGGCTTCTGTTCCAGGCTCAAAAGAGGCTTTCCTGACGAGGGCACCGCCTCGAACAGGGAGCCCTGAAGACTGGGGACCCAGTGCTCATTCACTGCAGGCAAGAGTCACAGGGCCCGCCAGGGAGCAGGTGTCTGCATAATCAGCCACCCTGAATTTTCCAGCAGTGGCACAAAAGGGCAGCTTGCCATTTACACAACGGTCAAAAGATTAAGGGGGGGAAAAAAAAAAAGAAAAGAAAAAAGCTGCCCAGAGAGTTTATAAATGAGTTTTCTCATTCAGGAGCCCCTTCCAAGTGGGTGACATTTTCCAAAGATGAAATTCACTTCCTTGGGTTGTTGGAGTAGCTGACCAAAGGAGGGAAGGTGGGCACGTTAGGTTTCCTCCATCACAGGCTGAGGCTTTCTCCTGGCGGGGGAGTAGGTGACACCATCAGGGACGACTTTTGAATGAGGATTCTTACATCTTTGCGGAGTGGGGGGAAGGGTGTAGGAATACCCCAAACCCACCTGTGGACTGCCAGCTTTGAAGCCCTACGTGAAAGGGATCAACATTTGATTGCTGGCAGGGTGAGTCTGTCATCTCAGAGGTCCCAGGCGCTATGCTCGACAATGGGGATATGGCAGTGAAGGGAACAGAAACTGCCTTGTTCTTATGGAGCTCACCAGGTTAGTGAGGAGGACAGGTAGCAATCACGTGATCTCACAGATGCATTTCCACCGCATGGCACTGAATCGAAGGTGTCACCAGATTCGCCACTATGTTTTGTTATCACTAAGAACTCAAGGTGACAGTTCAAACCTGACTGTAATAATGCCTCAAAATCTCAGAAATGTTCAAAATGGGGGAAAGTTCGCATCTCAAAAGCAATGAAATATGATACTTCAAACCAAGAAGAGGCCTACGAAGGAAAGAATTAAGATTCTATGAGGGAGAATGACAAATGTGGGCAAGGCGTCACGAGAGGAGACCCCAATTTAGATAGAGCGATGAGATCAGGAAAGGCCTCCGTTTTAAAGCTGAAATGTGAAGGGTGCGGAAGCAGGCACAGGTCTTGCAGGGCCTTGTAGGTCCTGGGAAGCTCTGCATCTTAGTCTGTGTATTAGTCTGCCAGGGATGCCACAGCAAAGTGCCACAGACTGGGTGGCTTAAACAACAGAAGTCCCAGATCGAGGTGTCTGCAGGATTCGCTCCTTCTGGGCCCTGTCTCCTTGGCTTATAGATGGCGGCCAGCTTTCTCGGTCTTTACATGGTCATCCCTCCGTGTGTGTCTATGTCTCAATCTTCTCCTCAGATAGGGATGCCAGTCAGATTGAATTAGAGCTCACCCTGAGGGCCTCAGTTAAACGTAATTACCTCTTTCATGGCCCTATCTCCAAATCCAGTCATGTTCTGAGGTATTGGGGTCTAGGATTTCAACACATGAATTTCGGGGGACACGATTCAGCCCATAACAGTCTCAGAGGACTGGACAACCACTGAAGGGTGTTAAGCGGAGGAAAGATGTGGTCCGATCCAACTTGTTAAAAGATCACACTGGCTTCAGATTGGAAAGGGGTGGGGACAGGAACCCGAGGCCAGCTGAGCTGTCACAGGTGTCCAGACCAGTGATGCGGGTGGCTCAGACCAGGGTGAAGTTGGACAGACTTGAGGAACAACTTGGGGTAGGAGCCACGTGACCTCCTGATCGATTGGACATGCTCCTTGTTTGAGTAACTAGGTAGATGTGCCATTTGTGGGTCCAGGGGAAGCAGAGGACAATGGAGCTTGCAGCTCGGTCTTTGGCCTAGGTCCCTTCCTGAAGGCAGCATTGAACACCCCCTGCAGGTTATGGGAGAAGCAATGAAGTTAAACTCCCAGTCTCATGCTGTCCTTCCCTGGTCTGTCAGTCCCCCATCACCATGACTACCACGAGCCAGGAGGGGCCTTCCAGCTGCAGCCTGCAATACAGTCCAACCCTCACTGCTGAGCTCTGGGATGGTGGGAGTGAGGTGGGTAAGACCAGCCCAGGGGGGTCACGGATAGGTGACGACGGTCCCACCGTCCCAAGGCAGAGGAGCACACATCCTCTTGCTGTAGGAGATAAGACTCCCAGTCTTCAGCCAAGCACACAACAGCAGAGGAAGTCGACGTGGATTCAAGGATTTGGATCTTTGCAGGGCCTGAATTTCTTCAGTCAGCATCTTAATCCAAGGGAAGGATGACCCCCAACTGATGTTCCCATCAATTACCCTCCACAGACCAGAGGAAAATCGTTTACTTTTTGACCAACACCCTTAACGCAAGAATGAAACCAGGGATCATGGTAAGCCTGGGGATTTCATGAGTCCAGCCAAGGTTACCCTCTCGGCCTGTGGAATTTCGGCCTGCGTGCTTTCAGAGCCCACCCAGGGTCTGATGCTCGGGGGCCCTGGTGCTTCTCACAGGCCACGTGGCCACATTCCTGGGCTCCCTCTGAATACCAGCACATCTGGGAAGGAGCCACTATCATTCTTTTCTACCCAGGTCTCTGGAACCCACGAAGTCTGCTTCCTGTCTGTGGGGGTGGGCGTGTCATCCAGAAAGGGGACCTGAGGATGTGGCCTGTGAGCAATGGGACAGCACACCTGAACATGTGGAACATGCAGGAGGGATGTGATGAAAGTGAGCGCCACCTTAAAATGCGGGTCTCCACCCACTCTGCAAATCCATTCAACTAGCACTTTCGGAGTGTCCCTTGCGTCAGTCTCTGCAGCCCTGGTCTGGGGATACACAGTGATTGAGGCCTCGTCCAGACCTTCCGAGAATCTTTGCAGAGCTCCTGTTACACCCTCAGGACAACCCTTTTCACATAATCAACCACAGAACAATGTCTTCTCGTGAAAATGGAGGCTCAGAGGAGGTTCAGCGGCAGGCTGGGACAGGAACGTGCTCCCCTGCTCACGCTGCCCAGCATACAGTCACGTTATCCCCTGTCTAGCTTCACCTGGGCGTCCGGCCCTTACTGAGACCCTGGCTGCAGTTGAGAGGAGGTGGAGGGACCGATACACCAGCCAACAGGCTGAGTAACGCCTGGTATGGGTAGAACTGTGTCCCCCCCAAAAATTATGTTGCAGTCCTAGCCACCAGGCCCTTCGAATGTGACCTTATTTGGAAATAGAGTGGTTGCAGATGTAGTTAAGATGAGGTAATGGAGCCCCGAAACCAACATGGCTCACGCCTTTGTAAGAAAAGGAGAAGACGCACAGGGAGAGCACGACCGACCACAGGACAACGGAGGCGGAGGCTGGGGCAGTGCATCAAGCAGCCGAGGAACCCCCAGGGTGGCTGAAAACCACCAAAAGCTAGAAGAGACGAGGGGGGATTCTCCCTGCGGGTTTCAGAGGGAGCAGTGCCCCAGCGACACATTGATTTTGGACTTCTGCTATGAGCGCTTGTGCTCCAGAGCTGTCAGACCATAAATTTGTTGTTTTAAGCTACCCAGTTGGTGGTGCATTGTTGCAGCTGCCCTAGGAAATGACAGGTCCCCTGTCCCTGGAGCAGAACCCCCACCACCCACCCATACGTACAGGACAGTGGCAGCCACTCCGGCCCACAATCACACTATAAACCCCTCAGAGTCCCTTTCAAACAACCTGGTATCAGCTGGCTCTGGGAGTGAATTTCGTGCCCGAAGTGCCGATGCCAGGGAAGCCGCACCTCTTCCAAACCCTCTGTGAGGGAGAGCTCAGTTCCCACCTGCTCTGGGAACCAGGGGCAAGCTCTCCCTCCCCCGCCCTCCTTTTCACCCGTGCCGGGGAACCGGGCCCCTCAGTGTCCAGAGACCTGTGCCTCCGGTACCTGGCACACGTTGTAATGCTCGAAGAGAGACAGGAAGCCAATGTCGCTGCGGCCAGCGATGCCTTTGAGGAGCGTGACGTCCCCGTTCCCAGAATCCAGCTCCACTACGTCATTGAAAACATTCGACACGGCTCTCCCGGTCAGGAGCAGGTTGACAAGTTCCTGTTGATGAGAGAAAGGGGGAAGGCTTCTCAAGGGGAGATCTGGAGCAAGAAGAAAAGGGTGGAGAAGGAAGGAGAGCGAGGAGGGAGAGAGGCTGAAGTCACAGGGGCTTGTGACTTGTGTTCCCACAGGCCCTCAGGGGAGGCTGCCAGCTCTTCTCATCAGAGCGACTCTAGACACTCATCAAGCTTTATTCCGAGAGCGTTTCTCAAGCACCAACACTGCACAGGACCCTGTCCTAAGGCCTTGGGGGGAGGTGGGGGTGCGTGGTCCTGCCGGAGGGAAACAGGGGCTCCTGGCCTTGGGCACCGGGGTCTACAGTGGGGCACCAGGTGTGCGCCCCCACAATACAGGATGTGACTGGGGCTCGAAAACTGTGTGCACAGAGCACTCTGGGGCCCAGGCGGACATGGGACCACGTGACTCGTCAGAGCTGCTTGGTGGACAAGTGACATTTGGGTGGGTCTTGAAAGAGGGTAATTTTTTAATAACCTTTTTTATTTTGAAATAATTTTAGACTCAAAAGAATTTATAAAAATAGCACAGAGAGTTCCTGTGTACCCTTCACCCGGCTTCCCCCAATGACAACATCTTATATAACCAGAACATTAGCAACACCAGGAAGCTGACAATGGTGCCATGCCCACGGCTCCATCTCAGGTCTCATTCAGATTTCACGGGTGGTGGTGGGGGTCTTCCAAGGGGAAGGGTAGGGAGAGGATAACAGCAGCAGAGAAGCCCCGGTCTGGGTTCCAGCTCTGTCTCTGCCCTCGTTGGCTGCATGGCATCAGACATTCAATGGCCATGTGGCTTCTGCCCTACACCCGACGGGCCCACAAGCCTGCTGACCCCAAAACCAGGAGACGCTGCCCTGGGGTGACTGGAAGGGCCCTTCCTATGCAGAGCATCTAGGGGTCCAACCTCCTGTTAGAAATGGGGAAACTGAGGCTCATAAGCTGCACAGCTGGTAAGTGACAGAGCTGGACTTCCACCCACGTGTTCTGGCTCTCTGTCCGGAGTCCCTTCCCTCTCCGCTCACTTGTTACCATCAATGTACCACCCGGCTGCCCAAAGGTTCAAGATGAAGGGTGGCTGCTCAGTGCCCGCTGCCCACTGAGGAAGGATTCGCCCAGAAGCAGAGCCTGGGCAGGCGCACCTCACTCTCTAACCCGCCTCCTGCCCGGGCCGGCGCACAAGTGGGGGCCGGCAGGCAGGAATCTGCCCCACCGGTTGTGGAAACGCCCTTCGCGGCCCTTTCTCTGGAGAGCACAGTTCACAGAAGTGTTTTCCCCTGAATTGTGAGAGCGATGCCGGGTTAATAAGTCCCTCTGTCAGCACCAAGACCCCTGCCCCAGTGACAGTAAAACAGGCCTCCTCTGATGGCCGCAGAGGGACCCTGCTTGAAAGGAGATATCGAGGGGGCCTCATTGTGTCCTCGCAGAGGAAATGGGAAAGAATTTGGAGGAAATGGCTGCTCTGAGACACTGCACTTCAGGGGCAGCAGCTGCTAGAGAGGCCTGGCCTTTTTCAGACAGGTTCGAGTTTTCCCATCCGGTTTTCTAAGGGACTAGGAAGGCTGCCGCTCCCCACCTGGGGTGTGCCGCAAACTCTCAAAATGGGGGAGAAGGGGCAACAGGCTGCTCCTCGCCCCTAAGCTCACAGTCGCACAGTAGCGAAGCTTGGTGGTCATCTAGTCCCTTGCCATTCAAAGTGTGATTCATGGACCAGCGACATGACCCTCCCTGGGAGCCTGTTAGAAATCCAGAATCTCAGGCCCCAACCTGGACCCACTGAACCTGAGCCTGCTCGTCAACAAGACCCAGGGGAGTTCGTGCACATGTCAAAGTTTAAGAAGCTCTGTTCTAATCCAAATGCCTCACTTTACAAATGAGGGAACCGAGTCTCGGGGGAGAAAAAAAATCACCCCCACTCATTCCGCAGATGAAACAGCCAACACGGCTCAGAACCCAGGCCAAGACTCTGGTCTGGCACCCACTGCACCCCTCCTAAATGCCCGGCCCTGAGCAGCTCCCACAGGGAAGGCAGGCCCCCAGACAGGAAGCTGGACCCCCCAGGTGGCCAGAGAGGCCTGAGTCCTTCTTCTAGGAAGGTGGGCAGCAGCCACCCCATAGTCCCTTGGGTCCTGCCCAAACTGCAGGCCCTGAGCTGGCCCCTGCATGGTGCCCAAGTACGTTTTCAGGGCTGGCACAGTGAGCCAGGATCCTTAGGACAACTGGGTTTTCAGCTGGCCCAGCAGACTAAGCAGCTCTGCCTAGCCCGTCTGTGCTACATGTCGCCCTGTGTGCACTGAGGGTCAGATTTAACTGTGGCCCAGTGGCCACTGTGAGAGGCCTTGTCATGTAGAGAAAGGCTCAGACAGAAGCCAGGTGTAGCATTTGGCTCCCAGTCCTGATGCTCACTGATAGGATCTTGAAAAGATCCTTTCCTTGGTGTCACCAGGTGACTGAGAGGATCTATGGCAAGTAATTGTGCTAAGGGTCCCCTCTGCCCCCCACGAAGCCCCTTCAAGTCTCCTTTGTGAAGATGCAGAGGGAAGGGTTGTTGTAAAGACACTGCCCTGTGTAAACGTTAAGGGAGCCATGACCGTCATCTCCCCAGCTGGCCCTGGGGCCCCAGCCTGTGCCCAGGGCTCTGGGCTACGTAGTGCCTGGGTCTGCCGTCAGCCTCTTTTGCACCCCGTGCGGCACCAAGCACACAGGTCAGGCACAGCCAGCCCTCCAGAAACGGAAGCTACGTTGAGCTCCCTTCCTAAGTCTCCATGAAGGTGAAGCCCAGCACAGGCCACCACACGAAAGCTACTTGCAGAGGGTTGGCATGGCAGAAGAAGAGGGGAAGAGGAAGGGAAAGGAGCACCTGGCTACCCCGGCACCCCCCTGCACTGCATCCCCCTGACCTGCGTGCAATAGCCGTGTGCTCCAATCAGGTGGCTGGTGGGGACGTCGAAGTCCTGGCGGACGCTGGAAAACATGGAGAAAGCAGTGTTAGCACGTCTCTGCCTGACTGAGATGGCCGAGCAAACCTCAACGGGTGACCAGGGGCTCCCTCATGCCCAGCTGAGGCCCAGAAATGCGCTGTGGCAGAAACCTAAGGGACCTCCGCTCTGTGCCCTTGCTTGGGGCGGGAGCCCGGGTCTCTTTGAGTCACCCTCGTTCTAGGTGACAGCCTCCACTCTCTAGCCTCACCAAGCCCTCTGCCGATGCGGCAGAAAGGTCCCTGGGTTTAGAATCCAACACCTTGCATTCCCATCCCAGCTGTCACTAACGGGGGGGCCTGGAACATCCTCTGACATCTCTCTGGGCCTCAGCCTGTGAGTCTGTTAAATGAGACGAATGGTCTAAAGTAATAGCTGTCACCGCCTGGGCACAGACCTTGTGCCAGACCCTGTACACACACTATTCCTAAACACTGAGAGAAAATCCAGGCTGGAAGAAGGACTGATTTGCCCAGCGGGCTCGGTTCGCGGGTGATGGAGCAGGCAGGGGGCCTGACAGTGTCTGGAGGCTGTGATCTCCCCACCCGCAGGTGACCATGCTGGCTCCACCCTCAGAACGGGGCCCCCTAAACGGCACACGTGGAAAGCCCCTTTGCCAAAAGAAATCCTCAAACCAAAAGGAATGGGCTTCTGGGGCTGGGGGCCAGTGTGATTCAGGGTGTCATGTCCGCAGTCGCCCTGTCACATGTGAGGTAAGCACCAGGAGGCAAAACCACACCCCTGAATCTCAAAACCCTCCGACACAGAGAGTCCAATCTAGAGAGCCCACCACCGGGACTTGATTCCTCTCACCGACCCGAAGTCAATCCCTCGGGAGACGAAGCATTATTGTGGAACAGAGCCGTGGACGGACAAACAGGAAAGGAGCGACCGTTTACTGAATACACTCAGAGGACGGCAGGGTCAGCCCTCCAGCCCCCCCAGGAAAGTCAGACTACTACATTTTATAGATGTGGAAAAGGGCTCAGGGAGGTGACAGCAGGGTGGGTGACGTGACAGCCCTTGGGGCACATCGCCCACCCAGACCTGTGTCCCTGGTCTCTGCCTCCATCACCCCCACCCCACGGAGAGCACGGAGAGGCGGCCCAGAGGCAGGAAGGGCTCAGCAATCACGTTTGTTTTTCCTCTTAGTGGAAGGGAAGAGAAACCTGGTCTCAATTTTGTACTTTGAATCTAAGATCTGCCATTAAGTCCACAAACCTAAAACACACACCCTGGTCCCTGTAACCTTCCCAACACGAGTTTAGAAACTCAAGCCCCATGACCTCTGCAGGAGACATGCTTTCTTGTGGTTTTTAATAACCATGGCCAAATGGGGATGGCTTGTGGACCACATGACAAGACGGGCTGGGGTGGGCACTGTGGGGCCCCGCCGAGAACCAGGGAAGCGGGGGTGGGGGTGGGGAGGGGTAGGTTGCCTCAAGAAGGGCCTTGGAGGGTCGCCCATCAGAGACAGCCCAGCGGGCCTGGGAAGGAGTCGGCTACGGGACAAATGGCCAAGGGCCGCAACCGGCCTGCACGAGCTCAGGCAGAAGAATTGATGGAAACGCTCTCCAGCACACGCAGCCATCTTCTGAAGTGAAGAAAATAACCTCAGAGGAGCCCAGGGTGGGCTGATAAGCATCGCTGGCTCGGAGCCGGCCAAAGCTTTCAGAAGCAGTCTGATCTCCATAATCTCACAGCCTCGTGTTCACCCAGCGGGTTTGAGAGCCTGCGTCAGCTGAGAGCAGAGGGACAGGCAGAATGGACAATGGGAGGAAATGGTAATTGCATCCTTAGGTGCAAACACGATGGGAAACTCAGAAGTGGGCTCAGATCTTAAAAGAGAGGAACATCTGTATTTCACGTTAGGGCGTTCGGGAGACGCCAAGGAGAGGCTTATGGCTTAAGAGATTTACAACTTTGGCAAATCTAGCTGCCCAGACCTCCCTCTCGGGGAATTCCCTGGAGAGCTGAGTGTCAGGAGTCCTTGAGCGAAGGACCAACAGCCTGGGCTCTGCCGAGAGAGGAGGCAGTTCACACGGCAGGCCCGGCGCCAAGCCCAAGTTCTGGCCCCAGCTTGCTGTGTGGCTGCGACCCTTGCTGCTCTGGGCCTCAGTCTCCCCTTCTGAGGGGCTTTCACGAGGCGAGTGGGGTTATGAAGCTGAATCATGTCCCCCCAGAACTCATTAGTGGAAGCCCTAGCTCCCAGGACCTGGAAAGGGGTGATTGAGTTAAGTAAGCCCATTAGGATGGGACCTAATTCAACCTGACTGGTGTCCTTTCAAAAAGAGGCAATTTAGACACACAGAGGGACACCAGGAATGTGTGCAGAGAGGCAAGGCCATGTGAGGACACAGCGAGAAGAGGGCCATCTACAGGACAAGGACAGAGGCCTCAGAGGAAACCAGCTCTGCCAACACCTAGATCTTGGACTTCCAGGTTCCAGAATTGAGACCATCAGTTTCCGTTGCTCAAGACACCCAGACTGTGGTGCTTCATTACGGCAGCCCTGGAAAAGCAGTACAAGTGGCCCCCTACACCGTTCTTCAAATGAAATCTCACAGGCAGAAGCCCGTGTATGAGGCATAAAGGCAGAGCTGCTCTGGCTGAGGGCCGTGCCGAGGCTGGACCCATCCTTCTCCCCCCCACCAGCCCCTGCGGCCCCTCTGGGGAGCCCCTAGGTCGCCAAGGTCATGCCGTATCCTGGGAGCAGGGGCGGAATCAGTGGAGGGCTTGCCTGGGCTCTGAAGTTCCTACTTTCTGGGCTTCTGAGCCACAAGCTGTGACAGGCCCTTACCTGAGACTGACAGCCATGTCACTCTAACGAGCCAGTTGTCCTTCCAGTCCCCCCGAGGGCTGGGCAGCGCTGGGCCCCAGGATAATTCTGCACAGTCTGAGGACCCAGGCACCAGGCTGGGTAACAGGAGCCAGGAGGGGCCATGGCCTGATGAAGGCTGCTCCCTGAGGCTGTCCTCCACTTGGACCCCTTCAGGAGCTTGCTGGGATTTGGGATTCCAAGAAGCACGCGTGAGGGGAGCCTGAGTGGACTGCCCAGGTGTGGAAACTCACAAGGAGGGGCTAGGCCCTGGCTGCCCTGCGGCACCTCCTCGGCATGCTGGGAGCGAAGGGCCAGAACCTAGACCGAAGGCCCTGGGTGGCAGCCTGACCTCCGGAATGCCCAGTTCACCCACTGACAGAGGGCGCTCTGCCCAGGATGCCAGCGAGGACTGCTTCTCCCAGCCCTGCCCCCACAGGATGTCCCGGAGACACTGCTGACTCAGAAACAGAACGAAGAGGGTGTCAGGGCGGACAGCATTTCGCAGATGGGCAAACGATGACCAGAGAAAGGACATAACTGGCCCAGTGACAGGTGCCAGCCCAGACTCGGTGCCAGAAACCGGGCCTCGCGCTCTGCTGCCTCTCTGCCCTCCACCACGTGTCTCGGGGGGGGGGCAGAGGTTGTGCCACTGAGCAGCTTACAGTGCCTGAGCCTTGGATCTGCAGTCTCACATCCTTTCAGATAACCATCCATCCCCCTAAAGCCTGTGAGGCCAGGAGGGCAAGAAATGCCATCGCTGTGTTACAGATGGGGAAACTGAGGCCCAGAAAGGAGAAGGGACTTTTGGCTTTGTGGTTATAGAGAGTCAGTGGCCAGGACTGTGTCCCCAGCATCCGTGCCACATAGTGTCTACTGTGGCCTAAAACATGTGACAGTCAAGCAGGAACGAGGCCCCATTCCTGGTCCCCACCCTCGCTGGCTGGGTGCAGCTTGTCCCTTCATCCTAACGCCTACCCCACACGTAGCTGAACATGAATGAATGAATGAATCTGAGCAATTTGTTTGAACCATGAGTCTGGGCATTTTGTACCGAAGTTTCTAAATAGGAAGGAAAATATGTCCAAATGGCCTAGAGACATGGCTCCAGTCTGTGGTCACAGTCATGCCTCTAAAATCAATGTCCATGGGGCGGGTCAGTGACCAGCTCGACCTTGGCCTGGCTGAGTGGCCTCAGGCCAGCCCTTGCCTCTCTCTCTCCCAGTCCCCGTGTCCTCGTTTATAAAACAAGAGGACTGGAGCAGGGGGTCTCCTGGGACCTTCTGGGATGCGAGCGCGTGCACCTGGCCCATGACTGGGATATTGAAAACACCCTGCCCTAAACAGGGAGTAATTAGCCTAGGGGGACTCCAAAAGCCCCCTCCCGTTCACCTGAGTTCTAGGGTGCCAGGTCCTGGGGGCACCACCACACTCCTTGGACAGCTCCTGCCTGCCCCTCCCAGCTCAGCCACCCCCAGAGCCTGCACTGTCCACTGCACTTCCCCACCCTGCAGCAACCTCCAGCAACGGCACTCCTTCGTTTGGTGGGAGGACTCTTCACTTTTGAGGACAACATCAATAGTGCAAAGGGCAGCGATGGAATAACGAAGAGAACCTGGGCTCGGAAGTCAGGAAGCCTTGGATTCAAGTCCAGCTGCGTCCACCTACCAGTCATTCTCCTCTCTGAGCCTCAGTTTCCCCACTTGCAATATGGGTCTGATGATGTCTCCTATTACAGATTGCTGTGGGAACCGAGTGAGGTGCCTTATATAAAGCACTTGACATTTGGTAAATATCACTTCCTTTTTCCTACGATAACAGCAATAATAACAACAACCAAAAAAAACAATGAGAGGTCACGATTCCTGCAACCCCAACCGTTCATATCACGGCCAAGAACCCAGAACAAACAGAGAGCGGTCAAAATGCAGCCACGAGTATCTGAAAAGGACTTGGGGAGAGCGGATATTGACTGTTTTCCCAGGAAGGCCAAGAGGAAGTGGGGAGTAAGTCAGAACACCTGGATGTCAGGCCCCCTCCGCCACCTGCACTGTGTGACCTTCAGCAAATTGCTTTCCATCTCTGGGCCTTGAGTATGTCATCCGGATGGGGACAACAATAAACACCTTGAAGCATTGTTGCAGTAAGCGCCGAGGCCACAGAAAGGCCTTGCAAACTGCAGACAGCTCCACAAGCTGGAGGGAATGGCTGTCACTTCTATTCTCAGGCAGGGGTCTGGAGAGGAAGGGGCTAGATGGGGTCCAGCAGGCAGGCAAGCTGCACGAAGGAGACAGGAGGACCTGCCCGGAGGAGGGACGAGAAGGCAGAGATGCCCGAGACCTTCCGCCTCACCACCCACCCAGCCCTTTCCCCACGTGCTGGCACCCACCTCCCCAACCGGACCTTGTGCAACTGCTCCCTGAACCCCCCTCCCCACACACTGGCCTGTGCCTGCTTTGCTCCCGCTGCCTGCCAAAGCCCTTCCCACAGATCCCTCAGGGCCCTGCTAAATGCCGCTCCTCCACAAACAGACACCTCCCTCGCCTCAGGGCAGATGTGCCCCATCTCTCCTTAGAAGTCCCCTCCCTAGAAGCACCCACCAACTGCTTTTCCTGGACCTGCCTTGCCCCTCCAGGCAGCAGGGACTTTGAGGGCAAGGTTATGTTGTGCCCGTCTGGCCCCTTGGTGCCCAGAACTGGGCTCTAACCCTGCAGGCGCACAGAAAGGCTCCCAATCCCATCAGCCTGCCCACTCCCATCCTGGGCGAAGCTGTAAGGATGCCACGGGGGAACGGCCTCCAGAGGCTGGGTCCCAGGAGGTGCGCACAGGCAGGCGGAAGCAAGCTTCCTGCTCAAGCAGCGGAGGCCGGCCCGGAACAGAAGATTCTTCTAGAAGGTTAACTGCCTCTCCCTGCTCCCGAGGCCTGTCCTTTTTCTGGGTACCAAAGCCCTTTGTGGAACAAGGAGGTATAGCCCCGGGGTAAGCAGGTGGGAGTGCTGGATGCAATGAGGGTCAGCAGGCTCTCCCCAGCTCTGCCACTAACCCTGGTGTGGCCCAGGCTTGGTCACCCTTGCCGGTCGTGGGCGGTGGGCGCCCCGTGCAGCCCTCAGGCTCAGTGTCTATGGGCAGACCTACTGCCCTCCGCCGCCCCAGCTGGCACTCACTGGTCGTGACTTGCCATCTCACCAGCCTGGGACCGGGCTGCTGTTGGCCCAGACCATGCTGGCTGAGATTACATGGAGGGTGAAGCAGTGGGACACGCGTCCCGTCCGGTGTGGGCCTGGTCCTGTTGCCCACTTCCTCTCAGACACAGCTGAAGAGCACCTGTCACACCTCCCCCAGCCCAGAAAGGACAGGGTCTGAGACTGGGAGCAAGGAGACTTCGGTGAAGGTGCCAGCTGGGCTGCCAACCTGTCCTTAACTCCTCGGAGCCTTGGTCCCCACGTCTATAAAACGGGGTAATAGCCCTAGGCCTGTGGGCCGGCCCCTGGGGTTGTCACAAGCTCCAGAAGCTCAGGGTGGCAGTGAGGGCCCCACGCTCCTCCACCTCCGGCTGAAGCTGGGCCTCCTACCCCTGCCTTCCACGGAGTGAGGGGACCATGGGGCCCCCAGAAGGAGCCTGCCAGAGATCTACAGAACGGAGCTATAGTCACTGCATGGGGGCCGGGGGCTGCCAGGGAAGGGAGCAGACAGAGTACGGGGGGCCAGAACAAGGGAGTGGGGAGAGGTGGGGCGTCTGCTTTTCACAAAGGCACAGTTTGTGTCTGTCTCTCCCCCACCACCTGGGTCTCTTCAGACACGTTTACTGAAGGTGATCGGTAGCGTGGCCTCCACCCTAATCTGAATCAAAGTTAAAAGTTGACTTGGAGTTGAGTCCCCTCGCATTTCCCAGTTACAGTCAAAAGATCTTGGCATGTAGGGTAAGAAGGGCCCTTCACCATCCTGTCTAGTCTCTCATGTTACATGTGACCCAGGTGACAGCGTCCAAGGCTTTCGTTCAGGGCCGCAAAGCAGCTGCTAGTCTGTGTAACCGGGGTGCCGGGTCCGCGCGGTCCTGTGTGCGCCTCGCTACTCTGGGCCGGAAGAGTTCAGACGGGTGTGACCGAGGGCGGAGGAGAAAGCTGATGCACATCCTATCTATCCCCCCTCGTCAGGACAGCCCCGTGGGAGCACAGAGAACCTGGGATTTTCCACAAGAGCAGCCCCAGCTCAAACCCTTACACTGCGAACACGGGCCCACCCGGCTTCCCCGAGGCCGTCTCCGGCTCGGCGAGCTGCTGCAACTAGGAGCTTGGTCGTCGCTTTTCTTCATTCCTGCGTCTGTGGGGCACTCCACCGAGGCCCAGGCCTGACCCACCCCCAAACTCACATCTACTCTCCTGTTCCTTGATACAGCCCAAACTTCTCATTCCCAGCTGGATGGCCCAACTCTTTCCCAGCCAGTCTGGTACGTCTCTGCGGGTTTTGACTGTTTTCTGGGGCAGGCCCTGTGTTCTCACGCCCCACGATGGCTGTGACGCGGGCCTGGCCTCATGAGGCGTCAGGAATGGGAGCACGGCTCCCAGCCGGCTGAGGGGTGCTGGAGAAAGGGCCCCCTCTCTACTGGGCTCACCGGAGCACCCCATGAAGGAAGGCCCTCTGAGAACACAGCTGAGACGGAGGAAAGGGTTAATGAGATAGAAGGAGGGACACCAAGTCCCAAAGATATAGTCTGGGTTCCTGGAACCAGCCTGTCCTAAAGCCCCGGGCTTCTGATATGAATTAATAGCATGGTTTCCTGCTGACGCTGGCTAAGAATTGAGTTTCTGTCACTTGTATTACCAACACTCATGGTTGGCTTTCATTTCAGGGCTATTTCCACAAAGAGAAATAAACTGTGTTGTTGTTGTTATTACTCTGTTGGACAGAACGAGAGAGCAACAGAGCCACCATGGCGCGTGTGCCTGGTTTGTGCTGTCCAAAAATTACTTCAGCAAATGACAAACTACCGCTTATTTGGGGCTTTCAAGTGTGCCTTTGGGCAGCCAAAGTTGCCATGGTAATGAATGCCAAGGGTCTACTGCGTAAAAAGGTTTTCTTCACAAGCCTTCTCCCCCACCTCCAGGCCTCAGCCACCCAGCGGGCATCGCCCGAGCCCTCCCTGATGCCAGTGACCACTGACTCCCTGAGGGGCCGGAGCACCTGGCACTGGGAGGCCTGGCTCAGAGCTGACCTTTACCCGGGGCCTAAGCATCCTTGGGGCTTGTGAGAGCGTGCTGGAGAAATTCCAGGCCATGTGGTTTGGAAAGCAATGGAACTAGGAGACCATGCAACCCTCTATGAGATTTACGGTAAGCAACTCAAGATCTGAGGAAAGAAAGTAGATGGCCTGAAAAAACAGAACCTTCACAGGGCTTTGCAGTTGGCCCGGGGTAAACAATACTCAAAGGCCAGCTTTGCTACTGTTCCTTCGGCCTCGGGAGGTGAAGTGGCCAGGCTGGCTGCACTCTTGCGTTTGCATCTCATGGCTCCACCCGGGGATGGGGACAGCTAACGGACAGGGGGTGCTGACTTTGGTGCAAGGGCCACCTCTGGGCCTCAGACATGAGTCTGAAAGCCTTGTTAGGAGGGAGGGGTGGCCATGCCTTCAGTCTCTCTCTCTCTCTCTCTCTCTCTCTCTCTCTCTCACACACACACACACACACACACACACACGCACACACACTCTCTCTCACACACACACACACACACACACACACGCACACACACTCTCTCTCACACACACACACACGCACGCACACACACATGCGCACACTCACACACACATATACACACTCTCACATACATACACATGCACGCACACATACACGCTCTCACATGTAGACACTCAGACACACTCACATACACGCAATCAAGTCACCCTTCCCACAATCTCAGACACAACCACTGACACCCACATCACTTCACACCCAGCCCCACAGCCTCACCCACACACACACCCCACCACAAATATACACGCACACTGTAAAGAACTGGGTGGGTTTCCCAGCCCCCAACTCCACTTCTCCCTGGCTAAACAGCATGTGATTTGAGACACTCTGCCCTCTCTTTGGGTGACCAGGACATGCTGTCCACTGCCCAAAGTAGTACCAGGTCACCCTGACATGGCCCCCAAGGTTTGGCAACGCTGGATCTGAACCCAGAGCAGACAGGCCCTCGGCGGTCATCTGCCTGGTCCTGCGGTTTTCGAGCTGTTTGCAGAGCAGGGCCTCTCCCTGGAGGGGACTCAAAGACCCCGCTGGCTATGAGGCCACTCCGCCCCCCCCACCCCCTCTGCTCCCCTCACAGCAGTTCTGCTTCATCTGCTCTATTCAGTGAGCTTCAGCAGACGGTTTCTTAGGGGGGGGAAATCCTGTTTCTTCTCACTACAAAGAGAGTAAGAGGCATTCGTGCCACCCGCTTCCTGTTAGAGATAAAACAGCTAAGGCAAAGGTCAGGTTAGCCACACAGCTCGTGGGCAGCAGAGTGGAGATGGGGACCCAGGTGTCCTGAAGTTACATTGTAGCCAGTATAGGGCCCTTCACGTGACTTGTCACCCACTGGGCTGCCCTGGACAAACTTCTCAGCTCAGTCTGATAAGTGATGCTTGTGCTGGGCGACATTTCCCCCCGGGTATCCAAATGTCCATAAAGAAAGGCCTTCACAAGTAGGTAACCCCCTGCGGCAGGCCAGGATGAGGTGGGTTTTCACAGTCGCAGAGCAGATCACAGCAAAGCTTGAGCCAGGCCTGGCATCCCTCCCGCGACCGAGGCCAGAGGCCGCGGGGAGCCGGGAAGCACCGTGGGGCATACAACACGACCGACAGACATGTGAGGGGCGTGGACCATTCCAGGAGCTCAACTCCCCAAGGCGAGAAAAGCTTCTTCAGAGGAGCCCTCAGAAATGCCAGGAATGCGAACGTGTTATTTTAAATAATTTCAGCATGATCCTCTCACAGGATCTGGGCAGCATCATGACTGCTCAGGCTAGTCCTGTCTTCATTCTCAGTCCTGTCTTTCCTCATGGCTGCCACCCCCTGCAGGAAGCCCCCAGGACCACGGGGAGGACAGACAGGTCAGCCCCACTCCGATGCTCATGTCCCCGGTAGCCCTGTGGGAGCGTGGAGTGGTCAGGCGGCCATCCTGAGACTGCCTGGGTCAGAGGGCAAGTAGGTCTGGAGAAGCCCCCAGAGGTAGTCCAGGTGGCCCAAGGCCTGCTCTAGTCCCCACCTGGTGCCCTCAGGCAAACTAACTAAAGGTTTTCTTGAACACATAAGAGAGAATTGAGCGTCTTCTCTAGCACACCTCTGGGAGGCACACTCCCAGGGCAGGGAGGGCCTTCTCAATGCCCTTCTCCTGCCCATCTGAGCAACAGCACACAGTGCCCAGGGAGCCCCAGGGCCACTCAGGGAGTGCCTGCCGAGGGTGAGCACAGCCGCAGGTGGACCCGTCACCAATTGCCGGACATCCCCGTGGCCACGTCTCCACCATGAGGCACCAAGCCAAGGCTGAGGGCAAGAAATGACAGGCTGGAACGCAAGAGGCACCTGGGCACAGTGGGGATAGGATCAGACCAGCAGCACCAGGTCCACGGCTCGCTACGCGCCCGGAGCCGGGCCCATACATTGAGTCTCGGGAGGCAGGAATTATCACCCCCACGTCACAGAGTGAGAAACTCGGGCTCAGAGGAGCATTAAGCCACGCCTACAACCACGTCCACTTCATTCCCAAGTTCACGTCCTTAAACAACAAACCCAAAGAGCCCCCGTCTGGGGCCAGGCTCTGTGAGCTGTGTGACCTTGGGACAAGCCAGTCACCTTCTGAAGCCTGGCTTCATCTGAAAGACAGGGACGGTGACAGCAATCACAATAGGACCACCGAACAGGGTTGTCGTGGAGGTTAACGGAGCTTCCTGTGCAAAATGTGACAACAAAGGATCTGAAGCATAGGAAGCCCTCAAGAGACATGGTCGCTACGGTTCTTACTGCTGAAGAGATTGTCCTCTGTGTTCTCTTCTTGGAAAGAGGAAGGGGAGGTCACAGGGGCAGGACAAACCTGACCCATGCCCTGTGGGTCCAGCGCGAAAGCAAGTCTCGAGGCCAGTCCTCCCGGAAGGCCGGGGCCAGGCTGGCGGAAGCTGCCTGGGGAGGCCTCAGTGCCATCATCCTACAGGACCCAGGGAGGTCCTCAGGGGCAGCGAGAGGGAAGGGACTGTCCCTGGCACACTCTCCGTCCCCTGCCCCGGGAACAAGGGGAGGAAGGGGCTGCAGCTGGATCACACGTGTGTCTGCGTGGGTGCGCGTGCGTGTGGAGTGAACAGGAAGGGGGTTGTCAGGGTTGTAACTTCAGGCCCATTAGCATGATGCTCTGCAGGTCCAGCAAGCAGCCTTCCCCACGCAGAGGCCCCGCAGGTGCCATGGCCTGGGCAGGGGCCCAGGTTGGGTGGGTGGGGCAGGGACGAGGTATTAATAGAAGCACCCCGTTCTTCCAGCTCTTGACGACGTGAGGAGCAGCCTGGACATGGGGCCCAGCCAGACAAAGCTGCCAGAGCCGCTCCCCACAGGAAGGAGCATGTGTGTATACAGGGTACCCAGCTCCCAGGCTGGCGAGCCTGGGCCCAGGCCCCCAGAGCAAAGGGGCCCCCGCAGAGATGGGAAACTGAGGCTGAGAGGATCACACAGCCAGGTGTCACCAGGCCTGGCCCTTCTAAAAGCTCAGCTCCCCTTCAGTGAGCTCAGGGATCTCACCCACACCCAGAAACACCCCCCACTGCCCCCCTCCCAGCCACGACAACCCCGTCAGCCCAGGGATTAGCAAACCCAGGCCTGGGGAGAAAGCGGTGCAGCTTATGGTCTCCACGCACGTGAGCCGGGCCAGGAACGAAGCGTATCAATCACTGTGGCAGGGTTAGAAGGAAGCTGCCAGTAGAAAGTGCTGTGCGCACACATGTGCTTCACAAGGTCAGCCCGTACGCCGGTGGCACGAGCCCCCACCCTCCTCCTTGTACCTGCACGGAGGGCACGGAGGGCCACGGAGGTGTGAACAGGGCCCAGCTCAGGCGCCGGCGAGGGGAGCACGTGTCTCCTTCTGCCGGGGCCTCCCCAGCCTGGGCGCTGCACGGCTACTCCTGCCTCCACACTTCCCAGAGCCCACCTGTTTAGGGTTAGCCCCACATCTTCCCCCACACCAAGCACCCCCCAAAGTGGAAATGCACTTCCCCAGACCTCCACACCCCCAGGGCCTGCTCTCTGTTTGAAAGTGAATTGGGCAGTCGATAGTACTTCACGAAACTATTGGTGTGCTATTAATCTGCTCTCTCCCTGGTGACATAATGCCCAAGTGACAAATGTGGATAAGAGGGCTAGGAAGCTCCTAGGCAGCGAGCGAGATGGAGGAACTCCAGCTCTCAGGCAGCCCAGAGGCCGCATCTGATGAGGAAGCCTCGGTCAGGGTCCCAGCCTCTGGCCCCCTCTGCCTCCAAGGCCACGCTGCCCACCCACTTGTCTCCTCAGCGCTGGCCCGAGATGCGAGCCTGAGAGCCTGCAGACTGCCTTAGCCTCTGCCCAGTTCCCCTTTCCCTGAGCTCTTAGGGACCCTCGTTCACCTCCCAGGTCTCAGACTCAACTGTCCATCCCTGCATACGTCCCAAGGGAGTGCAAATATGCGCTGAAATGTGCACGCTGCAGTCCCACTGGGACCCCATGGGACTGTAAACTCTCTGATCACCCCCGCACTCCCCGGCATACATGGGGAGACCAAAGAGAAGGCAGCACTGAACACGCGTGTTTGCAGAACGTAACTGCTCTCTCTCCTCCACCAGCCTTCATGCAGCCTTCCAACCAGGCTCCCTAAGAAAGCACCCACTGTGCGCCAAGCACCACCCTGGGCTCTGGAGAGGCACAGTGAACAAGACAGACAGACCGCCCCCGGAGCTGAGGGAAGAAGATACTCACAGCTCCGTGGACCGCGACAGGATGGCCGACAGGGTGAGCAGGATGCATCCGTAGGGGCCCACCTCGAACTGGGAAGAGGAGAAAGCCATGAGCACCCATCAGGTCCACACCCCCCTCCTCTCACCTCCTCGGGGGCCACAGCCCAGGGAGCAGCCTGACCCTGAGCCTGCTGCCTCCAGCGCACCCCAGCGGTTGCCAGGTGGCCCCAAGGTAGACCTCGTGCAGGTCTCACCAGCCAGACCCCTCAGGGATGGGGGAGCAGCACCCCAGCTGAGCGGCCATGGGAGCAGACACAGTGCTCGCTAAGGAGCAGGCCCTTGACCTCCGAGTCCTGGAAGCTCAGGATACAGCAGTGGCGGCAGCAGCTTCTGTTACCGTCCAAGTGTCTTACGCTCATTATCCCGTTTGGCGCGATCACAGGCCTGTTCCATGAGGACTGTAATGCCCGCCCTCTGCCATATGAGGAAACGGGCGCTCAAAACCGAGCAACTGCCCCGAGGCCACACAGCTGGTGAGCAGCCCAGTGGGCTTCAGGGGGCTCCGTGTGATTCCAAACTCCTGACTCCAAGGAACTGCGCTGCAGGGGAAGCAGCAGAAAGCGAGTTTGGAGCGGCGCCAGGTCAGGACAGGTAGGAGATGAGCCGGGCGAGTGCAAGGGCAGGTCCTGCCTTTTAAACAATGTTTGTATTTTGTTCCTCATGGATTGTGCTTAGATTAACTTTATTATTTTTCAGATATTACTTGAAGATATTACTTATGCTGATTACTGAGGTTTGGGGCACCCCCTTGAATTTTGCACCCAAGGTGAGCCCCTTACTCGTCTCCCCCTAGTCCCATCCCTGGTTTGTGGCCCAGGGCCTGGAGCCCGGCCGCCTGGGTTTACATCCCAGCTCTGCTGCTCCTAGCTATGTGACCACATCTTCTCATCTATAAAACACGGACAATAATAACAGGACCTACCCTCACCAGGTTCTTGTGAAGGTTAAGTGAGAGCATCTTTGTAAAGCACGTAGAATGAAGCCCAGCCCCTGGTAGCTGTTACTATAATGCTGGCTTCACACTGCCCACCTGTCCAGTGAGCCCAGCAGGCCACAGCCTTCGGGAATGGGCTATATCACGTTGGCTCCCTGAAGAAACGCCACCCCCCAGCTGCAAATCAGTGTGAAGACCTTAATCATCCCACTTTAGCGACGCTACCACTTGTGTAAACTGTTGTTGAAAATGCTGCCTTTTAAAATCGTTAGTGTGACTTACATGTGATCAGTTTTCCTTTTGGACTTAAAGTTAGAGGGGGAAAAAAAAAAGCTTGTTTTCCTGGAACAATAAGAATTATAGAATTTATCATATTTCCATTTTTGCCTTGGCTGCCAGGAAGCTCAGAGCCAAATATGGTGCTCAATTGTGGTAATTATTTTTAGCTTAAACTTCTGATAAAATTATTTCTTCTTTTCCTCAAACTATAGTCTTTATTTCATCCAGTGATTCAATTAATCATTAAAAAAAAAATACCACGTGAACTTTCTGTGTCAAGAAGATGCTACCTGCTAAAGCTATACCTGCGAACAAGGTAGACATAGATCTGCCCGAATGAGAAGTAACTTAGGAAAGAAAGAACAATAAGCAACTGAAAACGGTGAGGAAAGGGCTCTTCTCTGATGGGAAATCCAAGGTCCTCTGGAAACACACAGGAAGGGCCTTTGATACAGACACAGGATTTCGTGGCCTTCAGGAGGGAATGTCAAGGAAGGCTTCCTGGAGGAAGTAATGTCTAAACAGAATCCCAAGGGCCAAGGAGGAATCAGAAGAGAAGGGAATGCTGTTCCAGGCAAGAGAAAAAGCACGTGCAAAGGCCCAGAGGCCAGGGAGAGCAGGTTTACAATGGTTAGAACACGGGAAAGTCCTGAGGACATCATGCTTTTAATAATAACTTTAAATCTGTTTTTTTGGAAGTAGACATGGAATGAATGAATCAATAACAATCTTAAAGCAACGTCATCTTATTTCTGGAACATCAGGCCAGTCACTTTACTCCTGTGGTTCTCATTTTCCCCTTTTGCAAAACGAGGACCATCGATTTATGGGGCACATTTTATGAGGCCATGTCTGTGGGCATTTTCTGACAACGGCAAAGGGTGATGCTGACATCGTCGCACAGTGGGGAACACAGGCCCGGGAGGACTTGGGCCACCAGTGCCCGTGTCACTGCACTGCTACAGACCGGCATGTTGCCATGGAGTAGCAAAGCTCTCTAAGCCTCGGTTTCCCCTTCTGTAATGCCTACTGGCTCTGCCACAGATTTCCATGTCACCCTGTGGAAGTCACAGACTGGCCTGTTGCCTTAGGGCAGCGGTTCTCAACCTGTGGGTCGCGACCCCTTTGGGGGTCGAACGACCCTTTCACAGGGGTCGCCTAAGACCATCAGAAAACAAAAAGATATTTAC
>NW_017731397.1:4711937-4713087 GCF_001890085.2 Hipposideros armiger | reverse complement strand
CAAATCGCCATTGCCAGGCCAGTTCTAAGCCCAGCGGGCAGTGTCCTGAGTTTGGTTGGGAACAGTGGGTACAAGTCCCATTTGCTTTCGCAGGAAGGTCAGGAAAAAACAGTTTTAGAGAAAACATCCCACAGAGCGGGGCCCTCAATGGGGATCCCAGGGCCATGGGTCCAAACCTGGGACAAATGAGACAAACTAGGTAAAACCAAAATCCTCATTAAGGAGGTGGTTAATCGGTGGGAAATGCCACCGTTTCTGTCTCTTCGTACACCTCATTTTCTTCCCCTTCCTTCGTCTTACTTGGGTCTGGTTTTAGGGCTGGTGCTCCTGTCCTATCAAAGCTCTTCTCCGCCTTCTCACCGCCTCTCTCCTCCACACCATCCCCCACTACCCTCTCAAAAACATCTCAGAGAGGACGCTGAAGACAGAAAGAGGAGCGCAGAGAAGGCTGGGTTTAGCCAAAAGGCACCGTGCCCAGACTGCCGGGGGAACTTCAGGCTTGGTACAACCTCGACATGACAGGCCGCCCACCAGCCAGTTCTGGCAAAAGCCCACCCCCAAAAGCCCCCACTTCTGCCCGCTGCAGTCCCAGGAGGAGGGTTCTGTGTGCCAGGGCCTCAGGGAGGTCTGGCCCGTCCCCAGCGGAGGAAGGATTTACTTATATGAAAGGAGACCGTGCCCAAACAAAATCAGAGTTTGCGTGATAATGTTCCAGAAAGCCATACTGTTTCTAAGACGCCATCTGCTTTGTATTTTCCTGTTGGACTGAACTGCTGTGTTCCCGAAGCCCTAAAAAGGAAAAGGAGACGCATGAGTCCTATGCATGGAAAGAACATATGACCTTGAGCCGGGACAAAACCACATGTACCATTAAATGAAGACAAGGAGAAGGTGGTTCCGGGGGAGAAGGCAGACAGGGCTTTCTGCTTTCTCCCCACTTTAAACTCACCCACGAGGCTGGGTTCAGAGAACACCACTAACAGAAGAATAAAAGTGGGGGAGGCAGACGGAAATCAGACAGCAGGAGCAGAGCTCGGGATGACCAAACCCAGCCCTGGCAGGAGGAAGCCTACCTGTCACCCACCCACAGCCGACAGATACATTTCTAGACGAAGGAACGCTGACTTGCCCTTCATATTGAAGGGTGTCA
>NW_017731397.1:4706393-4711797 GCF_001890085.2 Hipposideros armiger | reverse complement strand
TTCTGTGTCCTAGTCTGTAAAACGGAGAAATTGAAGTTTTGCTCCATCTGCTCTCGGGGCTGCCGGGCAGATCCTAAAGGCCAGGGTTAATCAGGGAACTGGAACGTGGGTACCAAGGAAAAACGCCATATACGGACACTACCGATAATGGTAATTAACACCTACGCTGACATGGCACTTGGTATGAGGCAGACAGTATCCTAAGCACGCCACATTTATTAGTATTTATTGTTTACGTATATGAAAAAATGATTAAGACGGGTAGATATTATCACTTATTGTACATCATTTCATTTATAGTGACTCATTGAATTCCCTCACAATCAGCCAACTAAGTAACCCTTATCCTCCCCATCCTCCAGATGAGCAAACAGATGGGGCACAGAGAAGTTGAGTCAATTGCCCAAGGTCACACAGCAAGAAGTGACAGCGTTGGGGAAAGGCACCCCTTTTACTAAAGCTTAGCCACACCGCTGGGAGCAGGGGACGCTTCCACACTGAAGGGTCAGGCCGAAGACCCAGCCAGCCAGCCATGTGGGGTATGAGGGTGACGTCCTCCATCCGGGGTAGGCAGGAGGTAGCAGGGCTACAGCATCAACCGCTGTAGGGCCTCTTTGAGTCTCCTCCTCAAAGGAACAGGGATCCAACCAACAGACCAGCGCGTGCTCTGGGGACTGGGGAGAGGGTACAAATCTGCAAGGTGACTGGGTCAGCTGAGGGGCTGTTTTCCAAGACCCCTGGATCAGAATCACATAGAGGGGAGCAGGCTGCCCAGCTCAGAGCTTTGCTCAGGCAGGTTCCATCCCCCTGAACTCCAGGAGGGAGGCAGGGCAGATCCAAACCCTGTCCCGAGCTGAGAACAGAGCTGTGGGGAGGGCCTGGGCCCCCTCCCAGGGCAGGGCTGCCCAGCACATCAGGCTGACTCTCGGAGCTCGTCGCAGCATGGGGCACAGGGCAGGGGTCGGGGAGGACACACAGATGCGGCCCTTATCCCCAGACAGCACACAGTCGCTTGCCTGCAGCTGTGCCGGCCTGAGGTTGAGTGGTGGCGACACAGCCCTGGGACGCACTTACAGTGTGACCACAGCTCTCTCGTGGCCCCCAGCTCGCCACACAATGTCCGAGATGGCCAAGGCCAGGCAGTGGGTTCTGCGGGTGTTTGAAGGCTGCAGCTGCCTGAGGACAAAAAAGGGAATGCGTTTATGCCCGTGGGGACACAAGCCAGGGACGGCGCAGCCCTGTGGCAGATGGCCCATCCTTTCCTCTGCCACCCAGAGAGGCTCCGTGGGAGCCTGGGAGGTACCTCCTCAGATGAAGACCAGGGGAGAGCCTTGAGGGAGGGGCCCTGGGCGGGGCTGGAGGAGGAGCAAAGGGGACTCGGAGACTTGGCAGGGCCCGAGGTGTGTGTAAGGGCTGAGCTCCAGAACTGCTGCCATCCTGAGGAAAGAAAGCCACCCTGATAAAGGCATGGCACTGCACTGCCCAGGCCTCGCCCAGTCCTGACACCCAGGCCCCTGGAGACAATGGCTCACGCCAGCAGGTGGCCAGAACCCCACCTGCCGTAAGGAAATAAGACCACAGGTGCAGAGGGGAAAGCAGCCTGACTCGCTGGTGACTTAGACGTCACAGGGCGTGGGGATGTGGGAGAGGAAGGATCTGGGGTGACCTCTGGGTATTTAGTGGGCACACAGTGGTGCCGCCGAGTAAAATGAATACAGGGNGACCCTTTCACAGGGGTCGCCTAAGACCATCAGAAAACAAAAAGATATTTACATTACGATTCATAACAGTAGCAAAATTGCAGTTATAGAGTAGCAACGAAAATAATTTTACGGTTGGGGGTCACCACAACATGAGGAACTGTATTAAGGGGTCGTGGCATTAGGGAGGTTGAGAACCGCTGCCTTAGGGAGTGACGAAGTTCTCTTAGTCTGTTTCCCCTCCTGACATGCCTACGGACTTCTGCCGTGGACTTGCACACTGTCTTGAAGAAGCCACGACACTTTCCCACTCCGCGTCCCCCTCCGCCGTGCCTGCAATGCCTGTCTACTTGCCAACTGCAAGGAAGTAACGGACACAGAAGCCCGTTGTAAGCCCTAACTCTCTGTAAGTGTGGAGAGCTGCTATTACTACTCGGGCCAGCCTTTTCCACCGTGGCTGGCACACCCTCAAGGGGACCTTAGCAGGAGCCCTGGCCGTGCCCTCCATGTGGACGGGTTAGGGGAGACGGCAGAAGGTGGGGAAATGACCTTCCCTCCCCCCTGGGCTTCTGGCCCTTGCCGGAACATGACTAAAGAATGGCACCAATACTCCATTCTGTTTTTAAAAAACATTTAAAAAATTATCTCATCAAATTCAAGCTGCCAAGACATGGGAGGCCACAGGGCCAGGCGCCTGCATTGAAAGGAGACATCAGGCAGGCAGTTGGGCTGGAAACCACGGTTAGGGTCCGGAGAAACGTCTGGTCTCGCTTGAGAAGAAGGGGCACTCCCCCCGCGCTGCTCTGACCTGGGGAAACCTGAGGCCGGGGCAGAGGCGCATTCCTCCCCACCCCCCTGCCCCCCGGGCCCCAGCTCACGGGGACCCAGCCAGACACGTTGCCCAGAGAGTGAGTAGTAATGAAAGCACAGCAAGGAGGCTATTTATTTTGGGCAGAGATGGTACAGTGTTCATTTCCAGGCCTGGCACGAGGAACCCCTCTTAGGCCCAGGCCATGAAAAATGAATTTGGTGAGGGTAGTGCTGAGGCAGCTCAGAGGCTTCCAGCAAAAACATAAATTAAACGGCAGGGAAAAACACGGCCTTCCACAGTGAGGAGGACCAAATGTTGACCGCCTGTACGCAGGGACCAGAGCCCGGTGACGGGGGAATCACTCTGAGCCCGGAGGCTGACAGAAAAAAGGCAGCTCTCTGCTCTGGCGCAGGCCCCACACCCTGAGCCTCCTTCGCAGTCACTGTCTTGCTTGGGCTTCACCAAAACCCTGGGGATACAGGCCAGGGGAAAGAGGGAAGACAAGGATGAAAAGACCTTGGTGCCAAGGGGCCTCCAGGGGCCATCATCAGGGGCAGTGACAAGCCTCAGAGCCTTGGGTCACGTGAGCAATCACCCCGCCCCACCCCCACCTCGCCCCCAGAAGCCTCAGTAGGCACTTCCCTCTGCTGGCCTCGGTGGCCCCACGATCTGCTTCACCTGACAGTGTGAACACAGGTGCCCTTGGCCTGGCCCTGGTCACGTTGCGCACTCGGATGTAATCAGGCTTTGCTCATCTCTCAGATGCACTGCTTCGTTGTCACAATGCTCTGTAAGTATTTATTAATAGGTTTCCTTCCTGCTTATTGAGAGCTCCTGGTACCTAATTTGGAAGACATTTTTCCCCATACATTCAAGTTTCTTCTTGAAGAACCACGGCTGGATGGTGAAGAGTGGGAAGTTATCTGTTAATTGGTCCAGCTTCCATTTTCCACTTGAGGCAACTGAAGCCCAGTGACTCTTCTGAGGCCACATGTGACCCAGGAATAAACCAAAGGAGGTCCCCGGGCCCCTTCTCCAGGCCCCCAAAGCTGCACTGGGCCAGGCGGGGGGTGCCCTGCGCTGGCAGACAGCCCACTGGGCTATGTCTATGGAGAACCAGAGAGAGTCAGGGACAAGCAGCATGTGATGGCCAGCCGGGGTCTCCCCACACCCAGGCCAGGACCCCCCCACACATCCGCACTCCTCCCACGTACCTCCCGGACAGGTCAGCTAGAGCAGCCAGTGCAGAAAGGCAGCGTCCTACGCTGGGCACCAGGGCCCAGCTCCGGGTCTCTCCTTGGGCTGTGCCAACCTGAGGCAACAGCTCTGGGTACCAGTGCCCCAAAGACAGCACACCTGCCTCCCATGGCCTCAGGGCACATCCCACTTTCCTACCCAAGGGGCCTCTGTGCTCTCAGGGCCGGGACACTTCCCAGTCTGTGCCGACCCTCAGCCTCCTCAGTGAAGTGTGCCAGGGAAGGGCACTGTGGCAGCAGGAGTGCCCAGCCTGCTCCCAGCCTCCAGGCTCACCACCAAATCCTCCAACGCCTTCTCTGGAGCCTAAAAGAGCCAAGCCCAGAGGCTGAAGGACAGGCAAAGAGGCGGTGGTGCCGGGGGTCAGCCTGCACCCCAGGAGGGCGTGGCTTAGAGCTCTCTCCTTCCTGACACATGACGACGGACGGGACGACAGAACTGTGAGGCTTTGCAGGTGGGGATCGCAGAGGCCATCAGTCTCCTGTCCTGGCTCACGCTGCACCCTCCCTCGGAAAGGCTCCCCTCTCTCATTTCTCTGTGTCTATAACTAACCTGTCCCAAGGCTGCCTTAAATAACCATGACAACGGTGATCACAATATATACGGAACGCTAACAACCCCGAGAACATGAGGCAGGGCACCCTGCACAGTGCTGAGACAGGCACTACAATTATCACCCACTCTGTGCAGATGGGGAAACCGAGGTACGGAGGGGTTAAGCAAGTTGCACACGGTCACAGAGCTGCTAAGGGAGTACCCGAAGCGCAAACCCAAGCCAATGGCTCCAGAAACCACGTTCTTTACCCCTGGAGCGTTCAACTCCATCCATCCTCCACAAAACCATGAGGCGACAGCCCCACTCTGACTGCCCTCTGCCCTTGACAGCTGCTCCCAGGACCTGGCTGAGCTCCGCCCCGTCTCACAGCCAAGAGTGGGTGCACGGATCTCCTCCAGCTGACGGGGTGCTCCAGAGGCCCTGCCTGGCCCCGCCCTGCCTCCGGGGACACCAAGGGAGGGCCTGTACAGAGCAGGGTCTCCATCGACGGTGCTCGGACCTCCAGCCCAGCCCAGAAACCCATGTTCTCATCAACTCTCCAGCTGCTGCTGGGCACCACTCACTCACAAAGGGTTCTTTGCTTCCAGAGGTGGCTGCCCACCTCAGACAGAAAGGCAAGCTCCCATAACCACAGTCTGTCAGCTGCTTCCCTTCACTCAGACCCCGCTCCATCCCAGCTCTGCTTTCTGCAGCCCCCTGTACCTTGTGGCCATGGCCAGCCCTCAAGGATGCAATGGCAGAGATTGGCTCCCTTTCCCCCAAGTCCACTCTTCTCCAGCCTAAACCACCGCCCTCAGCCACGGCGCCCAGGGCCAGCATGGGCTCCTCCCAGCCTCTCGGATACCCAAACCCCCAACCCCAGCTTGGGGGTGAGGGGAACAACTCCAGTTCACCAGCATCTGTTCCACAAACAAAGGAGAAGGCTTAACAATGCCCATCCCACAAACTAAACCATTGTTCATACCTGCTGGACGCTTTGTTGAAGGAAAGTCACCAGCTCCTCATAGCAGGTCAAAGTATGGAGCGTGAGCTGAGAAGACACAAACACACAGAGTGAGCTGCCCAAACCCTGTGGATGGCGCC
>NW_017731397.1:4700991-4702278 GCF_001890085.2 Hipposideros armiger | reverse complement strand
GGATGGGGGAATAATTCATTCTGCGTTTGCCTAATTTACCCAAGTCTTTCAGAGACGTTTCTGCCGTAATTACCACAAAACAGCCTGACCTGTCCACTTTTAGTTGCCCACTGGTCTGAGTTTATAGACAATTCAGAGGAAAATTGGCCAATGGATGGAGGCTGGTTACTCCATCCTCTCTGCTCCCTCTCGGGGTCAAAAGTTGCCATATGGACGGGGTGGAAAGAGAGCGGGCATGGGGGCCACCGGACCTGGGCTCCAAGCCTGGCTTTCTTCCAGTGTCTGGAGGGATCTTGGGAAAAAGTGCCTCTCTATCTCTGGGCCTCAGCTTCCCCAGTTTCTGAAGGGAAGTGGAGGTGAGAGGACAGGTCCCAGTCCGTGGCCCCCTCCGGGCCTGCAGGGCAATGACAGCTCATCATCTCCCACCACCGAGCCGGCTGGCATCACCCCTCCTCAAGTGGAAAAACACCACGTCCTGCCACCCCGCTCTGCCCTCTCTGACTGAAGAGAGGCCGGCTGCCGGCCCGATGGAACGAGTCTTAATGAAACCAGACAGTCCCACAGAAGAAAACATTACCCCTGCCAAGTTGGCTCTATTTCAGCATGACTCCCCTGGAGGGTGCTTTCACAGAACCATTTCCCCAACAGTTGTGAGGGGAGAGCGTGAAGAGGGGGCCTCTGCCGCCCAAGCCTGCAGACCCAGCACAGGACAGCAACCATGGAGCCCCCCAGGTCCACAGGTTCTAGAGCCCCGGGGGCCCGGAGCTCGCCAGCAGCAGGCGCTGCCAGTGTGTGCTGTGCCAGGTGTTCCTGAAGACACAGAGGAGTGTGCCCGCTTTTTAGGGGGGTTTTCTTTTTTTTTTTGAAGTTGGCTTGTTTCTGACATCCTGGAATTTCAGAGTCAGAAGGGAACAATGAAACCTCCAACCCCACCCAGCACACAGAGCCCATGCAGAAACATCAATGACCCAATCAGTCAATATTAAAATGAAAGAAATAAATCAATGGAACTGGAAGAGGTGGGGACCGAGAGAGGTTCCTTCAGAGAAGCCACTGTCCCCCTTTGCTCACATGAGGCTATTCCCTGTATTATTCTCTGTACTCTTCTGTTTTGATTTTTTTCCCAACTAGGAAAAAAGGGAACCTGCCGAGAAGCCCTCCATAAAACACAGGGCTGCCTGTTGGTCACTGAGAGGCCATCTGGGTATCCAGCATCAGGTGTTTCAAACCCATGATGCTCAGCCCCCCAGTGCCAGCCCCTCCTGGCCTCTCTGGCTCTCCCCTTGC
>NW_017731397.1:4699130-4700197 GCF_001890085.2 Hipposideros armiger | reverse complement strand
CTTCAAGATAGATGGGCAGCCAGGGGTGTCAAAAATTGGCAGAGGGACCTCTCATCACAAAAGGGGTAACGAAGAGGCCCCTAGGAGGTGAAGGGAACGAGGGAATGAGGAAGGGGCCACGGCCAAGTATAGCTGCTTCTTTCAGTTTCCTGTTTCCAGGGCTCTGCAGAGCTGGGCTTTGCCTACTCCCAGGTTCTGTGAATTTTTTCTCAATTCTTACAAAAGCAACAAACAAAAGAGCCTTGAGGAAGATCGTGCCGGAGCTCAAAGGAGTATCGAGTGGGGGGCTTCCTGGTTTTCAACCGCCAGGTAACGCCTGAGCCCCATGCTGGCTGTGCGGGGGAGAAAGAAAGCTGACGTTTTGTCCGTCCTCTCCAGGGCAGGAAAGCAGGAACCTGGACACAAGGACACGGGTCACACTGTGGGCAGCATGTGGTCACCACACAGTGCCTGGGACACAGACATGGGTCTGCACCCAGGTTGTCAGCATCCAGAGACTTTAAAATGGGTGGGGATGTAAAACGGCTTCCCCGTCCGTAAACTGGTGACAATGGTACCTCCTTTGTAGCGCTGGGAGCTTTAAAGGAGATGATGTGTGTAAGGCCTGAGGCCCAGCGCCTGGCACGTGGTAAATATTCAATAAAGGGCGCCTATTACCCTTGTCTTTCTGGAAACATCAAGTCCCCACTTGGGCCTTGGTGACAGGAAGGTGAGCACTCAGCATCTGATGTGAAAGGGATAACAGCACCCGACACTGGGCAACCCTTCAAACCCAGCGAGCCAAACGAGATATGCAGCAGTAGACCACCTGGCTGGCACTGCTGCAGCCTCAGGGAGCCCACGCACTCCTCCAGGAAACGGTGACGGCACCATCACCAAACAGAGCTGCAGAGAGCGAGCACCAGCCTGGGTCGCCTTTGAAAACAAAGGTGAGCAAACATTGTTCTGGGTTTCAGGTGAGGCCACGCCAGGGACGGAGAGAGCCTGGAGAGCAGGGATTGGACCTTTATCTCTTTGGAGCCAGAGCTCACACATGTGGATCCTGCCCTGCCGTCATCCAGGTGACC
>NW_017731397.1:4689925-4694382 GCF_001890085.2 Hipposideros armiger | reverse complement strand
ATGGAGATGTTCCAGAAATGTCTGTTGAGCGAGTGAGAATGAGGTGTCCGTGTGCAAACACTTGATGAGCGAGATGGAGAATAAACGGCCAAAGGGTGTGGCAGCAGCGCGCTGTGGGGCTGGCTGGGACATATGGTAATGGCTGTTGGCAGCGGTGAGGTGATGTGAGGAGGGAGGCGAGACCTGGGCTCCGCCGAAGGGTCACCAGGTTGCCGTGGGTGTGGACGACGGGGGCAGCTGCCGCGCTCGGCCTCTGAGGAGGGGGTGGCCTTAGTTTCAAGGCTGCTGCTGCAGCAGCCACTTTCCCTGTGGGACAGGACTTAACCAACCTTCCCTGCCTTTAGACAAATGACACAAGTCATTTCACTGGTCAGCCAGGCGCTGTTAGCCAGGCGCCATTTCCCTTTCCAGAAGACGGGAAATGTCAAGGAACACACGCGCTTCCTTGCTTGTTTTTTCTGGACACTGGAGAAGCCCCTGGAAAAGATATTGCCAGAACGAGCGCTGACTTACCGAGCGCAGTCATCTCTGCTGTCTCCTTCAAACAGGAGTTTTTGTAGGACACAGCCTTGGACGGCTGCCAGAACTCCACAGGGACCACCCTGCAAAGACAGACATGGGTTAGTGCCAGTAAGAACTAACCCAGAGTACAGCCATCTGTCCCCCCAGAACTAGCCTCTGCCCACAGGTGACAGAACACAGGGGCCCTCCACGCCTGCCTCAGAGACAGGGGCCTCTGAGGGGGTGACTACTTCTATAAAGTGCTTACCCTCCGTCACAGAGGGGATGACAAAGGTCCCAGCACCCATCACTAGAGGGAGAAGAGAGTCTACAATGTCTGATGGGAGGAAAGTGACACTTTACAACAGCCGGACGTGAAGCTAGGGACATCACCGTTGGTTTCCAGTCATCCAGGGAAATCCATGTCCACAGGCAGAGGGTGTCAATTGTCTCCCCAGATTTCAAGGCCCATCTTAAAGGCCTCCTCCTCCAGGAAGCTCTCCCTAACCATCTCAGCTAGATGTGAGCACCGTTAGCAGTCTCTGCTTATGTGAGCTGTCTTCTGCCTGCCTGGTGGCCTGCCTCGGCACCCATTAGGTGTGTCCTTGTCCCCTCCCATGCCAGAGTGAGAAGGCTCCATGAAGAGCTCCTCTCTGTAAGGTGTCTACAAGTACAAGGATGGTCAGAGCAGCAGGCCGAGNCATGATGCTCAGCCCCCCAGTGCCAGCCCCTCCTGGCCTCTCTGGCTCTCCCCTTGCCCACAGTCTCTTCTAGGGCACAGTAGCATGGTGTGACACACAGGGCGCCACATGCCTGGCGTGGCTCTGCCACCGATGCCAGGTGTGACCCTGGGCAGGCATCTTTTCCTCTCTAGCCTCGGTTTCTCCATATGCACCATGACAGGTGACTTCTACCATCCTATCCCCTTACACAGCCCGTGACGGTTTACAAAGGACTTCGTTTGCAGTCAGTCTTAGGCTGACTTAGGACAGAGATTCACAAATGGAGCAAGTGAGGCCCTGCTCCCCCACAGCTATAACCCAAGTCTCTAGACCCCAGTCTAGCACTCTGCTTAGCACCCCCAAACCAGGGACGGGCTCAGGAACACAGAGCCCAGCATTAAGCCCCTCCCAGCTCATCACAGGCACAGACAGGGCACACCAATGCCCACTTGGCAAAGGCATATTTCCATGGCCTCTGACACTCAGGGCCTCACCTCAGCATCAGCTCAGAATGTGCTGTCGCCGGCTCATGCCTCCCTCCTCCACTGCCAGCCCCTCACGCCTCTGGCCTCTGCTTGACCCAAGTCTCAGCCTGAACCCAGGAGAGTTCTCCACTCCACCCCCAATTGCCCTGAAGCCCCCAAGCAGGCTCACATATAGGTAAACCCAGACCCAGAGGAGGAGACACAGGATGCGAAAGATGTGGAAGCATCGGGTGGTGCCAGCGGCCGCTGGCCCCTCAACCCCTGGGTCCTCCCCCAGCTCCTCAGCCTCAGAGCTGCTCTTCCTGAGTCCCCTCAGGCGTTTTCAGCAGCTCAGGCTGGAGGTGAGAGCCGGGGTCACGGAGCCGTACCTCCCTCTCAGTTGGGTATGAAGAAGACCTTCTAAGGCCTGCTCTGCGGTCTCTGGGAATGGGAGGCTGACCCACTACGCTTGGCTCTGCATGGAGAGCGGCTCTGCATGCTGGGCCCCAAGAGGGGAGGGTTTTATAAGGAGCACCCACAGCTGCGGGGCTCCAAAGAGAAGGGAGGTCACTCTTCCGCAGCTTCTCCTTCCATGCTCCCTGGAGGAGGGGGCCCCGGCCAGCAGGCCGAGCTCTGAGCTCTCCCACCTCCTTGGCACAGCCCCCCTCTCACCCAACCATGCAGCCTTCCCCAGAACGGGGCTCCTTCCCACCAGGTGCGCCCCCCTCCGGCCCCCCCCACACACACACACACAGCCCCCTGCAGCCAGATGCTCCTCCCCTCTTCTCCCTGTGCCCCCCCCACAAGATCCAGCTCAGCCCCACCCCCCGGCCTCCTGGGCCTTCAATGCAGGCTGGTCCCAGCTCCTCTCTCAGGGTCTCAGTGGGTGGACGGCCCCTGGGGGCCGAGGCTGCATTCCTTCCTCCTTGCCGTCTAATCGCTGCTGAAATAGGCAGCTGTCCACATACACTGGGGCCTGAGTCAGTGCTTGGCCAGTGGCTGACTGGCAGGCAGTGGGAAGCGGAAAAGAGCCTCACTTCCCGCAGCTGGCGTGGTTTTCTTTCCATCCAGGGCCCGGCTTGGGCACCCCCCGCCCACAGTGGCTTTCTGGCTCCCGAGCCCCGGCTCCCCCTCTGGTGTAGAGAGCTGAGCTATCCCCCACGGACAGGCCTGGAGATCCAGGGGCTGTCACATCCACTTAGCGGGCACGGGGGTGGCAAGAAGGAGCCAAGCCTGCCGTGTGCCCCAGGCAGACATGGCTATTCCTGGAACCAACTTAAAAACCCCACCCCCAGTGTTGGGACATGATCCATGATTTCCACCAGAAGTTCAAAAGCAACTCCGAAGGGGCATGGAGCTAAAATGAGTCACAAGACGTCTCCCACGAGGGCCAAGGCCAAGGCTGACCCCAGCAGGCGGCCAGGCCCCGAGGCCGTTCTGGCAGCCTGGGCCTGACCCATCCACCAGCCCCGGTCTTGCCCTGCCCTTCCAAACTCTGCCCTCGCCACCCCAGGCCACTGTCCTGGCCTGCTCTCGCGGCCCTCAGGCACTCTGCACATGTTGCTTTCCTTCCCTCCCCGTCAGTCTGGATAACTCATGCATTCGTCCATGCGTTCATTCAACAAACATTCTAAGGGCCTCTTCCGCGGACTAGGCCCTGGGCTGGATGCCAGACACGGGCTTGAACCAGGCAGCCCAGGAAGGCCCCTGCTCTCACAGGGCTTGTGTTCTGGGGTGGGGGCGTAGGCAGACATTGACAGGGATCGGCATGGATGAATTTGGAGGCAGGCCCAGGTTGGTCTCAACTGGAGAGGCCCAGGAAGGCCTCCCTGTGTGCAGTGAGGAGCCGGCATGCAGGGTCAAGAGGGCAGGGAGGCAGTGTGAGGGACTCGCTGGGAAGGGGAACTCGAGGATAAACGAGCATGCGCAAGGATGTGTGTGCAGGGGAATCGCCAGTCCTGCTCGTCCTCCTGCTCTCGGGAAGATGAAGGTGCCACTCCTCCAGCAAGCCTGCCTGACCCTCTTCACGTCCAGGGGAGCCCTCAGCATCCTGCCAGTCCCCTGAAACCTCCTGTCTATCTGTCTGGCTCTCGCATTCAAGGCCACAGCTGTCTCGTTGAGCCACGTCTTCCCTCCAGGCACCTGCTAAGTCCTCCCTGCATGCTTCCCTCCAGCACAAGAAGCGAAGGTGGCAAGTGGGTGCACGTGTGCTCAGAAGGAGTCCCTGCGGCCTCTGAGAGCAGCCAGAGGCCCCTGGCTGAGCACATTCCACCCTGTCACTCAGAAGCATCCCTCAACTTCAAGCACTGAGCTGGCCTCTCCGGGAGAGTCAATGCCCACGGCAGGGTCTCTGCCCATGACGTCAATTCACACCTGCCAGCACTTTGCTGGGTGGCCTCCCAGAGCAGGCAGCAGCAATGGTCCTGCACAGACGGAAACAGCGATGGATGGACTCGGGAGGGTGCGGGGGGCAGAGGGGGGGAGCTAGAGAAGAACAAAGACAAGTGAGATGTCACTGGGTTTCCGATTAGGGTGATGCTGTGCTTCCGGTTAGCATCTTTGACTTAAGAGAAAACACCTTGACTATTACTCCGCAAAGTAATTAGACAAATTATATTGTTAAACAAATTATAAAACGCCAAGCATGAAAAACGACCTTCGCTTGGGCCCTGCCTAACGCAAAATCGTCCAAGCTGGTCAAGTGTTTCCTTTGTACCAAGCTTGGCTGGATCTGGGGAGCCAGTGTGTCTTCCCAGGAATCTGAGCCTGA
>NW_017731397.1:4665321-4686705 GCF_001890085.2 Hipposideros armiger | reverse complement strand
ACTTGTTCTGTCAATAAAGTTTTATTGAAACACAGCAGTGCCCATTTGTTTACATATTGTCTATGTTTGCTTTTACATTATGGTGGCAGAGTTGAGTGGTTGCAACAGACAGCCAAAAACATACTATCTGGCCCCTTGAGAAAAAGTCTGTCTACCCTGCTCTTGTACAAGCCATTACTACATGTAAGAATCTCCTCTATAACATCATGTGCAAGTGGTCCCCCAAGACCTCCGCTTAAACACCCCAACCACCTAGTTGAAGGGGTTTCCTACCACCTCCCAAGGCAGCCCCTCCACTTTCTCACAGCTCTGTCTTCTCTAAACTTCTGGCTGATATTGAGCTCATTGTTCGTCTCCAGTCAACCCAAGCCCGGCCCCAGAGCCCCAGGAGGTAAGTGCCAACTACCACACACACACACACACACACACTGGCCCTCAGACAGGAAGTCAGAGCCTCTACCGGGATGTACTCTCCCCGTGCCAGCTACCTCCTCTCTCTCCACCATGATTTTACATCCAGGGGTCTCTGAAGGGCCAACATGTGAATTCTGATGCCACCTCCCCAGACCCCCCCCCCTCTGGGTCAGATCTTCCCTACAGACTCAGATTATTTCCCTCTAGAATTGGTTTTTCTTTTTCATTAAGTATAAGGAGAACCTCTGTGTCAGAGCATTTGTCTACATGTCATCAAATGTGGGCTGGCGGCACAGAAGGGCGAGAGATGGGTAAATTCACGCATCAGGGCTTCGTTCCCCTCCTTGCACCAACTACAGTCATCCATGTATTTGAACTGCGTTTCCTAAGAGCCTAGAATGATAGGAACTTGAGTTTTCTGACTGAAGCCCATGTCTGTTCTCTTAGTCACAGAATGGCTCCCAGCCAGGCTATTACCTGGTTCCAGGGTTACAAGCCAGGAAACAGCTCTACCTGCCATGATACGTAAGCCCTAGGCCCGCCTTTGCTCTGTGTGCGGCTCAGGTTTTCCAGCTGCTTTTGGAGATGCTACTGCTGGGTGGTCTTTAGGGGCCTCTAAGGACCCTTCCCAACATGTGAGTCCGCACTGCAGAGAATCACAACCCTGTGGCTACAGATGGTCAGATCACTTCCTCCCAGCTTCGGGGCCACTTCCACGTGTCTGACCCTCTGTGGTTTCAAAAGAAGGAAGGAAAAGGGAGGGGAGTGGAGGGGAAGGACAAAACCTCTAGAAAAACCTTTGACTTTTTGATCTGTGTACTGAGAAAATACTCAGTAAGTAGGAAGAGAAAGGGTTCAGCTGTGTCCCCAGGATTTTTATTTTTTCCTCCTGGATCCTGGCTGAAAAGCTAGTAGACGACAGCAGGAGCAGAATTCATCCCACAGGAACCACTGGCCAAGGGGAGGGGAGAGGCCACCTGGCAATTGAGGTGGTGAGGAATCCAGGACATCCCTGCACAGGAGGCTGCTGAGGCCAGGAACCTGCTCCCTAAGTCCTGTGACCAGGGGTCCCCTCCAGGAGGCCACTGGTGCGAACCCCGAGGGTACTGAAGAATTGTCAGCATCCTCCTGTCCTTCCTTCATTGCATCCCAGCCTGCGCCCAGAGACAAGTCCAGGAGCAGAGCCAGTCTAAAGAGGATAATTACTCTGCTCCATGCCAACTCTGGAGTGGCCCAGTGCAGACGTGACGAAGCAGCTCCGGACGAAAGAATGAGATCCTGAGATGTCTGAATGGGAGGAGGCTGAGACCTTTTGTCTCGGAGAGGGAATGGGAGGCACCAGGTCTAGGCCCCTGTTTTCCTGACTCTCTCAGTGCAGGTTCTCCTCTACATCACACCCAAATTCCCATTCTACCAATGACCCAGAGGTTATAATGAGATGGATGGGGCCAGAGGGATCAAACTCACCTCATTCGCACCAATTCAAATCAAGGAGTCTTCAATTCACACCACACCAATTCACACCCATTCAAACCAAGACGTATCAACTTACACCTCTAAGTTGACACCTACCTTTGCCACTGAGAGGTCGATGGGCTTTGACACTATTTGCAGTTTGGGCATTGATGGGGCTGGAGAGAGAATGACTTCTTCCCTTATCAGCTCATCCTCCACATCCTCTGAAAGAAAGCCGTCCTGTGTGAGCTCCTTGTGATAATTCACAGAGCACAGAATCTGAAGTCACTTAACATCAACAACAATGATGAGTTCTGAGACAGTTTGAATTAACAACGGGTTCCTCCATCATCCACCCCCCCGTCCCCTTCAGGGCTCCCAGGCCCTCATCAGAAGGAAAGTAGGCAGAGCCGACACAGCCCTCACTCCCTGTCCAAACCTCTCGCTGGTCCGTGCCTCAAGGATACTGGAGAGTGGGACTGGGCTACTGGTCCACTAGAAAGTTCTGCTTGTGGGCATGCAGTGAAACAAATGCCTAGGGCTTGAGCCATCGAGTCAGGCCCAGAAAAGCCTCGCCCAGACACCTGTCTTACGAAAGGTGGGCATAATGCACGAATCTGTCCCTCTGAGGACAGACATGGAGAGGGCAGAATTAGGAAAGGAAATGCCACCATTCATAATAGTAATAATAGTAATAATAATAATAATAAAAATTGGGTTGTCGGAAAAATCATGACATATTTTTTCTGTTTTTCGTTGCAAAAATGCGTCATGACTTTTCCGACAACTCAATAATAATAATAATAATAATAATAATAATAATAATGCTACTGTGGCTTTCGTTCATTAACCATTTGTGTTTTATCACCTAAGCCCCATAGTAGCCCCTGAGGGAGTAATTATCATACACCCCCTCCCAAATTACAGATGAGGAAACTGAGGTTTAGATAAGTTAAGTAACTGACCTAAAGTCACACAGATGGAAAGTGATAGAGATGGGATATAAACCCAGTCCTCACAGCTCTGCCATCCTACCAGCCACACCGCCCTGGACCTCCAGCCAAAACGGACACTAAGTCACACTCCGAATATAGTCCCCTTAGAGCTGGGGTGACTGACGCCCAGACAGGGTCCCACTGTGAGTCTTGGCAGCACCTGTGCCTCCCCAGCCCCGGCTGAGGCTCCCTCTTGTCCTCACAGCCCCTGCAGTAGCATTTACCAGAAAACTCAGAGGAAGGACCCAAGTGGAAACAGCCCAAGGCAATTATGCTGGCACACTGAGCAGGTTCAGTCTCCAGAGAGCCTCTGGAGACTTTCATTTTATTTTTCCCATTTCCCAAGATTAAATGGGTACTTTAAAAATGCACCACACTGCAGAGAAATCAACATTGTCTCCCATAATTCTGTGCATCTGGGGCTATAGACATGTCCCTGGCCCTGGCCCACAGCTTCTGGAGATGGTGTCCAGAGGCCAGCAGCCCCAGGACACATCTTATATCTTATTCCACAGCCTTCTTTTCTTCCTTGGAGGAGCAGGCATAGCGGGAGGCCAGCTCCTGGAGGCTCCGCCCACTGAAAAGGGGACAGATTTCACCTTTAGGCTGAAAACAATGTTTTTATGTAAGCCTGGGACTTAAATGAGAACCTGAATTTCAATGAGAACGCTTCGTAGCTAGGGTCTCTGAACAAACCGCCCTGGGACCATGGCCTTACAAAAATGCCCTGAAATAAAGACCAGGTGTTCACCCAGCAACACGCACAGGTCTTAAAATCACGGGGCTGGGTGGAGAAGGGAAGAAAGCAAATGAGATGTATATGCCTTACAAATACACGCGCACACACAACAACACTACACATGTTGCAAGGACATGCACCAGCAAAACGATATCGACTAAATACACGAGGATGGCTGCTTACGGAGAAGAGGGTCACGGGAGTGTGGGGTCGGGCTAAAGGAAAATACGGAAGGAAAAGTGAGAGCGAGGGAGGAGGAGGGAAGGGAGGAAGAAAAGGAGGGAGGGAGGTGAGGAGGGAGGGCAGGCTTTCCGAAAGTCAATACTGAGAACTTTGCTGGAGGAATAGAGAGAATTCAACTCTAGTCACCAGAGGCCCAAACAGAGGGAGCACGTCGTCTGAGTGATTCCACCAGGCTGCGAAAGGCTTCTTGCAATGCCTCGGGCCAGACTGTTTCCTGGAGGCACAGAGGAGACACTACTTAAGCCTACTCGGAGGCTTCTGTTTAGTCTGAGGTTGTCCAGGAGGGAGTCAGAGCTAAAACATGCTCTGCTCAGGCCCCATGAAGTCAGTCTGAGGATGGCAGCTGCGGCCCAAGGAAAGCGGGCCGGGTGGAGGCCCCAGGAGGAAGCAACGACGCTTGGTTTCTGCCAGGAGGGAGTTGGCCCTGGTGCAGAGAGTTGCTTCGGGACCACATAGCAGGCCTCAGGCCCAGATGTGGCGGGACCGCCATGCAAGGGAAAAACAAAGCACTGTAGAGTGACAAGTTGGCCAAGCGGACAAAACCGTCTGCAAATGCTGGCAGTTTGAGAGTGCTATTTTTAAGGCCCTGGGATAAAGGTCTGGCTGAAAAGAAGCAAGGGATTTTGTATCTCTTACCATTTTATTCACTCCTTGGAGGAAAACATATATAATAGAGGTCGTGTACCTCTTTTTCCAGGTGCCCACTCGGTAGGTATTTCTCACTGACTACAAGATATCTTCCCCTGGAAGTGCCGTAATGTCCCCGACTCAAGAATCTCAGCACTGCATCCCTCAAGTCTTAGGTTTTGGTAACAGACTCCATCTCCCCACCCCTCCAGCAGGGACCCAGGCTAAACCCACGACCCTCTCCCACACACCATGCAGCAGCAACCTCAGGTTACTCTGCCTCTAGGAGGTCCCCTACCTTGCTCAAGCCCTTTCTCTCTTCTCTGTTACAGAAACACGTCATGATTTTTCTACTTGTTCATCAAGCACTTTGCCCAGGATGTACCAGGGATTCTGTGCTCCAGGAATGATTAAAACACCACCCCTGCCTTCCAGGGGAGCCCCAAATAATATAACATAAGCTCTAAAATAGAGACGAGTGCAAAGGTTTTAAGAGCAGAGGGGGCAAGGCAAATAATTCTGCCTTGAAAGGGAAACGTCCCATTAGAGGTCAGTATTTGAGCAGGGTCTGGAAATACCCATAGCATTTCCCCAGCTAGAACAGTGGCCCAATCACCTCTTTTCTGGACCATTCCAACAGCCCCCTATCCAGTCTCCCAACATCCAGGCTCTTACTCCTAAAATCCGTCCAGAGGCAGCCCCAAACACACAGCATAGAGTCTTCATGTGCTCCTCACTGGCTAATGACTTAGTCAGACGCCAGACAGCGCCCAGGCCCATCCTCACCCTGCCACGGGCCACAGCCTTCGTTCCCAGCCTCATCTGCCCTTGGCCCCACGACTCCCCAACAGGCCAGTCGCCTCAAGCCAGTCTCTCTCTCTCACACCATGAGGTTTGTGTCCCATCTCTACTTGGCAAGACCTTTCCCATCTTTCAAAGCCCAATCTACATCCCGTCTCACTATGGACACTTCCAGGACCCTCCACGGAACTTGCTTTCATATGTCTCTTGAAGCAGTGAACAACTCTCGATCATGTGCTTCATGTGCTGCTATGGGAGGACACCTGTGTCCCACCCAACCCTGCCCTCCAGGAAGGCAGGGCCACTCTTTACTGGCCTCGATCTGCTCTCAGCCGTCCTGGACGTGCCCTGGCATGGGACAGCTTGCTGAATGGAACCAATGAAAACTGAACTGGGGTGGGGAGGAGAAGGCTGTTCCCCTAACCAGATTTCACTCCTTGCTTCTGTCCCCCACGCCAGAACTTCTCTTTCCTTTTCTCTTAGTGTCTGGGTTCTATGATGGCTTTTATCTCCTTCTCCATTCAAAGTCGTTAACTGAGCCGCTCGCAGAGAGGGGTCTGCCCCGCTCTGGAAAGCGCACACACACACTTCAAACAGCTGGGTTCTGAGAGACTTGCTAAAAGCCTTCCTTCTAATAGAAACCCTCTGGGTTCTAAAGGCCGGGAACTGCTTCGCTTTATGTCCAAACAAGAGTGGCTTTCACTGGAAAAATCTCAAAGCGAGGCGCTTTCCAGAAAGGCATCAGACGCCAGCACTTCCTGGCTCCGGGCTCCATTCTATATGGCCACGTGCAGAAAACTGCCCCATCCTGGGGAGGCCAAAGGATCCGCACCGGCCATTTCTGAAGATTAAAAACGGTGGACCTGTTACCTCTGAAGTGAGCTAAGCAGAATAAACAAACCTGCCTCCGTCCTTTAGCAGCCGGCCCTTGCCTTTCAACTTCATCAAAGCAAACTGTCAGAGAGCACATCTCACACAAACAACTTCTAAAGGGCACAAGGCTTTCTTCCTTCAGTTTAAAAGGGACTGCTTAAAAGGAGAGGGAAAGTGTGGGCACAGCCCCTATGTGCCCAAAGAGTCCGACAGATAAACGGCCGGCTTCCTCCTTTCCTGTCTGCTCGTTGGCTTGTTCTCCGCCATTCTACTGCTGCTTTTGCCAAGCCCTGCAAACACACTGGTCTTTGGGGAGCAGAGGATTACAGAGAGAGAGAGAAAAAGAAAATTGCTTCAAAAGTAAAGAGTGGGTGGCTATGTTCTCCCCCTTGATCCTGGAAGGTAGTTACACAGATGTGTACGTAGGTGAAAATGCACTGAGCACAAAAGTGTGCGCACTTAGGCACGTCACTGGTTGTACTTCACATCTCAAAAATACGTTGATAATTTTTTTTTTAAATGGACTTCCCCAGGCATAGCTGTACTCATATTTTGACTGAGAATGGTCTTCTGGAGACATTTGTAGGTTCTGAATGGCCTTAAGAGAACCTCCAAACACAGAAAAGGCTCCCCTGGTCACCCCCCGTGTGGATCCAGAAATGCTCAGCTTCTCATGAGAATTTCTCGGGGGGAGAAAGGCAGGCGGTACAAGGGGGCATCAGCCAAAGAGAGAGGAGTTGGCTCTGCTCACTGGGCCAACCCCTCCTTCCTGAGGTCAGGTGGGAAGAAAGAAACCCCTACCCCCACCATCCACACCCTCCCATATGGAGCAAACGAAGACCACAGGACCTGACGGGCACACCACAGAGGCAGCAGCCTCACCTACCGAGCTGCAGAGCACCCAGGTCACCATCGGCCTTGCTGGACACCGGCAGCTGATTTTTCCTAGAAAAAAAGACAATGTCAGTGTACCAGAGGAGAATGACAAAAAGACGCAAACAGCAGAGCAGAATGAAGGCAGTACCGGAAGGGGGTTCAGGAGATGGGTTCCCTCTAGCCCTGGACCTGTTTTCTGTGTGTGCCCTGCACTGGTCACTCTCCCTCTCTGAGCCACAAGTTCCATATTGGGTGGGACCAAGCCATTTTTCAGTGCTGTGTTCTCACAGACAGAGGGACAGGGACACACACACAAACACACACACACCAGCCAATACGGGATGGTCAACCCTATAATCTGACACTTGCCAAGAACCTAATGCAAGTTAATTTGCTGATGTCACCATGATACTGCTGGGAAACACACACACACACACACACACACACACACACACACACACACACACACACACCAAGTTCTTGTAATCATTACACAGATTGTTTTCATCTTATCTCTATTTTTTCTTTTTTTTTTGGTTTCCTTTCTCTCATCATTCCTGTAAAGCTCTCAGCCACCATTTATAAGAAACCTCTAAAATGCACCAAAGAACCTGTCCTGTATCCTTCTCTTACCTGGAAAACTGTCCTGTGATTCTGATTTGTAAATTCAGGTGTGTGCATGAGGAACTTTCTTTAAACGATCTACCTATATGTTACCTCTCTTTTGGGTTTTCTTTCCCCCTCCAGCATGCCTCCATCTGAACGAAAGTAAAATCATTTTCTAAAAAGAATGTATTCAAAATAACCATATGAGATCACTCTCTGAAAATGCATTGACTATGTTAAAAAAAATGACAGCTCTTTTGATGGGGGCATTGAAATATTTTTCCTCCAACATCCTTGCAGGGTAAGATATGATTGAAGTAACAATCGTAATCTTGCCACGGTACGTTCTATTGAATTGGCTTCCTCCTGAAGATGTATGAAGGGGCGTGAGTGGAAGATGGCCGGGGACGTGCAGTACCAGATCCGAGCACATGCTGCTTTGGGCTCCGGGTTTCCTTCTCTGGTCCTGGAACACAGACCTCCTTCCCACTCCGCCCAGGCAGCCCTGCTCCTCCCCTCGTCCTCCCCCACCCATCAAGCCCATTTTCCTCCATTTGAAACTGTCAAATTCCGACGCCCCTGCGCTACCAGGATTCTGCAAGCGTTCTTGTGGGGCATGGTGAGAGAAGGAGCTGGAAGGAGGAGCTGAGACGTGGAGGGGCGGCAGAGGGCGTGAAAGGGGGGCAACGCCGAGGCTGTGTCAGAGCCACCCCTCGCCAGCCCCCAGCACTGTCATCAAAAGCCCCCTTCAAAGGTTCCCAATCCTTCAAAGGCTCTCCATCATGAACACTAATCATATTCACAAATGATTCAAAAATGATGGCAATAATAACAGCAACTACTGTTCTCTGACACCCAGTTCCAGGCGCTGTCCTGAGTGTTTTGCAAGCATCCAAAGTCTTCTGCTTCTCAGAACAGCCTCATGAAGTACAGTTACCGCACCAAGTCTCAGAGAGGTCTTGTAATTTCCCCAGAGTTACACAGCAAGTAAGTGGCAGCACAGGAATTGGGACCCAGGCAACGACTCCAAAGACCACCACATACACTGCTTCCATGGAAAGTGAGGTCCGGGCCATTGGGGTGCCCCACGGGCTATCTACGACCTGGCCACCAGCTGCCCCAGCCTCATCCCTCTCTGTACCCTCACATCCACCTGCAGTACCACCCTGCTGAGCATCTCAGGCCCATGCCTCTATACGTTTTCATAAGCTGTTCACTGCACCTAGAAGATCCTTTGGCAAACTCATACTAATCCTCTACAGCCCAGCTGGGCCGTCACCTCCCTCTCAACTCCAAAATGCGTTCATTCATTTCTTCACTCACTCACCCAGCAAACATGTGGCAGTTACCCAGCAGGCCTGTCTCCCTGCCAAACGGAGACCCAGCCATGTAAAACGAACAGACATAAACTGCGACATGAGGCGGTGTGGTAGGCTACATCAATGGCCCCCAATGATACCCATGCGCTAAAACCTGTGAATGGCACCTTGCAAACTGATTAAGTTAAGGCTCTCGAGATGGAGGAGGGTATTCTGATTTATCCAGGTGGGGACGAGTGTAATTACAAGCGTCCTTATAAGAGGGAAGCCGGGGATTTGACCCAGAGGAGGAGAGCTGATGTGATGACGAAAGCAGAGATCCGAGCCACGCCCTTTGATATTGGAAGAAGGGGCCACAAGGCAAGGAATGGGAGTGGCCACTGTAAGTTGAAGAAGGTGAGGAAACAGAGTCTCCCCTAGCGCCTCCAGAAAGAACCAGCCCTGCCAACACCTTGACTTCAGCCCAGGGGAAGTGGTTTCAGACTTCAGTCCTCCAGAGCAGGGAGAGCAGAATAAATTTGTGTTGCTTTAAGCCACGAAGTTTCTGGTAATTTGCTACAGCAACCACAGGAAACCACTGCTGGTAAGAGAAGTCACTGAGGAGGAGGAACACAGGACGGCAAGATTCTCCTGGTCACCTCTGTATCCGTGTGCCCAGCACCTAGTCCGTGCTCCATAAATGGGCACCAAGTATCGCGTGGCCCTCATAGAAGCTAGGTGACTAACACAAGTCACACAACTTAGAAGTGCCAGAGCCAGGACTCAAACCCAGTATTAAATAAATACTCTATTTTGGTCTTTATTCTATTTTTCGCTTTCTTCCGCTGTCCAGAACTCTCTATGGCTCCCTGTGGACCATGGGACCAAGTCCAAACCTCCCAAGTGCCCCCACACACACACTCCGGCTCCTGAGAGTAAAGCCACGAGGCACACAGGTGGCCGCGAGTTGTGGTGAGAGGGTGGGGGTGATGTTCCCACTGTGCAGGGTACAGTGGGGCGCTCCGGGTCACGAGGCTTCCACCCGGAGCCTCATCCATCAGCTTCAAGAACTCACTTAGATGCTTTGCCCATTTCCCACAGATCTCATCACCAGAGGAGGCTTCAAGTACGCTCACACTCAGGGAATGTGCCTATTGTTCCTTTCATGTGTCCCTTTGTGGCATAAGCTTTACAAAGTTTAAAAGGTCAGTTTAAAAGCATGTTCTTGCCTTTGAGTGAAAACTATTATGAAAAACAAAGACAGAAAGATAAATCAAGGATTCCAAACACCGTTTCAAAATGTGATTGTGCAGACAACCCAGAGACATGTGTCAATGTGTGCATCTAATAAATCCGTAGGAGGCAGGCCACAGACACCCAGCTCGCCTGCTGTGTCTGGGGCCTCCACTTCCCATCCACACTCTTCTCTGTGACCCCAGAGGACAGGCAAGGGCTGGGGCACTGCAGGTGTTCAGAGCTACCTGGGGCCAGGACGCAGTCCCTGGGTAACTGAATCTTGGCTGAGTGGAATGGGCCACTCGGAGGCCTGAGTTCTTGTCCCTGCTCCTGCCACTCCGCGCGACCTTGGGCAAGCCACTTACGTATGCTCTGTGGGCATCGGGCGCCTCTCTGTGTCTCGGAAGAAGGCTGAGCATGTCCACCCACTGTGGGAGAAGATCACGTTCAAGGGTTCTGAGAGGACGGCCTCGCCCGGGCCATGCTGTTCTTGAAGATGCTCTAGTGCTAATAACATCCCAGCACCCAGGATATTTCTCCAGTTCCTAACATAAGAACAGAGACGAGGAGACGCTTCTTCCTGTATGTTTGGTCCTGGACACTTGGCTAAATTGGTTATGGATTCTAAAAGCAAAGGTGCCCCACGTGAATAAAGATTCTGATCACTTTCTATATGTTCTTCTACTGGATGAAAATGCAGACTCCAGTGTGAATGAAGTCCAAATGGACCCCCACTCATGGAGCACAAGAATCCAGAATATAAGAAATTAACATACAATTTCCCAAGCCAGTGATAGCCCAGCAACCTAACCAAAGCAATGGGAAATTATCTGGAGGGCACTTCCACAAAGCAGGTCACACAAGATTCCCAGGGTGGAGGAGAGAGATTTCTTTTTTAGAGTCCCACTGAAAATATGTACAAAAGACTATTAAATATATTAAGAAAATGATGCACATAAGTGAGAGCCGGCTAACACAACAAATAGGACCCCAGGAACTCGAGATAACAGAACAAAAACCTAGAAGTCTTGTAATTTGAGATAGTAGAGAAACTTTTTTAAAAAAAGAAATGAAAACCATAAGAAAAGAAAAAGACTATGAGAAAAGAATGGGCAGCTTTGAAAAGTAAATACAGTCATAGAAATCAAATGGGCATATATATGGACATATAATGATGGTGATGGTTAACACCATATTAAATATATATATATATATATATATATATATTTTTAATCTGTGACTCTGCTTCTAGAGGAGGAAGGAAAGGAGGAAAGTGGGAGGGAGGGATAAATAACAAAAAGCTCTTCTCTTATAGAATACCGTCAGCTAATGGATGTAAAAGGAATGACAAAAATTCAAAAATCCCCATTTTATAAACTCCTAATATGGAAAAAGATCATTGATGGATGCTAAAACCACTGGTTGAGAGGTTTCTGAGGAACAAGATATTTGCACAGTCCGAAGGGTACAGGTTCCTTATTAATTGCAAAAGGAAAGTTACCTTTTTAGTGCTGAACAAACGGCTCTAGTGGAGTGATCCAACTCAGCATCACCAAAAATAAAACAAACTGACCTATGTGCTCCTGGAGTGATGTAATGGGAAACACACAGCATCACTTATGCATCGTCTTTGCCAAAATTCGTTCCCATAAATCTAATCATGAAACAGGCATATCTGAAATGTGCTCATTCTATAAGACAACAAGACCACACTTATGATGAGAAACTTAAAAAGTAGGGAAAATTGTTTGAGATTAAAAGAGACTAGAGAGGGGCCAGACAAGTGGAGTGTTGGTTAAAAGTTGGCTTGAGATGCCAGCTCTGAACAGCAGGGTTCTGGTTCAGAGCCCACATAAGGGCCAGTGACGCTGCTCCCTCTACAGCTAAAATGGTGAACAACAGCTCGACCTGGAGCTGGGCTGCCGTGAGTTGCCGGCGATGGCGTGCAGTGGGCTGCCATAAGCTACTGTGAGTGGCTGGCAGCCAGCATGAGCCACCATGAGCGGCCGTCCAGAGGTCGACAACTGATCTGCCTCACCCGGGAAGCAACATCCTCCACAACATGGGCCAGTGAAGCAACGTCCTCCACAACTAGACTGAAGAACAAAAAAAGGACAGCAACTTGTCTGTTCCCCTTCCCTGATTCCCCAATAAAATCTTTAAAAAAAAAAGAGAGAGACTAGAGAGACGTGGTGACCAAATAAAAGTGAACATTGAATGGATCCTAGATTGAAAAAACTAAAGCCTAAAAGAACATTTTTGGAGTCATTTGAAAGAAATTTGATTATGCGATTTTATATTAGCTGATATTATTGAATCAATGTGAAATTTCTTGGGTGTGATAATGGTACTGTGGTTATGTAGGAGAATGTTCTTGTCCTTAGCTGAAATATTTAGGGGTGAAATGTCATGATATCTGAATTTTACTTTCAAATGGATGTGTGTGTTACAAAAACATGTAACATATATGGGAGAGGGAAAAAGAGAAGAGAGAGAGAAATGAGACAAAACCTTAGAATTGCTAAATGTAGGTAAAGGTTATATAAGTGTGTCTTGCACTATTCTTTCAACTTTTCTACAGGTGAGAGCTTTTTTAAGATTGGGAAAATACCATTTGGTAAGTTTAAACAAGAGATCAGATACAATGAAGAGGTAGGAAATTACCAGGAGCTATTAGATGACGTTACCCAGAATGCAACTCAGTCAGAAGAGAGATAAAGTAGATGAAAGAGAAAATAGAGGAGACATGGCGAGGAAAAAATTTTAAGGCCAATATACATCTAAAAGGAGTTCCAGCAGGAAATAATAAAGAGAATATAAGAAAGGGAATTGCTGAAAAGACAATTGCTAAGAACTTACCAGACAAGAACCCTCACAGAAACATGTCATATTGACGCTGCCAGCATACCAAAGACAATGAGAAAAATCTTAGCGAGAGGTAGACTACCCATAAGCAACAATTAAACAAGAAACATTTTTAATATCCAAAATATTAAAAGGACTAAATAAAGACATTTTCATACAAAGACTAAATAAGTGTATTTAGCATCACAGACCTTCCTAGAATGACCTACCAACGGACTTACTCCAGGAAGAAGGAAATTGAACCCAGAAGGAAAGTGAGATGAGAAAAAGGGGAAAACAAAACAAAACCTGCACTTAGATAAATCTACATGAGAGCTTACAATAAAAATAATAACAATGGCAACTAATTTGGGGTAGTTAAAAACAAAGGGCTAATATTACTAGACAATAATAAATAGGGAACATGGGAAGGGTCACAGCTTTCTAAAATCCTTGCATTTTTTGAGGGGGTAGAGAGATTGATTAAACTTAGTCATAACCAAGAATATAAGCATAACCATTAAAATAGTAAAAATATAATGTATAACTTCTAAATCAAAAAGCAGAAGAAGAAAACAAAATACTTATCAGTTAATTCACAAGAAAGACGTGCCATTGTGGAAAACCATTTGGCAGTTCCTCAAAAAGTTAAACATAGAATTACCATACGCCCCTTGCTTTTCCTCTCCTAGGTATTCATCCGAAAGAATTGAGACAGGGACACATGTTCAGGGCAGCACTGTACTCAATAGCCAAAAGGTGGAAACAACTCAAATGTCCACCAATAGATGAATGGGTAAACAAAATGTTATATTCATACAATGGAATGTTACTCTGCCATAAAAAGGAATAAAGCACTGACACGTGTTACAACACGGATGAACCTCAAAAACATGATGCTAAATGAAAGAAGCCAGAGACAAAAGGTCACATATTCTATGATCCCATGTATGTGAAGTGCTGTAGAAAGGTGGCTGTCAGGGGCTGGGGGTGGGAGGGATGGGGAGACACTGCTTAATTGGAAGAGATTTTACTTTGAAGAGAAGACAATGTTTTAGAAATAGAGATTGTGGCTACACAACATTGTAAATGTACCAAATGCCACTGAATTGTTCATCTTAAAATGGTTAATTTTAAAATAGAAAGGAAGAAAAAGAAATAAAGAAAAAGGGTGACAAAATTAAAGTATAAAATACAATAGGACAAATGATTTCAAGTACATCAGTAATTATAATAAGGCAAATAAATTAACCTTGTCAGTAAACAAAAGACACTTAGACTGGATTTTTTAAATTAGCAATATGCTATTTCACAAGATACATGACACAAAAAGTGAAGAGTAAAGCACAGGGAAAAATGTATCACTTGTATGCCAACCATTTAAAAGCTAATGTAGGGCCAGCCGAGTGGTGCATTGGTTAAGAGCTGGCTTGTGACGCCAGCTCTGAGCAGCAGGGCCCCAGTTCGGATCCCACATGTGGGCCAGTGACACTGCCCTCTACAGCTAAGATGGTGAACAACAGCTCGACCTGGAGCTGGGCTGCCATGAGTGGCCAGCGGCATAGGCTGCAGTGAAGCTGCAGTAGGCTGCCATAAGCTACCGTGTGTGGCCAGCAGCCAATGTGAGCTGCCAAGAGCCGCCGTGAGCGGCCGTCCAATGGCCGGCAAGTGACTGCCTCACCTGGGAAGAGCGCAATGATAATACCAACATGGGCCAGTGAAGCAATGTCCTCCACAACTAGACTGAAGAACAAAAGGACAGCAACTTGTCTGTTCCCCTTCCCCTGGTTCCCCAGCACTGTTCCCATCCCCCAATAAAATCTTTAAAAAAATTTTTTTAATTAAAAAAAATAAAAGCTAATGTAGCTAAACACTATCAGATTAAAAAAAGACTTTGGGATAAAAAGAATTATTAGTAATAAACTTATTTGTTACAGAATAAAAAACAGAACAACTCAAGAAGAAAATTTGGACATCGTGAAACCTCTATGAAATGAGGTTAATAATCCTGCCTCAAATCATCGCGGTGAGAATTAACTTAACATGTTAAGTACTAAGAATAGTGCCTGACACACAGTAATTGCTACGTAATAGCTGAGATGATGATGGTGGTGGTGGTGGTCGTTAATGAGGCTAGAAGAACCTTGAGTCCAAAACCTAACACCTATAAATGTAAGCGCAAAAATATGAAATAATAGACAACTGCAACACCCATGAGTTTGAAGAAAATTATGACCAAGTGGGGATGCAAGAACATTTTAACACTAAAAAAAAAAAAAATCTAATAATGTAATTCACACCAACAGGCGAGAGGGGAAAAACGTAAAAATCATCTCCATACATGCAGAACAAGCATCTGATGAAAATAAATACTCATGCCTATTTTCAAAACAAGAATTGAGCAAGCTCAAGGGGAGGGAAGGCTTTTGCTTTACTCGACATAGATCTGAGCCCCACAGAGCATCCAACCACTGAAGCCCTGGGGGCACTCCTACTGGAGGCAGTGGCCACATGAGGAAGCCCACATCCCACAAGATGCAAAGATACACTACAGACACACAAGAGGCAACACGTGACACGGACAACCACGGCGCCCGAGTCCTGCTTTCCTCACCCGGGTTCAGCACACTCTTGCTACTATCCCTCTTCAAACAGAACATCCTTTTGGAATAAACCCGAGGGCTCGATGCTAATGAAGCAGAGAGTTGCTCTGTTGTCCGTGGACACAGGAATTGGACAGACAAGCCATCGGACCAGCTCGTACCAAAGACTGGTATCAGCTGACGATACACTAATCGCCCTGGGTCTTGACCTCCCTTTGGCCAGAATCAGCTCTGGGAAGCTGCAAGGACCGAAAGGCCTGGTGATTGTGGGCTTCAGCTCTTCAGACCCACCCGCCCCCAACCGCAGCAGCTTCTGGACCACGTGCCCCTTTAGCAAGCCTTGAGGAGCAACTGTGCTGGGCTGCTTCCTGCTTTCCCTACAGTGACTCCCCACAGCCCTTGTGCTGCTTAAAACTCCTCAAAGACTGGACTTTGGGAGGAGTATGCCTGAGTGAGGCGGATCCCTGCGGGCAAGCTGATTTAAAAAGAACTTTTTGTTTTGTCCAAGTTCTCCATGGAAGATTTTTTTTTCTTTCCACTTTCCTGCTTTCCGTTTCTCTTTGGCTTCCTAGAGAGGCTCCGCCAAGCTCCCCCAGAAAAGACGAGGTGCAGAATCATGGTGAGCTAGACTTGGAAGGTGCTGAGGGTGTCGCCAGGCATAGCCATGGCTTTCACAGATGAGGAAACCGAGCTCTGAAGCGACAAAGCACCTTCTCCAGGGTCTTCACCTCCCAGGAGCTCAGTCCGGTCCATGTCCCGGAGGCGCTCCACCTCCCGGGGCTGCCAAATAGGCAGGCGTTTTTAAAATTAAGCCACAGAGAACACGACTTCTCATTAAGGGTTGGGTTATCGAGAAGTCATCGTGTGCGTTAACCATCACAATGTGTAGCGACTTTAACAGATCTGTTTTATACCCTGCAGTTGCCAGTTCTGCTGACCTTCAACATATAAAAAGAATCTTTTTTTTTTTTCCTCTCTCTTTTCTTGTCTCTTAAGGATATGGAAAACCTGACTAGAATTGCCTGGTCTGACATTTCCTGTGACAAAGCGCTCTGTTTGGAATACTGTGAAAGCAATCTGCCTTAACAATTCAACCCAAATAAATTATCTTCCTGAAACTAGTGAAAAAAAAAACTTAATTGGGAAATTAGGCTGCATACCCAAGTCTCTCTCATCCGGGTCCATGATGACAAAGGTTGGACAAAGATAGGGATCGCCTGGTGAGGACAGATATGCGGGGGGAGCGGGGGGACATTGATGGCCCTGCATCCTCCTGCCTCCTGGAAAAGCCATCGGCTCAGCCTGTCTAGCTGGAGAGAAGACACGTTGTACTCCCTCCCGCCCCCTGAACCATTGTTCTTCGGGGGTGATTTCTCGGCTTAACCATCCTTCCGTGCGGCCCCTCCCCACAGGCTTGGGCACACGCCCTTGACGAGAAGCGTGCAGAGCAAACGCAAGATCCAAAACCGAGTCCAACATGTCTCCTTGCTCGCACACTCCGGGGAGAGAAGCCGTTTAACCCGGTCACCAAGACATCAGACTGGGAGGGTTTCTCAAGGGCACACAAGTGGCAAAACAAAACTGAATCCGACGAGACCTTCCCTGATAGGATTCTGCATCCTCCCAACGGGGCACAAGGCCTTGGCATACAACTAGTGTGTTCTGGACGCTCCGTCTGGAAGCTGAGGCGTGCTCAGAGGTCCCTAGATGTGGCCACCCACCTGAAAGAGCTGGAACAGCTAACCTAGACCAATTAGTTTAATCCTGTGGCCCTGTCAGGGGTGGGGGTGGAGTGGGGTAGGGAGCGGAGCTTTTGCCAAAACTCCCCGCTCCCCCCTAGTGGTGGGCAGAGCCAGAAAAAGAATTTTAGGCTCCACACTCACCCGGTTAATTTTCATCTATGCCATGCTGGGTGCCAGAGGCACTGACTGCATTTTCTTAGGACCCAAAGCACATTAGGACAGGTTGGTCACTCTCCCCTTAGGGCACCTAAGCTAGCAGGGCTTTGTGGTTCGCCCAATTCCTTTCTCCCTGCCCTTCCCCTGGGCTGCAGTTCCCTAGGTGTGGCTGAGCTCAGCTCCACCAGGAGACCGGAGAGGCAGGCTTTGCTCAACAGGCAGTAAATAGGAGGGTAGAGATGATTTACTCCCGGGAAAGGAAAGAAAAATATCCTCTTGAGGGAAAAGTGGTTTCCGTGGGGTACATCTCTGACACATGGCCAAGTCCACTGAGTAACCATGCTTTCACCTGAGATGCGCAGCTCGCCGGGCAGAAAGGCACCGGTCCATGAGCTCCCTTCTCCTTGGTCGTGCCCCGCCCCTCTACCCACCAGCAGGTGGCTGCCTGGCTCCGCCAAGCCCAACCATCGAGAGGTGCTCCACAAGCCCAGTGATTAGGGCCAGAGCTGGAGACGTGCCGTGGCGCCTGGCCCAGGCCGCAGGGACCCCCGGTGGGAGCCCCGGTCTGCACACCCAGCAGGCGGGGTCACTGAGGCTGCCTCCGAGTAGGGCTCCTGGCATTGGAGTGAGGACCCAGTCCTTGTCTGGGAGAGACAGACTCCTCCCCCACCCCCCCACCCCGCCCTGCCCTCCCCGAGGCTGGTGTGAGACACCAGGGTGGAAAGGATTGCCTCTACACCTTGGCCCCATCCCAGGGCATCTAAAGTCACACTTGGAGTTATAAAAGGGAAGGTTCTAACATGCCGCCCGAGAGACATTACATAAGAGTTGCCGCCGGTTTCCATAGTGGCCTGGAAAGCTGTGTGGAGATGTTGACTTGGCTGCTAGGAGAAGCTGCTTTCTGGCACCAGCCCTGCCCTTTCCTGACCTAATAAACGCCAAAATATCCAGGGAAGGGGCTGCCCCTGTGGTGGAGGCCGGCTTTCTCGGAGAGCCATTACACATGAAATCCACTTAGGTTCTGGTTGGGTAAGTATGCCAAAGGGTGGCTTCAAACAACTCCTGGGATGAAATAGTTTCAGTTTGAACTCACAGGACATTCCCCTGCATAAGCATCAGTAAAAGGGGCCGCGAGCGGCGAGTCTGAAACGACACTGTCCGGGTGCCAGGTTAACTTCGTATCAATTTGAAAATAAAGATATTTGGGTTCATTTATTTTTTTCGGAAAGGTTAAGGAGGCTTACGCTTAAATAACACTTATTCTTGGAGCTCACATCTTTCCCCAAGTGGCCCTGGGGGGAACAGTCACCTTCCCTGGGTTTCCATTTTCCTTCCTGGGACGTTCTAGGGGTTCTAAATGTTCTACCGTTTCTTGCTCTCACGATAATAATCATTTGTCCGGGAGGTTATTTCTACTTTACCAAGCATTTGCAAAGCACGGTTTTCAATTTGGTTCTCACAGAAGGCCTTTGTGGGAGGCGGCATGGGGACACTTAGCCCTATTTTCACAAATGAAAAATACCGAGGATCAGAAAATTGGAAGCTGTGCAACACGAACCAGTCTGAAACCCACGGGTCCATGGTGACATGAGGAAATTCAGCAACAATACAGTGAATCATTCACAAGGCTTAAACTGTTCATTTTAAAGGTAGGTTGGACTTTTATTGTAAGACTATATCTATATTTAAATTTTATGAAATTGTTTTAATATTCTTACTTAGCCAGAAAAATAAATAATAACCACCTAAATAGCGTGTGATTTACCGTGAAGTTGGCGGGGCTTAAGCTTCAGGGACCTACACTGGCACAGGCCCCTTTCCAAGAGGCTCCGGCTATCCATTAGCATGGTCTTCTATTTTTGTCAAATTGTGAAAAATTAGGTACTTTTATGTGCTTTGTCTTAAGGAAGCCACCCAAACCGTGTTAGCCGCAGGCCCACAAGGTCTGAACCTGAGCCTGAAGTTGGTCGCCCAGGGTTTTATTCTCGGTTTTGTTTTGCGGGCCCATGAATCCCCAGTGGCCCGCGGCACCGGACGGTCCAACCCCAAGACCCTAGAATGGCCTTACCCTAGTTCTTACAGAGAAAGGCCCAGCCACAACGGGCTCCTGGAGCACTTGTCATCCACCTCATCACACTGCCCCATCACAAAGCAGGAATCTCTAGGAAATTTTGACCTACTCCAAAAGTACAGATGACTGGCTGTTCTCTGGGCATTTCTTAGAAAAAGGAGAAAGAAACATGTTGCTTTAAACCCAAGTTAGCTTTTCAAACTTGGAGCATTACGCCACGGATGCACATAGAGCCAGAGAGCTGTGGAGTTTCCATGGGTGAGCCAGCCCCGACGCAGGACAAGCACATCCTGAGCTAAAATTAGATGTGTCCCCGAGCCAGCTGGGCGGCCACCCTGTGCCGGTCCTGGCGGCCGTTTTCACTTGAAATGGGGTGTGAGGGTACCCTAGGTACCAACCAGAGTGTGGGTCTCCCTCCTCACCCTTCTGGGGTTACCACCCCATCTTCTAATGAGGGTTCCCAGTTCTTCAGCCCAGATGGCTCGTGGGTATGGGGCCCGGCAGGTGGAGGTATTCAGTAGGGAGCTAGGCCATGGCTAAGAATAGCCCCTCAAAGGTGGGAAATCTGTGCTGGAACTTTCCACGATCCCAGAAGCAGAAGCGCACAGGGCCCACCTCATGGAAGTCAGGAAGTGGGGACTGAGAATGTTAACATAGGGCAAGCGTTCACTCCTTAAGAGGTAACAATATTTTATGTGAGTAAGAGAGAAGGAAAAAAAAAATCAAAGCAGCACAACCTCTCTTCTCCTTAATAGAGAAACTTCTGCAGACGTAGACTGAGGCCCTTTGGCAAGGCTCTGCTTTCCTGGTTTCCAGGGATCAGAATCCAAATAACACAGGCAGAGACTGAAAGCACACAGCCTCCAAAACCCCTTGGAGTCCCCACTTCTCCAGGCTGCACCCTCACGCCACCGGTACCTATCCCCGGTGGGGCAGACCTGCGGGGCCTACAGACCACATTCCCTTCTGGATCGCGTGGGCGGGAAAAGGCCCCGGCAACTCGGCCGACAGGAAGCGCTTTGACCAAAGGTATCTGGAGGTTTTTCCAGAACAAACACAAAAACCATGTGAAGCAGCTGGACCCATGTCGGGCAGTCTCCTGTTGGAAATGTCACGTTGAGCCTGGTGATGTGGGTGTTATCAAAGGATTCGGGGCTTTGAGAAAACATCCAGAGGGTCCGGGGCGGGGAGCCACAGCCAGCTAGTGCTGCCAGACTGTGGGGGTGCGGATTCCAGTCCCAGCAGCGGGGGTGGGGGGGTGAGGGCGGGAGTCTGGCGAGGAAGAGTAGGAATCAGCTTCGTAATGCCCACTGAAAGGATGAAGCTGAAAGGGGCCTCTTTCTGCGCATCCGGAAAATGTATATAAACTATTGTTTCTGTAACAGCCAGCGGGTTCCGAGGAGGTCAGAGGGCTTCTGTGTTACATCCCATAGATGACCGAAGAGGCTCCCACGCCCCCCGGTCCCCAGCGTGCCGGGCTGTTCCCTCGGTGCTTCTTAGGCTAGCCTCTGTTCTCTATCAGCACCTCAAACAGATTCCAGCATTTAGGGATGCACTATGACATTGTGACACTTCTTTAAGACCCTTACTGAGAGACAGAAGACAGCTCCTACTGACTATTCATTTTGCCTATTTTTTGCATGTGTTTTGTATTTTCCCTTATTATTCTGAAAAATGCTAAACCCACAGGAAAACCACAAGACTAACACAATGAATACCACTATACCCTTCACTTCCAGGGACAAATGGTTAAGATTTTGTCATATGTACTTTCTCTCTCTCTCTCTCTCTCTCTCTCTCTCTCT
>NW_017731397.1:4656494-4663791 GCF_001890085.2 Hipposideros armiger | reverse complement strand
CACAGGGCAGCTCACTCTGCCAGCCCACAGCCCAGGACTGGCCTCAGGGGAACTTCTGGAAAAGAGAAAGGTGGGCATGCCCATCTAGGTCAACAGCCAGAGCTTTCCAACGGGCCTAGCCTCACCTTGGCCTTCACCGCAAAAGGGCGCAAACGCCTGCCTCATGGAAGACATATCCAATCCGAAAATGCTCCTTGAGAACCTACTATGCGCTTTACCCATAGGAGAGACTTGCCCCAAGTCACAGGGACTCAGGCCACACTCTTGTCTTCACGTCCCTTGGCCATGGCCCACACAATGGATGTGAACAATTCTCATCATAATCTTCCATAACCTGGCTCTAACCTCACTTCCCATCCCTATCTTATAAAATTTTCCATTTAGTCAGGGAATACATCCATCCATTTAAGAAAGGAGGTGTTTTGACTAACTAAATCGTAGGAAAGAAAGCTAGTATTTGTTCAAGTCACTATTGTGGGCCAAATATTTCATATACATCATTCCATTTATTCTTCATAACAATCCTATCTATAGGTGGGTATATTATCCTATTTTTTGGATGAAGAAAGTAGCCGCAAAGAAACAAAACAAAACAAAAAATGGTTGCGCCCTAGGTCACCCTGTTAGTAAGGCACAAATCTGTATAAGTCTAAATCTTGGGCCCTTTCAACCTCACCAAGCTGAGAGTTACTAAATATGTTAAAGATGGAGAGCCATGTTTCAAAGTCTCAGAATACAATAAAAAGCAATGTTTCCCAAACAGCGGCCCTCAATAACTCAACAGAGCTTTGCTTAATTGGAATAAATCTCAAATAACTCAAAAACTCTGCGCAGAATTGGCTCTTTCACTGGGGACTTAAAAGATACTTTGGAAACTCACGATGCCCCAGGCCCGTCCTCATGGACATCAATGACCATTGTGGAGTGTGGCCGAGAATGAATCTGGTCACTGTCAGGGCTGCCCCCTTGGAGACCCCACCCAGGCACACACTTCCTGCCTCCCCTGAGTCCCAGTGAATGACAGTTTCTCCTCTCTCCCGCTGGGCCCAGCCGTTGGCTTACAGACACTCACATCTCTCCACTCCTGGAAAAACAGGCCCTGTTCCCTAACCCTCTGCCTTCTCGAGCTGCCATCCTGTCCCTAGGTTTTCCTTCACCTCTAAACTCCTTTGAAAGAAACCTCCATGTTCTCTGTGCATGTCCTTACCCTACCATTCTTCAACCCACTGCAGTGGACCTTCTGTCCCCAGGACACTACTGAAAGTGCTCTCTCCAAAGCCACTCCTGTCACCAGACCTACTGACCTTCCCAGCCTCCCCTAAGGATCCAAAGCTGCCAGCCTGCAGCTTTCCAGAGACCCTCTCTCTTCTCACCTCCCAGTCCTGCACCTGCCCTGACCACTCCTTTCGCTATCACACCAACATGTCACTCTCCCGTGCAGGGTCCTGACCTTGGTGCCTTTATCATGGGCCTTTGGCAATGTCTGCCCCTCCAAAGACTTCGGCCCCATGCCAGCACCTCCCACACACCCCTCTCCCAACCTCTCACGCAACATTTCCCAGAAACTACGTCTCTGCCTCACTCCTAACTGTGGAAACTAAAGCTCAACTGGACATATCTAGAAACGAGCGCCTCGCCGCTCCCTAACGTAGCCAGTGCCTCCTGCTTCAGGGTTCCTATCTCTGCTCACTGCCGGCCCAGCCTCACGGGCCTCCAGGCCCACAGCCTCCTTGCACACCAAGGCCTGTGAATTCTCCTCGGATCTACCGTTCCTCGCCCCTCTGTGGTCATCAGGTCAGAGCCCACCCTGCCTCCTAGGTCAGGTTCCTGCTGCCCGTCACCCTGTTCAGTCCTGCAGTGGCCCTGGGCTAATCTTGCTGAAGCACAGCTCCAACTGGTTAAAAAAACAACCGTTACATAACCGAGAGGACGTTCTATTCCTCTCCACTGCTCTTTGGCCTGGCTCGAGGCACTGCCTGGTCCTCTAGTCGGCCTGCCCTCCTCCCGGCCCCCACACGAGCCCTGTGCCCAGCTCCACCAGCTTGCCCACCTTTTTGCTTAAGATCTTTTCACCCCCTGCATTACCAGACCGACCCTCTAAGTCCTTGCCCACATCAGCTCCCCCGCAGTCCTTCCCCAGACAGGGGCCCAAGGACAGCAGTGAAGACTGAGGCCCCTACAGCCAAACTGCCTAAATGAATTTAGACTGGTTGGTCATTATGTGCCTCAGTTTCCCCACCTGTGAAATGGAGCCAATGACCTTCCTAGAGTAGCTGTCAGGATGAAAGGAGGTAATACGCCTAAACCTCTTGCAACAGGACCTGTCACAGAGTGAGTACTCCATAAGTACGAACAGCTTAATTGTCCCAGCAACAATCCAGACTCTAGATCCATGGCACTCTGCCCTTGTCCCTTTGTCACTCTTATCTTTTCTTTTTTTTAATCCTGTAGAACAGCCTCTTTGGGACAGGAAGCTTCCCCTCAGCATCTCTCTCCCCAGTACTATTCGGACAAGCAAGATGCACTCCATAGATGCTTTGCTGCATTGAATAAAGTTAAATAACATGTACTTAGAGTGAGATCAAAAACTGTTTACTCTATCGGGAAAAGGCTCCACTTCTGAGCGACCCGTGGCCGTGAACCTGGCCCCAACAGGAAATGGAAGCAATCCCGTGGCTTCAGTAACTGCTGGTGGAATGAGCAGAGAAAACAAAGTCGAAGTTTCTGGAATGAGGCACACACATGGAATCCAGCTACACAGGAAACCGCCCTGGCAAGTCATCTCTGTGATTTGAAGGGCTCCGCACAAAATGCCCCCAACAGTACCCAGCATCAAAGGGAATCGTGCCAAGGTGAAGGCACCAGCCCGACTGAGTCACAGCAGCATTCCGCCCACGGTGACCATTTGGGAAAACCGGCCGGGAACACGAAGGACGGGCCACTCCAGCAGGATGGACGGGATTTGGCACAGGAAAGACTTCAGCTCTCTCCGCCCAGCCCCCAAGGTAACCAGCCTGTCAGAATTATACGCAGAGTAGGAACAAGGAAGCCCATCTTTTCCCCGAAACGGAGCCCTTTGCCAGACCTTAGGGAGAGCTATGGGCTTAGCCTCTGTTTCCATGAGCCACCATAAGAACACCACTATCCAAAAACAAGTCTGCAAATGCAGTATAAAAAGGCCCCAGAAAAAAGGGGGGCGGGGGGGCTGAGAAACAGTAAGAGACCCGTTTTAGTCTTTGGGAATGAGACCCTAAGAATTTCCAAAAAACAAAACTCAGGCTTGGAGGAAGGTGGAGAAGAGTGCTAAGCATGTGCAGGGACAGCCGTGAGGCCCTTGGCGGGCCCCCAGCGGGGCTGCTCCGACCCTGCTCAGCCTACGTGGCACCCCAGTGGGCGCCTATTGGGATCCTGTGACACCTCAGTGGGCACCATCCAGCTGGCTCTGGGGCAGACCCCGCCTGCTATTTTTAGGTGACTCCTTCTGTTGGCTAAATCACTAACCCAGTCTTCTGTGTGTTCCCTGAGTGAGGGCAAGACCTCAAACTTTGCCCGCCCTCAAGGCAAAGCCAACAGTTCAGCTCCATCTAGTACGTTCGGAGCACTTCTGAGTACAACTGAAGGAGGCAGGGTCCCAGGCACGTCACCCCCATACTCAGGCAGCTGACAGTCCAGCGGGAGGAACACGGTAGCCTGTCGGCTCTCTCCAGCATGACACGTGCATCGAGAGGTATGAGACAGGGGCCCCGGCCAGGTATAGCGGCAGCAGGGAGAGCTGGGGAAAGGCTTCCTAAGGAAGGCAACATTCCAGGTGACTTAACGATGAAACATCACAGCTGTGTTGGTCTGGGTTGGTAGGTTGGGCGTTTGGTGAGTGGATGGGTTGGTTAGTTGGATGGAGGATTGGTTGGCCAGATGAGCAGTCGGTTAAATGAATGTATGAATAAAAAAAAAAATGAATGAGTCAGTGAATGAAGGCCAACAGGTGAACTTGAAGATAAAGTTTGGATTGTTCTAGTGCTATTCAAAATGATCAGCTTAATTTTCATGACACTGTCCCAAACAGATCAGGATAAACATCCCTTCTGTTCCCCTTACTATGTATATTCTGTCGTCTGCTTGATATGTATTGGCAGGTCCAGGGATATATCTAGGAAGAAAAAAAAGAAGAAGGGAGGCCCACTCCAGTCCTCAAGGAGTTCATGGGAGTACAAATAAGTTATCAAATCGTTATGCGATATTGAGGGCTGTCCATGATACTGAGGAGCAAAACGGGAGCAGCTAGACCCCATGGACCAGGCCAGGATTAGGGGGGGCACATGCAAGGCGCCTAGGGTGCGCAATTTAAGGAAGCACTCACTGTCAGGCTCATGGAGGCACCTACACCGCAGTGGAACCCCTTTGAGAGCGAGCCCCTCCTTAAATTTTGCACCCCAGATGCAAAACTCTCATCCTGGCCCTGTTGCTGGCCTCTCTAGGGGCCTCTCTGGGGTTCTGGTAACCAAGGTCTGCTGGAAGCTACCTGGCAGACCAGCAGATAAGCATCTCGGAATGAAAACAAAAAAAGCGCCCAGAAAAGAAGCGTCTCCACATACCTCCCCTGCTCCTGTCACTCATCTCCCAAAACGCACCCCTGAGTCTTAACAGCCTCCTTCCACCGAGCAGCAGCGGCTCGCCCTGCGTGGGTCATCTTCCGGGCATGCGTGCCATGGGCTTGGACTTGGGCCTACGGCAGAGCGGGCAAGGCCCAGGTGTGGTCAGAGGAGGCTCTCAGAGCTGACACTCTGATGTCCAGAGATAAACAAAATGAGGTCACTCGCCTTTCCAAGGAGAGGTGTGGACACTCTCTCCCTCGTAGCCACACTTTCTTGACCTCAAAGGAAATCTGAGTAATGGGACGTCTCCCTCCCCTGGGAGATGCATTGGCTCAAAGCCTTGGAAACCCTGGAACGGAAGGTACCTAGCTGCTGTAACTGCCACACAAGGAAAGGGGCATCGACCCCATTCCTGGAGGGCTCCGAGCAGCTGTGATGTGCACTGGAGCCGTCTCTCGCATTTAACCGCCTTCGCATGCTCGGGAGAGGCCAGTCTTTGGAAGGAGAGCGAGCTGGCATTCTGCTATGGGCTGGGGGTACACATGCAGGGGAAATGTGGGTAAGAGGCGGGAAGGAGGCCAGCTGAGCACAGGGCCCCCGTGGCGGGTGTGGGGGGGCCGCCATCCCCGCCACAGGAGAGGTCTCTGAAGGCGGTTATGAAGGTGAGGCTGCACCAGCACAGGTGCCCGAGGCAGGCCACCTGTCCACATAGGAAAGCAACTGTGTGCCGTGTTTGTTTCAAAAGTCAGCTAATTTCAGACCTCTACCATCTGACATAAAGTCCAAATAATGTGCAGAGACAAATTAAAATTGAAATTCTACCCATTACTCGTCCTGTGCAGTGCAGATGTCACCAGACTCGGGATGCTCAGATATGAGGAACTATCAAGAAACCGCAAATGCCACATCCTCTGCTCAGCCTCTGCCAGGCCCCAGGTGGCACTGCTCCTTCCCTCGCAGGACACAGACAGGCCTGCGCGAGCCTGCTGGCCTGTGCTCCCAACCCAGAGCCCGGGAGGGGCTGGGGACCCAGGAGGGGTTGAGGTTCAATCATCTCTCTCCCTAAGTTCCTGTCCGTGGTGGGGGCCTGGCGAGTGTCTGCTGAGTGAAGTCAGGTGGCAAGGCTAACCAAAGGCGACACTCTGCTGCCACCTTCTGTCCATTTCCCGCAAAACCGAAGTCTCTCGTACCTCCTGTAGTAAAAGCCGGTGCTTTCTGCAGCCTTTCAGTCCCTCTTCTCTCTCATCCATTCCAGCTTGGAACACGCACCAACGCTCCCACTGCGGGGCCTGGGCACGGCTACTCTCTCTTTCCATTGGCTCCCAGCGATCAAAAGGCTGGTTCCCTATTTTCCTTCTGGTTTCTTCTCAAGTGTCACCTTTGCAGAAAGGTGTTCCTTGGCTACCCCTTTGTAAAACAACGGCCCCAAACCCAGAACTCCCTATCACTGCTCCTTGGTTTATTTTCCCTCGTAGCACTCAGGTATGTTATATATTTACTTGTGTGGTTGTGGTTCTGGGCTGCCTCTCCCAGTCGGAAGTGTAAGATCCCAGGAGGCATGGACTTGGTCTGCTTTGTTCACACAGAATCCCCGGTGACTAGGGCTGTGGCTGGCACACAGTAGGCCGTCACAGATGGCATGCTGGTAGACACGAACGAGTGGCTCCCCACGGAGGAGGATGCTGATTTGCAGCATTTGCCAAATTCCAAGGTATAAATATTCCCACCAGGACCAAGTTCAAGCTACCACCTTGATGTCAAATGCAGAATCAGGGAAAGACACTCACAATCAGCTCTCTGAGCCAGTACAAGTCGGCTCTAACACACTACAGCACTCACTGAAGAGCTGTTGAATAAATTAATTGAATAAACGGTTGTTTCTGTGAATTGACAGGGTTTTATTAAGGACATAACTCTAGGAACTCGAGATCTGAAAGCAAGTCTCTCCAAAACCAAGGGTGTTACTGCGTGAGGAACAGGATGTCACACGCTGATTGGTGACAACTGCGCTGGAGGCTTGCACTGAGTACAGGAAGGACCATGTATATTTACAGCACCTTCAAGAGCTCAAGTGAGTCACATCCTCTCTGCTGTCTGGAACCTGCTCCCCATCTGCCGAATGAAGGACTTGAGTTCCAAGGATCTTTCCAGCCCTGATAGTCTATGTGGTTAGGAATTGAAATGGGTCCTAAAGGAGCATCTATCTATTCCACTCTGCTCTTTAAAGCACCCATTTTAAAATACTTTTTTCAAAATCCAACTAAATTAAACTTCAGTTCCATGGACTGCATCATATTTTAAGCTTGTGTTCTAAGAAGACACCCACTTTTCCTCGGGTGAAATTAACAACTGCCCTGAGCTCACTGGAGCCAGTGGCAGACCCCGTAGCCGGGCATCCTCTACGCACCAGCCCTGCTGATCCCAGGGGGATCGTGTGGCCCTGGGTTTTCCTGGTTCCCTTCCCACGAGACCCACACAAAAAAAAAAGAGAGAGAGAGAGACAGACAGACAGACAGGGGAGAATGACTGGGCAATGTGAACCCAACCAAAATTCTTCTGGGAATGGTAGAAAGAGAGACTGAGGGTAAAAAGTGAACACTTTAAAAATTGTAGTGAGGGCCGGCTGAGTGGAGCGATGGTTAAGAACTGGGTTGGGACACCAGAGGGCCCCGGTTCGGATCCCACATATGAGGGCCAGTGACACT
>NW_017731397.1:4644527-4645951 GCF_001890085.2 Hipposideros armiger | reverse complement strand
AAAAAAAAATTTGTTAATTGAATGCATAATTTAAAACCTTTCAGCTCAGTGCTCAGAAGGCTTCACTGGTAAATTCTCCTAAATATTTAAGGAAGAAAGAACACCAATCTTACACTAATGGTTCAAGAAAACGGAAAAAAGAGGGGTCACGTCTATAATAGCTGGTCCTAGGTACCAGAACCTGACGAGGCTATTGCCAGAAAGTAAATCTGCCAGCCAATCTCCTCCGTGAACTTATATATAAAACCCTACACAAAATGTTAATAAGTCGAATCCAACAATATGTAAAAAGATAATATATCAGAGCCGAGCGGGGTTCCTTCCAGGAATGTAAGATTGGGTTAACATTCAACACTCAATCAATGTAGGACTCACCAAGTCTACTGCAAAAGAATAAAAGGAGTAAGGACAGGGTTTAAAACGGACTGGCCCCACAAGAGCCCTGTGGGAGCTGACGCATCACCACGTCTCCAGCCTCCCCCAGGAAGCACCTCTTATGCCGGGTCAGCCTGACCATGCGGCTGCAGGTTTCTGTGGGGACCATCTGCTAAAGCCTTCTTGACTTTGAGAAGATGTAACAAGGGCCCAAGAGCCTGTCTGGCACTTCCCCGGGCATGTGCGCTTGGGGCCATAATCACCGTCCCTACTTCACATGCTTGCTGGAGGAGCTCAAGGAGCCACCAGAGACTTGACAGCTCTCTGGGAAGAGCCCTCACCTGGCACAGCACGCTCACCTGAGGGGCAAGGGAAGGCTCCCCTGCCTTTTGAATGCTCGTTCCAGCCTCTCCTGGGTCGTCCTGGCAGTCCCACCCGGCAAGAACTTCAAGGGCGTCCCGTCGGCCTCTGGGCCGCTGTTCGCGGCTGGGCTGTCCTCCGAAAGATCCGTCCACCTGCCGCTTCCCCTCTGGAGCAGCGCTTGGCTCAGCAAGTGAGCAGGGCTGCTGGGCATGGATCTGCGCTTCTCTGAGGTGGGCTCACTGAGCTGGCCCAGGGGGCTCCTGGCGGTGGAGCCCGCGCTGGAGGCCAGGCCCTCCTGGGGGGCGGGACAGGCTGGGGTGCGGGTGGAGAGCTCGGGGGCTTTCCGGCTCTCCTCCTCCTCCTCCTCGTGGGTCTGGGTCACGCTACTCAAGGCAAGTGGCCGTCTCAGGGAGCGCCTTCGGAGGGAATCCTGCAAGGGATAAGGACAAAAGCAGTGAGGATCCCTGCAAGGGAGGTGGGAAAATACCTCATCCCACTTCAAACATTTGCCCATGATGGTCCCTCCCCCAGGAAAGTCCTTCTCCGCCCCCAAGTCCTCCTCTTAAAATCCTACCTACTCTGAGGAGACACCCCAAGGCTACCACTTCTGTAATGCGCTCACGGCACCCAATCTGCATGAAACCCCAGAGCCCGCCTCAGCCCTTCTCCCACAGCCCTCCAGGGAG
>NW_017731397.1:4636168-4642232 GCF_001890085.2 Hipposideros armiger | reverse complement strand
ATTCAGAATCTGCAACTTGTCTAGTTTGGGTGTAGTATCAAAAAATCGCCCTAGTTTTCTGAATATCCTTCTAAAGTATTTTTCCCTCTTCCAACTGCATATCTGTATGAGGCCAGATTTTCTTCATCTACTTCAACCAAAATGTCATCATGCAACAGACGGAATGCAGAAACAAATATGAGACTTAAGCTACCTTCTACTAAAGCCGGACATGAAACAGATTTGCAAAAATGTCAAACGATGCTACTCATTTCACGACTTTTTTGTTTTGGAAAATAGAGGGTTTTTTTAAAAAACATGTTGTGTGTGTTAAATGTAATTACTGTTGTTATTTCTAATGATTTAACAAATATTTTTGTCTTAATTTCTCAGTTTTAATTTCTAATATAGTAAATGTCAACAGGCATAACCCACATAAACAAAAGCCCTTCAGGCTTCTCAATCATTTTAAGAGCATAAAGAGATCTTGAGACTACAAAGTTGGACAACTGCTGATATAGTCTAAACTCTCAACCAGACAGGACCCCTTCTACAATGTCCCCAGCAGATGGGGTACCTGGCTTCCCCTGAACACATCTAATCTAGTTTCTTCCAAAATGGCCTGTGCCACTGCGGAAGCAACTCTGACTGAGAGCTCCTCACACCGGCCTCCACCCACTGGCCCTAGGTTGGGCTCTCTGAAGCCACCAAGCAAGTCTACACCACTCAGCCCAACAAAAGGCCACACACCATGCTCTGTGCTCAAACACGGTGAAGTCCCTGCTTTCCATGGGGTTTACAACCTAAGCTCAAGACGGCGAATAGGGCTCCTCTCATTCGCCACTCCATTCCATGCATTGGGAGTAACTGCCCGACATGCCCCGGAGGTTCTCAAGTCACATGCAGGCTTGATAGGAAAAAGGGCACTGAGAACCACTAGTGATGTCTGCCACAGGCAGGACATCAGGGAGCAGCATGAAGAGGTCACCTGAAGGTCACATGTTTGCCATCCTGGGACTAGGCTATTCCTATCTCCACGTTTGAAGAAATCTCTTACATTCCGTCCTGTGTCCCACCAGCCTTATCCTCCCAAGATTAAACACTCCCAAATCTTTCCGTTTCCTCCAAACTCTTTACCTCCCTCGTTCTTTTCCTCTACACATGGTCTGGTTTCTGAATGACCTTCAAGTACAAGATACTTAGGATGAAACATGATGTCAAGGTGTGGTCTGAACCACACAGAATGGAGCAGGCCTTCCCCGCTCTGATCTGGACATCAACACAGCAATACCGTCTCAGAGCCACGAAACCCCAGCGCTCGAAGGGGCCTTCAACCTGGTCTAACAAACACGACCACGGCCAAAGGGAATAAAGACGCAAAATCTCACAAGATGTGGGGAGAGTCAGGGGAGCCTCCGCCTCTTCTGTAAGTGGGATTTTCTGCACTGCTGGCGTCTACAGCCCCAGCCCACACCTACACACACAGCACGTGAGAATGGAGGTGACCAGCCGTGGATGCAAACCGCCTCGTTTTGGTTTGCTGAGGCTCCCTGATTTATCTGATACTATACTTTGAGTTGGGTGTTTGATTTTCCTCTGTTGTTCTACAAAGTTCGTTTATATTTACTTTCTCGTTTGGTTTAGTCCCCCCACCTGATCAGATCCTAACATATTCTCTCCTTCAGGGACACTATAAAACAACGATGTTAAATCTTTAGGATGCTTTTTTTTTTTAAGCAAAGCAAACGAAACTACAAGGATTGGGGGTTCTTTTTCCCTTTTAGCTATCATGTTAAATGTTAAGATGCTCCCTAGACTTGGATGGGTCCCCCCACTCCTGAATTGCAAAGCTAAAGCTGGACAGATGTGTTCTCGCTCGGCAAAGCCACACAAAACCTTGGCATCCACCTCGCTGACATGATGGGTAAACTGAGGGCAGGGAAGGAGATGAGGCCCGCCCAGAGTCCCACAAGGAGATGACAGTAGAGCCAGGGAGAAAACGGGTAGGCATTCTTCCCATCCCACCACCCAGATCCCCTCTTTTAGGGCTATCTTGTGGGGTACCCCAAAATAAGCCCAAGCAGCTCCTTAAGCTCCCCCACCCCAGTTCTCAGTTTCCACTCTCATAATAATAATAGGAGCAACAGCGTCACCTGTGGAGAGCTGGCGGTGGGCCCAGCCATCATGCCTCGGACAATGAGGCCCGACTTGGGCCTGATCCTCTCTCCCACCCTCTTCGTGTCCAGGGGCGGCTCTGACGACTGAAGCTTGTCCGTCTTCTCCCTCGCAGGGGCCACAGGGAGGCTTTCGGCTGGGACAGTCTGCAAGGGCTTACTTTTGTGGGGGGGCCTTTTGGATGATACAAAATTACCAAGTACATCCCCATCAAGATTGTCATGTCTGCAAAAAAAAAAGGGGGGGATATTTCCATTAAATAGATTCCCCAAAGGAATCGCTAACAACGATACTAAATTCCACATTTAACAGGCACTCGTACAAGCCCGTTCGCAAGTCTGTGGTGATTTCTAACCAGGCTGCGCTTCATCCTTAACTGGAAAGAGTAGAAAATACTTTCATGTCAGGGCAAGTCTGGCCTACAAAATGGGACCAGGAAACAAGAAACAGAAACAGAGTTGATGAGCCATGATAGGATTCCTCAAATATCCTCAAATATTTTACAGCCTCAAATATAAAGAACATCCTGGAACGGCCGAGTGGCGCATTGGTTAAGAGCTGGCTTGGGANCCCACAAGTGAGGTCGCCCCCAGCCAGACTACTAACCTTCAAAAAGTACCACTTGGGGGGCCACCATGCTTGGAACACCTAGCTCTAGGGACTTAACACGCTCTTGGCCGTGCACCTAAGGTTTCTCGAGGGCCTGCTCTGGGCCAGGTGTGGGGGGGAGGAGGGACATGTCAACGTGCAGGGGGAGGTCCAGCCTGGGACGCGGCATGAGGCGAGGGTGGCAGGACTGCCCAGGTCAGGGCCAGAATCCCTGCGGCTCTCACTGATCGTGAGAGGAACCCACCAAGGACAGTCTTGACAAGCCAGTGACAAACGGCAGATGGCCCCAAACAGCTACATCCCCCCACAGAGGGAGCCCAGACGACAGAGTTTCTAAACACACAAGAGAGGAACAAAAATTGAAGCAGAAAATAGTCCTGTCAGTAACTGAGACGATCTCAGGAGTCAGAGTGAGAAGCGCCTGACTGCACAGATTCGGGTCCCCTAACGTCTCAGCAGGTCACTTCCTCACCTGCTCCCTCTCCCCCAGGACACATGCACATGCCCCCTGCCCCTGCCCCTTGGTGTGACTTCCATCCCTGAGCTGATGCTGCCAGGCCCGGAGGAGGCTCCAAGTAACCACCTTTCCTCCAGCTTCATTAGGTCTGAATGGTGGAGCATGCGCTGTGCATACAAGCCAGCTCTGTTGTCATCTCACTGTCCTTTGTCATGTTTTAAAAGAATTACGTATGCACACGTCTCTCTCACCTTGAGGAGCTCATGGGATCTGATACACACTAGGACTCACACCCATGTTTACTAAACTGAATCAAATAAATGGAGAGGGAGCAGGACTGACGGAGGGGGATTGGGAAGGGCAAGATTTAGCAAATGAAGTTATTTTGGCCCGGGTTTCAAACCAAGGGTGCTGCATTCAGTTACACGGTATGTGCACTGCACAAACATGCCTGCCTGAGGGGATGCGAGACAGCTGAAAGCAAACCCACGTGAGCCCTCAGATCTGCATCCACCCAGAACACTGACAGGTTCCTTCAATGCTCTGTGCCTCGGTTTCCTGATCTGGGAAACGGGAATCATAATTGCTGGGGTACGAAGGCACTTGTTCTCAACTCCCAGTGTCTTCTGGGAGTTTGGAGGGAACTCTACTGGTCTCGTTTAGACCTTTAATCTCCTCCCCTTTACTCACTCCATCCTAAGGGAAGAAGTGCAACTGATCTAACTGGCTAACTGGGAGAAGAAAGAAAAGAGGGATGTTAGGCTCAGCTGTTCCCTTTCTCCTCTTAGGAGAGATCTGCTCTTCCAGGAGCTGACCGCTCCCACCATCGGACCATGTGAGGGGACCAGCCCTGAGCCTGAAATGAGGTGGGGAAGTCTGTCCAGCTCCCAGCCCACCAAGCCTCATGGCCTGCTGTGTCCTCCACCTTCCCATTATCAATCAGAGATGACATTCATTTTACTCTGATCTGACAGGTACCCTTTATTTGTCAATGTGTTCAGAACTCAGGAGGAGGAAGAGAATACTCTTTAATGAGAACTCAAAAACCAAAAAAATACCCCAATGATGATATCCAACTCAATGATTACAAAGAGTAAATGAGATAAAATACACATGTGCTTAGCGTGGTGCCCAGAAAATAGGGAATAAGTGTTAGGTAAAAACCAAGGCCCCCCAAATGTTTGTTGCTTGACCAATATAAAGGTCAACACTATTAAACATATGTTCAACACCCCTGGTTATACTTCACTTGGTATCGGGGGGAGGGGGCTGTGGAAGCACTTTTGCCTGCTACCCGCGTCCTATAAGACAAAGTCCATACCATCTTTCAAGGGTTTAATAATTGGTCCAAGGCAACAGCGGTTATAAAGGGCAGAGCTGGTTTGCCAGCCCAGGTTGTCAGACTCCAGAGCCCACAGGCCATACCTCCTAAGTGCCCTGTAAACAGTAGGTACTCTCAGTGAATATCTGATGTATTAAAAACTCTGGAAATAAGGATCATAGGCAGCAGAAATGCATGCGCTGGAGGGATACTTGGAAGTCGTCTCCCCAGGGGCCACATTTTACAGTCAGGGACGCTGAAGTCTAGAGACAAAATGACCCATCCAGGTCAGCCAGGACCAAGTGAGGACTAGAGCCCAGGCCTCCTGATCTTCTGGCCGTTCCCCTTTCTCCTCAACCGACCATCTGTCCCAGATCAGTGCAGCCTGCGAATGCTCCCAACAAAAGATTTGAGGCACTGTCCCCTTTTCCAGGGCACACATATTCTGGCATCAGAGGGCAAAACAGGGCCCTTTGAGTTAAACCACAGGCAAGCAGATTTTAACTCAGGGTGAGGAAGAATTTTCTGATAGTCAGGATCATGCACAAGTGCTTCGGAAGGCAGGGAGTTCCCCGTCACTGGAGGTGTTCAAGCTGAAGCCAGTCACCATCTAACGGCTGTGGAAAGGATTTCTACTCAGGGAGAGAGGTAACACCATTCATCCACGTAGTCACTGGGCTCTGGAGCTAGTTTGCTGGGTTCAAACCCCCTGCTCTACCTCTTACTAGGTGTAAAACTTGGGCAAGTAAAGCAACTTCTCTGAGTGAGTGTCCTCACCTGTGTAGTGGGGATAATAATAGTATTTCCCTCATAGAACTTTTATAAGAATTAAAAGAGTAAATGTAATTTAAATACTTGTTGTTATTAGTAGTAGTAGTAATAGTAGTAGTATTAAATATTCATTGAGTGCCTTCTGTGTACCAGATAATATTCTAGATGCAGGAAATACAAAGGTCCCTGCTCTTGTGAAACTTATATTCTGTTGTGGGGGAGATACACGTAAGTAAATAAATTAAATGATTTCAAGTAACGACAGGTGCTGTGATGACAATAAAAGAGGTCAGAGTCATGAGGGGATGCAGGTGAAGTTATTCAAAGAAAACCACTCTTGGGCCGGCCGAGTGGCACGTTGGTAAAGTGCTGGCTTGGGAATGATATAAATGCTGGAAAAAAATAAATAAATAAAGCACCAATCTAGAACTCTAAGCCCACTGAAAATATCCTTCAAAACTAAAGGCAAAATAAAGATACTTTCAAACAAAAACTGAAAAAAAATTATTGTGACACACCAGCTAAGTATATACTAAAGGGAGTTTTCCAAGCAAAAGAAAAATGTAAATGTAATATTTATTCCAATTAAAATAAAAAATTATCAGACTGGATTAAAATTCCAAATGTATGCTGCTTATAAGAGATAAGCTTTACATATATACTGGACTATAAAGAAATCTCAATAAATACCAAAGGATTGAAATCATACAGAGTAGATATGACCAAAGTGGAAATGTTAGAAATCAAAAACA
>NW_017731397.1:4631840-4633889 GCF_001890085.2 Hipposideros armiger | reverse complement strand
CAGAAATGTTAATGGTTTTGTTCATGGGGTGCTCCCGCCAAGCCCTAGCGCAGGGTATGTGGTATGTGGTTTCTGCACACAAAACACACCTGGACCAAAGGTTTTGGAGGAGGAATTGGGGAGATGTAGTGCCTATCTGCCACAGGACAGTGGTGAGGATTAAAGGAGAGACCCTCGGAAAGCGCTAGGACAGAGCCAGACACACCACAGCAGTTCGCAAATCCTAGCTACTGTTACGTATCTTTGCCCTTGTCCCCTCTTACTTATGGCCTTACCCCGCCCCCCTCCTGCCGGTAGTCTAGGAATGGCAAAAGCCATTCTTCATTCATCTCTGGTGTTCACGGATCTCACAGCTCAGTGACCTATACCCAATAAGCACCCGGATTTGCTTAGTTTTTGAAAGGAAGAGATTCCAAAGCATGAACTGATAGGTCCGCTTACATATCAACGATTAACTGATGAAACGGGAACTCACATTGTCACCAATCTAGGGTGGGGGAGTAGGGGAAAGGGACAAAAATACACCTGCCAGGCTTTTCCTGGACCTCTCAGCATTTCCAGAAATAATCCTGAGCCAAGTGGTAAAGCCTGTGCTGGAGTAAGAACAGCTAATTCAGTCGTGTTCTCGCCTAGTGGAAATTACTAGGCACTCTAACCTCCTCCCAAGACACCCAGGGCATCCCCTGCCACCGAGCGAGGAAACCACGAGCCACCATTCCCAAGGAGACCCACACTTCCGGCCAAGGGCCCAGCCTCTGACTCATCCTTCATAAGTGCAGAGCTGATCTATCAATAGTAGTGAAAAATGATGAAATACCTAGCCAGCCTTGCTCTTCTGGGCAACCAATAAATATGATCAAGGGACTCAAAGGCCCACAGAACACCTTCCAGAAAACCTAGGGAAATACTACAACAACCCATCTTTCAACGTCCTTCACAGGATTCAGATACCCCAGGGAAAAGCACACGGAACAAGGACTAAAAGGAGATCTTGGAGGCAATCTCTTGGCAGTTAAAGCAGACCTGAGTCATCTCCCTCACCCCGCAGTCAGGAAGGGGGTCTCCACTGCATGGACTGGATGATTAGACTGTAGGACTGGACCCTGGCATTCACCTGGGTCACCAGCTTTCAAAGTGTGGTCTGCCAAGCTGAGGGGCCCTCAAACCCTTTTAAGGAGCTCAAAACCATTTCCATAATAATAATATGAATGATTTGCCCCTTTTTCACTCTGTTGATATCTGCAGTGATGATACAAAAGCACCGCTCGGAAAATCTGCTGGTCCTTAGCNCTACGTGGAGCCCAGTCCTCCTGCACGCCACTGAGATGGTGGATCGACCGCAGCAAACTTGACCTTCCCCAGCAGTGCAGTTAACGTGCAGTAAGGTTAGGCAGCCAGCAGCTTTTTTTTCTGGGTTGCTTGGCATTGAAAGAGAGAAAAGGAGCAAGAGAGAGAGAAAGATAGGGGGGGTGTGTGTATGAGAGACAGAGAAAACGAAGGAGAGAGAACAAGAGGGTGAGAGACAGTGAGAGCAGCAGGGGTGAGAAATGCTTTGCAACAGAGCTGGAAGAAGATATCCATTCTCAGGAAGTGAGACCCGCTCTCAGTGACAACACGCAGCATGTTAAGGTTGTAATTTAACATGACTGTTTTCCAAATGATAGAGGTTCAATCAAGGATGCCAATTCATTTTCTTCCTAAGAGTTCCTAAAGGCCTTATTTTTTCAGATTTGTCCATCCCTACAGTGTTTTGTTGCCTTTGAAGAAAAGGCTAACAAAGCAAGCCCCTGACCCTTAACAAATCATGGAATTTAAATTAAACCTTTTGAATCATAAGCATCCTCCATCACAAAGTGGTCCGTCCCCACGGCCTCCAGAGGAAAGTAACAGTGCTCCAGACAGGAATTTCAAAAGGCTGAATAATGGCCCCCCCCAAAGATGTCCACGTCCTGATCCCTAGGATCTGTGAATACGTTACCTTACGTGGAAAAGGGACTTTGCAGATGGGGTTAAGTTAAAGATCTTGAGATGAGGGGATTATCCCACATT
>NW_017731397.1:4615423-4630985 GCF_001890085.2 Hipposideros armiger | reverse complement strand
TAACTGTCTCCCTCTCAGGGGAAGAATCTTTCTAAAATGTACAGTCCAGTCTCTGCCTTAAAATGCAGCAAATGAAGATTTCTGGATATCTGCTGCTTGGGTCAACTGTCTTCTTTCCACAGGACTTCAGCTGAGTGCATATAGGAGGCAGAGGGGCCAGAGGGTCACCCAGGACTAGAGGACAAAGGGCTTCTATTTGTTGTCTTTACTGAGCCTCTGATAAGACTTCACCTGGGTGCCATCGCCCTTTCCCCTCCAGGTGGAGCACAAGAACTTCTGGCAACCTGAATGGTCCTGAAGGTTGATACCAGTTGGCTGAGGTTTATGAGTTTGCCTGCAATTCCACCCTTCACTTCATTGAAGGCAACCTGGCCTGAGCTCCTCCCTGAGCGATGATGTGCACATGGGGGGTTTTCAAACTGTTCTGAGGTTCTTCCGGGTGTTTCAGAAACAGCCTTGGAGGGCTAGGGGGTGTCCCAGCCCCATACCAACCCAGTCTGCTAAGGTTTCATTTGGGAAAAGGGTTACAATTAAAGGAAGCTTGACTTCCATCACTGCAATAGGACTGGGAATTAGAAGATCTGGTTCTAGACTCACTCCTACCCTATAACTGCCCGTGAGACTTTGACAAGCCACTTTTCTCTGGCTCACAGCACCCCGGGGGGGGGGGGTCTCCATTCTATCAGCGATTTAGAAACTACATGGCTCAGGCCTGAGGGGCTGCCCCAGAAGGCCAAGAAGGTGGGATCTCTTCCTCCCCTCTTCAAACAGGGCTGCTTCCTTTCTTCGTTTTGCTTATTGGAATTCTGCAAGGGACATCATTTTATTTCCTTTAAAAAAAAATGGTGATAAATGCTAAACTGCATGATTATTAGGTTCCTTCCAACTCTGCCCTATCCTACCACAAGGCAACATCTGCTGGACAGCCCAGTCTTAAATCAAATAGAAGATTCTGTCTTCATAACAGAAAGAGCAATTAAGTCCGATGGCAGCTTCATTCAGTCAGTCCGCCGTGTAATCCACAAGTAAGTAGTGACTATTTACTACATCATCAGGCAACATATTAAGTATGGGGATACAATGTGAACAAAAGAGACACCATCTCTAGCCTCCTGATGTGTTCAAGGTTGGCAGCGGAGGCAGTACTAATTAAACCACCACCCGAATACTCATAATATTACACGGGTGACAAGCACAACAAATGAAAACCACGGGGTGCCACGCAGGCTTGTAATGGGGTGAGGGAATTGAGGCTGGGGTTCAGGGAAGTCTCGCCCATTCTCAACCCCGATGCACCTGGGAGAGCTGAGCCGAAGCCTCGCTTCCGCCTGAATGAAACTTAACAATAGACTCAAGAATAAGGTATTCCTCAGAACGGAAGGAAATCTTACGCAGGCAGAGAATGGAATTTTTTATTTTATTTTTTCTTTTTCTTATTAAAAATATGGAACACTTCACGAATCTACGTGTCATCCTTGCACAGGGGCCATGTTAATCTCTGTATCATTCCAATTCTAGTATATGCGCTGCCCAAGTGAGCACGGGAATGGAAATTTTTAGTATAACTTAATACTATATTCTTAAATACAGTCTGACTAAAAATAGCCTCATGCGGGAGGAGGGAGCAGAGGGAACAACTAAACTACTACAGGTTCAGGTTCAAAATGAACCTCAAGGCTGCACATGCGCAATATGTCTGTGGGGGCGGCCCAGAGGCCTAAGGATGAAAACCCGACTCATGCTTCAAATTTGTCAGCCCTGAAAGCAGGTGTGGCTCGCCACCTGCCACCCGTCTCTGGTGGCTTGGCAGGGCTCATGAGTGCTTTGACATTGCCAAACTCAGTTCCCGAACATGACACCACATGTTAAAAGCACGTACCTTGTTCTCCTTGTAGAGAAATTCAAGATGTAAAACCTTGCGGAGGTTGTTTCTGCTGTTTATGCTGAGATCAGAGCGTGGGCGCTCCTGGTCCATGGTCACACATGTCTTCTTTAAGCCCTGAGGGAAAAAAAATTGAATCATTATTTCCATTTGAAATCAAAACCTTCTGCTCTCTGACGCAAAGTATAAACAAAAGGCTAATATTCATTACGATCCTTCTTATCCTGCCTTCCTCACAAGGACATCGCAAAGACCAAAAACTGAGTTAAGAATTTATTTTTATATGACCTTTCCACTTGACACCATCTTCGCAATTACTATTCTGAATCTTACGTGACTCCATGGGCCAGTAAGACTGGTATTGTCAGGCCATTTTATAGCCAAGGAAAGTGAAATTCAAGTAACTGACTCACCCAAGGCTGCTCAGCAGCCCTGAGTTTGGCTCTAGGTTTGGGGCTGCAGAATATGAAGCTTGAAAACCAAATAAAACGAAAAACATAAACAAAAGGCCAATATTCATGACCCTCTTTTCTCAAGTGGGAAGCCACAGTTGATTTTCCCAAGGTAACACTGTGGAATCGCACAGCCAAAGGTTCTGACCGCCCCAGCCTGTGAGTCCGAGGTTCTGGGACCCAGGCCCACAGGAGGCTGCTTTCCGTCATCCAGCCTTGAACTCCCAGAAGGCCCAACGAAGACACACTTTGGCAATGGAAGTACAGTTCTCCTGAAAGCCTGGCTTCTTCATTTGAAAAACGACTACAGCCGCTGAGGCTGCCCACCTCACCCGGCCACGGTGATTCCTGAATGGTGGGGGATGAGGCAGAGATGCCTCACCAACCGCTCAGCCGGGCTTAAAGGGAGCCCTTTGCTCTGGAAAGATCCAACCCCAGTGCCAGGCAGACCTCGCCTTCTCCTCTAGCCTTTGTGTTCAGAGTTTTGCAGAAGCTCCAGGAAGACAAGACAAAACCTGCCGCCTGCCATGAATTGAGGCAGGAAGAATTTGTGAAACAGAAGGTACGAGCACAACCTTGAGCCAAGGAGAATAAAGAGAAGGCCTTAGGGAGGGGGGACCAGGAAGAAATGGGGAAAAGCACGAGCATCGCATCTGGGCTTAACCATGGCTTTCCTGCCAATCAAAGTGAGGTGGAAGCCTCTATAATGAGGGTCCCTCTCTGCTGGATAACAGTTTGTCGACAGTTCAGGTCAGCAAGTCTTGGCACATTCAGAAAACTCTCCAGCACTATGGTGCACACTGGCATTTGAAAACCACTGGGGGGGGTGCACGTGGACCCTCGGGAATCGGCCAGTCCTCAGTCCCATCAGCCCACTTAATCTTCATTCACTCAATAAACATTAGTCGTGCACCTACTATGTGCTAGGCTGTTTTAAATGCAGGAGATACAGAAGGAAAAAGACAAAGTACCCCCACACACACACGCCCTGCCATGGAGCTGACATTCCGATGGGAAAGCAGACCACAGCAAGGGGTAAATTTACAGTATGGCAGTTCCTAATATACAATACTATGGAGACAAATAAAACAGCGAGAGCAGTGATAAAGATGAAGGACACAATTTTAGACAGCTACTTATTGAGCCTCATTCTCGTGTTCACGCCTATCTTCCAGTTTACCCATCGATGAACTGAAGGGAACGAACCACTAGTCCACTGGTTCAGCTGCTGGAGGCAGAGGAGTGAGCAGATCAAAGTCCTGGCCCTCGTGGAGCTAACATTCTATAGGGAAAGGCCAGCAAGTATAATATACTGGGGGGAAGGGGGGGAACATAGCAGAGTATGAGATAGAGAGAGCCAGGAAGAAGTGCAGGGAAGGGTGGCTACTTCATAAAAGGTGGTCAGGAAAAGCTTCATGATTAGGTGATATTCGAGCAGAGACATGAGAAAAGGAAGGGAGCAGGCCACGCAGACACTTGGGGGAAGAATGTTCTAGGCAAGGAAACAGCAAGTGCAAAGTCCCTGTGGCCGTCACAGGAAGCTGGTACAGCTAGAGCTGCATGACCAGGGGCAATGGCAGGAAATGAAGTCAGAGAGGTCGCCCAGATCAGGGAAGGCCTTGTTGGCTTTTGTGAGCTGAGGGGCTACTGGAGGAGTTGAAAAGAGAAGCACCCTGGGCTGACATGTATTTGTATAGGATCATTTAGCTGCTACACTGAAAACAGACTGTTGAAGGCAGGGGAGTAAGCAGACCAGTTAGGAGGCTCTTGAACAATTCACACAAAAGATGGAGGTGGCTTGGACCAGGGTGGTGACAGCAGAAGGAGAAAGAAGTGTCTACATTCTCTATGTGCTCTGATGGTAAAGCCAACAGATTTATTGATGGACTGGAGGGGTTCACAAGAAGGAAAAAAGCCAGGAACGATTCCAAAGGTTTTGGCCCAAGCAGCCAGAAGGATGGTGGATGCTACTTACGGAGGCGGGGAAAATTGCAAGAGGTAGGGGGAATCAGAAACTGAGGTTTGGACGTGTTAAGGTACTTATTGGATGTCCAAGTGCACATGTAAAATCGGCAGTTGGAAAGAATGTAAGAGTTCAGGAAGAGGTCTTGGCTAGGATAGACATTTGGGAATTGTCAGGATATTGACGGTAAACCCACAGGGCCGGTGGAGGCACCTGGAAAATGAGTGGAGAAGAGAAGAGAGCATAGACTGAGCCTTTGAGCCCACCAGCATGCACAGCTCAGGAAAATTAGGGGGACCAGAAAAGAAACTGAGAAGGAGTGACCAGAGAGGTAGACGAGGGAAACCAGGAGGCGGTGGTCTACAGAAGCCAAATGGAACAAGTCTCCAGGAAGAAGGACGTCATCAACGGTGCCAAACACAACTGTTAGATCAAGAAGTGTGAGGACGGAAAATTAAAGGTCATTGACATAACTTGACAAGAGTTGCTTCCCTGGACTGGTGGTGACAGGAGCCTGCTTGGCCTGGGTTTGAGAAAGCAGGGAGGAGGACTGGCACCAGAACAGACATAGCTCTTTCATGGGGCTTTGCTGTAAACAGTTGAAGACAAATGGACTAGTAGCCGGCAGGGCTTCGGGGGTCAAGATGGGATTCTGTAGGAGTGATAGTAGAGGAGGCAAAATGTATGATGCAATAGAGAGAGGAGATGATAAATCAACAGTGTCCTTGAGCACGCAACTGGGGACAGGCACACAGGGAGGGGCTGGCTTCACCCATGGGTCTGGAGAATTCCTTCAGAAGAGCAGGAGGGAGGGCAGAGGGAGTGTTTCAGCCTCCGGAAGGCTGGTAAGTGTGGGGTGGGAGCCTGTTGGCGTTTTCTCATGACTGCGTCTACGTGCTCCGTGAAATGAGGTGGTAAAGCAGCTTTGGGGTTTGAGGAGAGAGAAGGTATGAAATGCTCATCCGAGACTTGAGAGACTGAACAGGCAAGAGCGGTGTAACCGGGTGGGCAGGCATCTGGAAAAGGAGTGGAGAAATTTTCTAAATTCACGGCATCATGTGGGTGAGTGGCCATGAATTTAGAGTGACGCCGGTGTATTTTTCTCCAGCCCCCCTCAGCTCTGCGGGGCAGGCATGGGGTAGGTTTTCAATGAGCTGGCTTCAGTATCAGGGAAAGACAAAGGAGTCCAGCACGCTGCTGAGGGCGTGACTATAATGATGGGCAGGTAAGAAGTGGAGAGAGGTCCTGACAGGGCTGAGGGTCTGTGAAAAGGCGGCAGGGACAACGGAATGGACATGTGAGTGAGGTTGAAGAATAGTTTAAGTCGGACTGCCAAGGGGGATGAGGTGGACATGAGGAGGATGAGATATTTGGAACTGAGACTACGGAAAGGGTGCGGTATTGGTAACGACCAAGCCTAGGGGAGAACCCCAGGAAAGGGCGGTGGAGGTTGGATGGGGCTGGTCACTGCAGAAGGGTCACGAACCTGGGAGGCTGAGGTACCAGAAGAGTCACCTCGGCGGATCCCGACATTGCGAGGAGACTATCATGATTGTCCCTGAGGGGAGATCACACTTGGTGAGTGCAAGGAGGCCAGTGCTGCTGGGTATGATGTAGGGTAGAGGGTAGAGGAAGCCATGGTGGAAAATGAAGTCCGGGGGGAACTGGGAACCAGGTCACAGAGAGTCTTGCGGGCCCTGGTGAGCTCTTTCCTTGGATTTTATTCTAATTGTACCAGGAAGCTCCGGGAGAGTTTTGAGCAGAGGAGTGACATGATCTGACTCGCTCACCCTGGGCAAGCTTGTTAGCTTCCTACTCTCATGACAGTCTTACATGAAAGGGAATAATTATACCTGCTTTCAGGACTGTTATAAGGAGTTGAGAAAACAGACAGCCGCCTAGGAGGTTCTACGTACCATGATAGGAACTCTTGGTTATAACTGCTAGGTGCCTGCCTGCCTTGTGCCAAGCTGTGGGGAGTACCTGGTCGCTGCCCAGGTGCAGATGATGAGAAAAGCAGTCCTAGCTCTCCACAACTTTCTGAGTGACAGTGGGCAACTCCTTTCTCCTCTCAGGACCTTAGAGTGCTCAGATAAAACATGGGAGGGAGAAGAGGCCAGGTGAGCCGGACGATTGTCAAGGTTCCACCCAGTTCAGGCATCGGCTCTGTGGACCTATCTAGTAGGTGAGACAGGCAGGTGTATAAACTATAACATGAGTATCAGGGAGCAAACCACCAACAAGATGAGTCAGCCATTCCAACTGGAATTACCAGAGAAGGACTCTTGAAAGAAATGGGGCTTGTGGGGGCTATGGGCGGAAGAGGGAAACGCATGGGGAAGCAGCTGGAAATGAGACTGGGATGGTAAGCTGGGGTCAAGCTGTAGGGGAGCCTTGGATATCAGGGGAGGACTCCTGACAATAAAGGCATGAGGAAAACTGAGAGTTCTGCGTGGTGGCCAGACTTAAAAGAAATGATGGTAGTAGAAGGCCTCACAGGGTGCGTCACTGATATCCAATGTCCGGCAGGGACTTGGTAAGAGAAAGTCAATCAGCCATAAAAACTGAGTAGATGCAATGAAGCCACGTGCATTCAAATTATTTTTTTAATAAAAATACTTGTTTAAAAAACAAAGATAGGGCCAGCCAAGTGGTGCGATGGTTGAGAGCTGGCTTGGGACGCCAGAGGGCCCCGGTTCGGATCCCACATATGAGGGCCAGTGACACTGCCCTCCGCAGCTAAGATGCTGAACAACAGCTCAACCTGGAGCTGGGCTGCCCTGAGTCGCCGGCGGCGCCGTAGGCTGCAGCCACTGCGGCAGTGGGTTGCCATGGGCTACCGTGTGTAGCCAGCAGCCAGCGTGAGCGGCCAGCAGCCGCAGTGAGCGGCCAGCAGCCAGCGTGAGCGGCCAGCAGCCGCAGTGAGCGGCCGTCCAGAAGCCAGCGACTGATCTGCCTCACCCAGGAAGAGCGCAATGATGGTGCCAACTTGGGCCAGTGAAGCAACGTCCGCCACAACTAGACTGAAGAACAAAAACAACAGCAACTTGTCTGTTCCCCTTCCCCCAATTCCCCAGCACTGTTCCCTTCCCCACAATACCCCAGTAAAAATCTTTAGAAAAAAACATAGACTTTCAAAACAGGTGCACATCAGAGATGGGGGGAGACAATACTAAATACCTACTGTGTGCCCCATGTAACGCTTGGGAGCTGACCATATATTATTAATCCCCATTATAAATCTGCCAAGGATAAATCTGATTCCTGTTTTACAGATAAGGCAATTGAGGCAGGAAGTAACGACCCATGTAGTTACTGCTAGCTAGTAGGGGGTATTTGAACTGCTCCATCTTAGGCCAAAGCCCTTCCCCATTCCTCTATTCAAAACATTGTTTGTTTGTGTATTTTAATCCCAGACAATTGCCGTTTGCCCCGCCCAAGGGGGCACCAGGAGGACAAAACACACAAGGCACATACATGGCCAGCCTTGAGTCCCTTTGCTAAGGAGTAATTGCACCTTGACCCCCAGCCACCTCTTTTCCTGGACTCTCACGTCTCCGCTGGAAGGGCAGAAGGGAGCTAAGCACCTCCCCGACTTTTGAGTACTCCGGAAACTCACCTGGGACAAGACAATAGGAGGGCTTAAAACTAAAACAGGCTGAAGCTACTGCACTGTGGATGGATGTGGCTGGAGGGTTTGTCAAGAACTATAGTAGTTTAGCGCTTTGGGGAGCAGTGCTTCCTGACGGGGATATAAGTCTTGGGATGGGTTGGTCATGGAGATGGGCAGCTAGGCTTGGGCCGGGACTGCCTGCTGGGTTCCCGGAGCCATACCAGGAACACGGAGCTGGGCCACGGCCCCTCGGCAGCCTCCCTGACCCGCCGGCCGACCACAAGGGAAGATGCCCGCGGAGGGCGGCAGCGGTCCTGCCCGGCTTTGCGGGAAATGCGCGGTGACAGAAAAGGCTCCTGGGAAATGTAGTTCTCCCGGCCCGGAAAGTGGAGCTTTGGTCGGGCAACTCTCTCTGGGGCAGGCAGCGGGTAGGGCAAGGTCTCCCTCCCGAAATGTGCAGAGATTGCAGGGGAACTCCCCCAGACTGCCCCCCTCCCCCAATCAGAGCAACTGCCCAGAGGTGTGGAGGGCGGCGCCACGTACCTTTCTGCTGAGGAACTCCCTGACCAGGGAGGCGGCCACCTCCTCCACGAAGAGGCTGTCCATGCTGCCAGCTCTGCCCACGAGGCCGCGGCCGTGCAAGCCCCAGGCCCCTGGGTCGGTTGGCCAGTATGGCCGTGTTGCCTTGGCGACGGTGTCATCGGCGCCTGGAGAACTCCTCCCCTTCCCTGGGAGCCAGAGGGCGGGAAGGCAGGCGGGAAGGGGAGGAGCATCCTTTAAACTCGCTTCTGGGAGCGGGAGGCAGAACCCACAAGGCCAAAGCCCAGTGCCGCCGAGGAGCCAAGTCATGGACGGCCTGGTGGGGTCTTGGCTCTGGCCCTGTCCATCTGTGTGGCCTAGAACAAGTCACTGATCCAATCTGAGTCTCCATGTCCTAAGATGAAAAATGGAGAGAATGCCTGCATCCTTGCGCGGGAGGAGTAAACCCCCAGCCAAGTGACCCCTAGAGGTAAACTAGCAGCACCACAGCTGGCTCCCGGGCTCACCAAGGCCGACTGCGAGGGGCACGGAAGCCCAGGACTCTGCCTACTCAGCGCTGAAATTAAAGGACAAGTCCCTCCCTGGCTTGGTGTCTGTTTTCCCATAACTAGACTGTTAGCTACTGAGCACCAAGCATTTGACACACATTATCACATTTTTAATCTACAACTTCCGGGCAAGATGGTTACTACTGGCCCCCATTCTTCAAATCAAGACACCGAGGTTCAAAAAGGTTTAGATTTTGCTGAAGTCCACACAGCTAGGAACCGGCAACGCTGGGGTTCCAGCCATACCCATGCCTTTGCCAGTACGAGCTTCCCCAAACTCAGTCACTCGGGTACCACCATCACAGTCTTGGCCCCGTCTGCACATCACCTAGTGTATTAGTGTGCCAGGGCTGCCACACCGAGTACCAGAGAATGAGTGGCTTAAACAACAGAAATGTTGCTTCTCACAATTCTGGGGGTTAGAAGTCCCAGATCCCTAGAAGAACCTCTACAAGGTCATATGTCTCTCAAGACCCCCCACAGCCAGTTAGCTCACATTCCCAGCAGCTCCGGACATGGATGACACGTTCTCTCTGGGGTGTGGGAGAGGCATCACCTTTGTTCACCCAAGCCTGGCCCGCATGAAGCCCCTAATGCTCTGAAATATGGCATGGGCCGGCCGCTCACTAAGTCTTCATCTCCCAATGTCCCAATCCGAGTCCTTCTTCCACCAAGCAGCCTCCCAAAGCAAATGCAGTCTACTCTGTTGAAACTTTGGCCGACAAGATTAGGTTCCAACACAGCAAGAGGCCCTCCACCACCTCGCTGCACCTCGCGTACTGCAGCCACCATGCAGAGCTCTCTAAATCAGTCCAGCAATCTCCTACCTGCATGTCCTTGCTACACAGGACTCTTTCTCTCTCCTCCAGCCCATGTTCCAGCTCTGAACCGCTTCCAACAAGGTGTGCAGGAAAGGGCAGTGACAGGGAGGGTCGATCCAGGATCCCTCACCCAGGGAAAAAGGCAGCTTCCATTTGTATTCTGCTGCTAAAACCAGTGTTTTCCAACCCGCTTCCACTGTGCTTTTTGAGGTCCCTATGCCTTATGTCAGTGACCTGCGAGTCCTCTTTTCACCATCAGCTGGGGTTTTGGGGTCCTGGCTGCAGAGATGGGACCATATGAGACGGCAACGGCCACGAGAGGGCAGTGCAGGGCAGAAAGCTGCTCGCAAAGGTGCAGGGAGGAGCCTCCTTAAGAAAGATAACTCCATGCTCACAGCGCCTTTTGGTCCATTGAGGTTCTGACAGGCCTCACCCGCCAGAAGCCTTGAGCTGGAGCACGCAGAGGAGCCTGGAAACCCTTGGACAGGCAGGGCCCCTGTGAAGCCAGAACCCTCCTGTCTGTGGGTCCTGGACACTGAATTTCAGCTAGGGCCTGGGAAACTAGGGCTTTTCAAACTAGTGTGCATGTGAGTCACCTGGGAGCTTGTTAAACTATGGACTCTGATTCAGTAGGGTTGAGCCTGTAGGGCCTGAGATTCTGCATTCCCATCAAGCACCCAAGTGACGCTGTTGCTGCTGGGCCCAGGATCATACTTTGAGTAGCGAGGCAGTAAGGAGTGCAATCTTGAATTCTGACTTTTCCTTGGAACAATGGGGTTCCTGGGCACACCTTGGAGTTGGCACACCTGACTTCTCTGGCTCTGATCGCCAAGTGAGACAGGAAGGAGGGCCCAGTGCTCTGTACAGATAATTCCCCTATTCCCCTTCTGGGGGGTGGGGTTCCCCTGCAACCTCTGCACCTTTGAGCTCCAGCTTTCAGAGCTGGGGGGCTCCTTAGGAGGTCAGCAGGGGCTGGAGGACCCCTAGGAAGTCAGTGGGAGCTGGGGCGCTCCAAGGACGTTAATGAGGACTTAGGGAGCCCCAAAATGTCTGTGGGGGCAAGGGAACCCCAAGGAGGTAGTGGGACCTGGGGGCCTCTAAGGAGGCCAGTGGGGACTGTGAACCCCATCACTGGGGGGTGTGCAAGCAGAGGCTGAAGACTCCTGCAAGATGGTGAAGAGAGGCCCCTGCCGCCCACCATACACGCAGTGGGAACCTGGTCTGGAAAGGTAACTTCTGGGCTTCCCTTTAGTTTTGAAGACCAGGACACTCAGGCCGAGCGTGGGGTTGTGATGTGGGTGTGGCTGGCTGCCTCTGGGAAAGGGCACAGCCAGGGCAAGCAGTGCGAGACAGGGAAAGGAGCAAGGCCCACCGTGAGAGTCAGTGAGGGCCCCTGCAGCAGCTGCTGCTGCTGTGCGCTTGGAGGGGTTTCCACAGACAGAGGTGCTGAACAAGGGGCTGCAGGCTGGATGCAGGGGCAGTGGGGAGGGGGCGGATAGTCGTGGCAAAGGGACTGCTGTGATCAAAGGCAATGGGGAGGTGGGCAGGAGCGCTTTGCCTGGACCAGGAAGGCTGGGCAGCTGGTGGCTTGCAGGCCTAGTGGACAGGAGGCTGGAAAAACAGGATGGGTCCCAATAAACTGGGTGTCACCTGCCAGGACTCCTGATGCCTCTTCCTTGGGAAGCAGAGGGCCAGGAGCAAAGGAGGCTGAGACGCTTCTCTGTGGCTGTGGAGCACGCTCTTGCAAACATGCAAGACTTTCTGGTGGACACAGCAATGAAGGGCCTCACCCTGGGTGGGCAGGCAAGCCCTGTGAGCATCGGTAAGCGGGGACACGGGGATATTCCCAGGGGGAACATGGCCTGGGAGTACTGTGCAGATGCTGCCACTCTGCTGGAGAGCCCAGCCCAGCTGAGACCCAACGGGACCGTGTGGCTAGACAGAGAGAGTGAACATCTGTAATTAAGTGAGAAATCCATTTCCTGCTGTTGTTCAACTACCCAATATGCTGAAAGGAAAGCAACGCCTTTTTCTTTGTAATGATAACTTCTGGATCTGAGAAAGATGTTGGGTGTCAATTCTGCGGGCCAGCAAAATATCCCCTTCACCTCTCCCCTGGAGTTATAGTGCTCATTTTAGACCTCAAAAGGCATAACTGCTTATTTTTTCTTCAAAACCACAGGGCCAGAAATCTTTCTTACAGCGGCAGCAAAGGCAGAAACCTCCTGGAAATCCATTAAGAGAGCCTAGTGTTTGGTTTTCAGGCAGCCAAATAAACCCCCTTGCTCCTGCATTGCCGTGGTGATGGTGAGTGCAAAGGTGTGACAGAATCCCAAAGCCATCAGGAAATGCGCACCATGGCTGGAACCCATGCACTTGTTCACCCTTCCCAAGACCTGGCCGGAAAGGAGATCCCCGTGGAGGCAGGACCCTTGAAGACCATGGAATCAAGTGCCCAGTTCAGATGGGAAAACAGAGCCTCTGAGAACAGGGGAGCAGCCCGAGGGCTCAACGCTGGGCGGTAAGCTTGTGCGGTAGAGTTTCAGCCAGCAGTTAGGAGCCCTGGACTCCAGGCCCAGCTGGACCTCTCATCAGCTGTGTGGCCTTGGGTGGGTCATGTTGAGATGGCAATGGCTCCCCCTATGCAGGTGGTAAAAGGGAGGGGTCCGAGGCCTTCTCCTCTCCATCTCAGCGTTTCTCCTACATGAAGGAAGTCTTTGGGCAGGAGAGGTGGGTAAATACAAAGGACTGCAGGAGGGCCAGGTACTGAGGACTGGAGCGATGTGGCCACCAGGTCCCGGGTTCTTTCCTTGCCTCAGTTTCCTCATCCACACCAAGACAGCAAGGATAAACATGAAGCTAGAATGCAAGGAGGCTGGGCTTGCTCAGAAACGAGGTGCTGAGTTAGAGGTAGGCTGTCCAGCCTCCCATTGGGCTGGAGCAGCTGCTCCCCAGGAGTTCCTCCCAGCCCTAATATTTGCTTCTTCTGGGTCCCTGTCCTCGGGCTGGATCTCTGCTGCTTCTTTTGCTCACCTCTTAACTCCATGCTGTTTCAAGGAGCAGGTTTATGAGCGAGAAGGTGCTTAATTCACACAGAGGTTCCTGGAGGTGGGCTCACATCTCCCCTAAGCCATGTGATTCACAGACGAGGCTGTGAGCTGCTCTATTTGTGCTACAGTGATTATTTAATTATTTGGAAGTGCCTGTTCTGCATCAACCTTTCTCACTAGACCGCATGTTCCATGGGGCAAAACTCTGTCTATCCCCCAACACCTAGCACAGTGCCTGACACGCTGAGGGAAGGCGGGACAAGGATGTAGTGTCAGCTGCAGGAGCCTGGCTGCGGGCTGCCCCAGCAGTGGAAAGGGAGAGGCAAAGGAATGTTCCAGGCCAGGCAGCTCTCCTCCTGCAAGGGCCATGTCTGCAGGAGGGGGCAGCTGGGTAATGGTGTAACGGGAGGGGCCGAGGGACGGGGGGGAAGAGGGGCGGGGAGCTGGCTGGGGCACACCAGCATCCATTGCCATGTGGCCAGGGAGGGCCTCTATGAGGTGACATCTGAGACAAGAGTTAAGAGAGTGAGCCAAGCAGGTATGTGGGTAAGTGCCTTCTAGGCAGAGCAAACAGCCAGTGTAAAGGCCCTGAGATGGGAGAGAGCCTGGCAAGTCCCAGGGACTGTGTGTGCATGCATGCATGTGTGTCATGTGTGTGTGTGCGTGCGTGTGTGTGTGTGCACGCATGCATGTGTGCCGTGTGTGTGTGCATGGATGCATGTGTGTTGTGTGTGTGTGTGTGCTTGCACCTGTGTGTGTGTGTGCATGCATGTGTGTTGTGTGTGTGCTTGCACCTGTGTGCGTGTGCATGCATGCATGTGTGTCGTGTGTGTGTGTGTGTGCATGGATGCATGCGTGTCGTGTGTGTGTGTGTGCGTGCTTGCACCTGTGTGTGTGTGCATGCATGCATGTGTGTCGTGTGTGTGTGTGTGTGTGTGTGCTTGCACCTGTGTGTGTGCACCTGGGGTATACGTGCCTGCAGGATGTGTGTTGTTCCTGCAAGAATCACAGGGGACATGTGTGCCTGCAGGCATGAGTGTGAGTGGCGCGGGTGTTGTTCGCGCGGGCCTGTGTGTGTGCACGTGTGTGCCGAGAACGTTGTGGGCGGCTGTAAGGCCCAGGCTCTTCCTCTTTCTGAGTGAGGTGGGAGCCCCTGGGAGAGGAGTGACCTCATCAGACTTAGCCTTCAGGGCCCACCGAGGGGGCTGAGTATGGAAGCAGCTGCCCGGGACCTCACGCCTCTGCATGGGCGTGCGGCTGCCGCCCTGGCGCCGCCCCCGCCCTGCCTAGGACTGCGCTCGGCGCTCAGCGGTGCTTCCCAATGAGGCAGGGGGATGAAAAGAGAAGGAAGGGGTGAGGCCGCATGGGGGCGGGCTCAGCCTGGGCCCTAGACCATTTCTTGTGAGTGTTATTGTGGAAGAATTGTGTTGAGGGAGATCAGAATCACCCTCAGGCCCCGCCTCACCTCAGAGGGTTTTGTAAACAATACCCCAAATAATTACAAAGAAATCCTGCGCTCCCCCGCCTCCAGCCTCTGGGGAGGGATATTCATCTGCAAATAAATTAAAACCAAATCCAGCAATTTGCATGACTCCAGCTCTCAAGCTGCATATAAGCTGCCAGGTCCCTTCAAGAAGCCTGTAGACCACGGTTAATGAGCTGCTGCAGGAGCAGCCCTGTGGGTGTGTCTCCTTTCTGCACTGGCCCCCGCAGATGAGGTGAAGGGGATTGTGGGGATGATGAGGCCCTCCGCTCATCTCCAAGTCAGGTTTCTGTTGAGGTTGGGGGCTGTCTATGTGGACGGCTCACTCGGTGGGTCTCAAGCTCCTCTGACTCGGAGTGGCCTCGGGAAGCCGCCATTTACATTTGGCGGATCTCCACTGTGGGAAGAGGCACAGGCATTGAATGGGCTGATGTGACAGGACTTCAAAAAGAAAAAACAAGGCTATGCAAATTCAAAGTGGAATCACATTATGCAACCTAAAAATATCGACAGATACCAGTCTGAGCCCTGCTTCTAGATAGCTGAGACGCCATCTGAAGTTCCAAATTTGTCACCTTTGGCAGCCATGTCTCTCCAGGAGAAGAGGCCGTCTTGGTGAGCACTAGAGTCCTAACCAGGAGGGCCTGTGAGAGGCCGTGGGGTCCAGGCTCCCACCCTGACAGGAGCCAGTGGCCTCTGCCCCAGGCGTAGCTCTGGCCCGATTGGGGGCTATCCCATGGCCAAGACATTCTCATACATGAAAGACGCCAGGGGATTCTTAGAGCCTAGAAGGCCAAATCCTGCATTCCAGGGGAATGTGTCTGACCCACCTGCAGGCTCTCCAGGTGGTGGCCTCACCATGCTGAGAACCAGTGCACTCCATATTGTCGGGGCAAAGGGTTAGGGAAAAGGAGCTGACTCTCTCTCTCTCTCTCTCTCTCTCTCTCTCTCTCTCTCTCTCTCTCTCTCTATCTATCTATCTATCTCAGGCTCATGTCTCTCTCCCAGCTCACAGCTCTGGACACTTTGCCATGTGCATCCTACACACAGAGCACTCCATTCCCCAGAGGCTGTGACCTCCCCAGTCCAGCTGCCAAAACCAATTCCGGGCACCCAGTGAATCAACCCTTCCCAGACAGTGGCCTCAAGGGCGACTGAGGCCTGCCTGGAGGCACAAAAGAGAGCTGGTTGAAGTGTTCTGAGCTGGGGG